>NW_027182339.1:313628-627257 GCF_040938575.1 Ambystoma mexicanum | reverse complement strand
TTCGTCAATTCCCAGATCTCTGTGGCAGACAGGGCAAATGTATCTATGTGAGAGAGAGAGGGAGCCAGAGAGAGTGAGAGAGAGAGAGGGAGCAGGCTCTGACAGCCACAATGAGAGAAAAGTGAAGTTGCATCCCCTCAAGTACTCCCCTGCACCCATCAACACAACAGCAAAGTTAGCTTGCATGTTCCCCGCTCTCCCCACTAACCTCACCCACCCACCCACCCACCCTACTCTCTTTCAGGACTTGCAGAGTGCCTAGAGACCCAGGAAATGATGGCAGCGCAGCATGGTACAAACACAAATATCAAAATAGAACTATTCCCCTACTGTCTACAAAACCAAGGAACTACTTCACCTTTGTTTTTTTCCACTTCACATTAAAAAAGAGAAAGACGTCCTTCGTTGGCCCTTTTTACGCACTACCATTCGGTTTACACATTTCATCCTGTTGAGTCTCCCAGTCGGCAAAAGCTATATATTTGGGTGGGTGATCCCAATGAAGTCAATGGAAATAGAGAAGGTGTTAGAAGGGTGATGATTGTGTGCTGCTAGTGTCTTCCCCTTGAAGTCCATAGAGGGCATGGCCTTGACTAGGGGGTGGTCGAAACGGCCGTTAATTTGCTCAGCAGAAACAATGCAGAATTCTGGGCAAATTCTGCCACTTCGCCTGCTCTGCCCACACAGAGAAATTGCCAATTTCAGGCTTTTTCTCCCTGAAATTCTGTTTTTTTATGGGAAATTTTGTTTTTTGGTGGCCCCAAAAAGTTTCAGACTGAAAACAGATAGTTTGTGAAAAAAACACTGTTTCAGATGGTTTGCCAGAAGACATTTATTTTTTCCATTAAATTTTGTTTTAGCGGTCAAAAACATGATATTTCAGGGAAAAAACACATTTCAGGAAGCAAAATCTGCATAGAAAATTGGCACAACAGCTAAAAAAAGTCCCTGCAGGCAGAACAGAGCTGGAGGCGCATTTAGGCAATATCGTTCCACCAGCAGTGAGGATAACTTTGCCCACCCCTAGCCTTGACTAGGGGACTGAAAATGAATCTACAGGGACTGGTCACAAAGTCCATATGAGGGTGGTATGTCGGGAGCTATGCTTTTTCCTTTCTTATTGGCGTTTCTGTTTTCACACCTTAACCTACCTGTTTTCACTGCAGTTTCTGGGCCCTATTTTTCACATCTTCTGTTTTTGAGCCCAGCCACGGGCCTCAGAGAAGGCCGGTGCACCTTGAGGCCTGAAGGCTTCCTCCACCAGTAGCAGGGCCCCAGGGCTTCTGACAGCAGCAGAGGCCCTGTGAGGAGTGGCCTCGAGCGATCAGGCAGGCTCAGCTGAGCCACCTCCTCTGGCCTGGGTCCTGTTCCTGGGGCTCCCAGCTCTGTCTGCCTTGACCTCTCCATGCCCCCTGCTCCAGGGCTCACCTGCTGCCGTCGCCGTGCCAACGGAACCCTCAGGCTGGGCAGAGCATTGTGAAATGACAGCCTCCCCTCCCCCGCCGGGGCCTGGGCCCAGGGCTGGGAGCTTGCAAGGCAAAGACACACCTCAGCTCAGCTTCTCCTGAGCTGCTCCAGAGCTCGACCCCTCAGGGCCCCGGGGCCCGAGGGCTGGTGCTGAGAGCCAGTAAGGACGATTTATTGGAAGGTCCTTTCCTTCTTGGTGACTCCTACAAACCATTTTAAGCTCTGTACATATACAAAAGCAACATGTGTCATGCCATTTGGGACATGCTGTTCACATGTCTAGCTCCACTAAAACCCTCCTCAGCATATTTCCGAGCCATCAAGGATGAACCAAGAAAAGTGCAGGGCCCTGACAAATCTGCTTCACCGTCACAGCTTCAACAGACATCTGAGTGTCACACTACATGACAGGTCCGGCCGAGGGCGACAGCGGGGGAAGCTTCACTCAACCAGTGCTACAACAGGGGCTTCCCTCCTACTGAACGGGTGCAGCAGGACAAACTCCTGTCACAGAGAATGGGCGCAACCTCACTGCAAGCTTCATTCACACATGGTCTGGCTAAAGACAGCAAATCAAGCCTCCTACATTGGGCACACTGCACTTTAAAGGGTTAGGCATTGGAAGGCAGAGCTATCCCTCTGCCTCGCACATACTGGAGACCCTGAAGGGCCTCCTCCAGATTGCATTGTTACTGGATCGCCGACCTATCCCCCTGCCCCAAACCTCTCCCATTTACTCTGTCAACATGCTTCTCCTTACCTTCCTGCAAATACAGCACCCCTCTAGTCCCAACTGGTGGAACACCAAGCTTCATGGGGCACTTGAAGGTATCCAGTCTCCACCTTTTATCTGTCCTGCTCCTCATTTCACCATGAAGAACCACTGGCAGCATTTCAGCATCATTTTGAAACTGAAGTTATGGAACAGCTACAAAACCAGGGGAATGGCGGCAGGGGGATTTCATTCCATTTAATTCTGTCCTTTGGCTGTGTGCGCAGTGTCAGAAGAGTTTGAGGACTGCAGAAGACACCGGAACAGATTTCTGGGCGAAAGCGCCAGAGATTCTGGGCCCTGCCCCGATCGCCTTACGAACGCCTTACAAACGCCTGGCGTGCTTTGCCCTGGCGGGCAAATGCCCCGGGTGGACACTGAGCGCAGTACCTGAGGAAATTAGAGTGAGGTTTGACTCAGGGACAAGCCTGCCAAACTATGCACTATGGCAGCTGAATGGGGGCATGGGGTCCTCATGTCTCAGGGATCTGCTTCTCTTATCCAAAACATGTTTCCTCCCACCATCCTTAGCACCTAGCATATGGTAATGAGTGGAGCCCCTATACTTCCCCCTTTGCACATTCGTCAATTCCCAGATCTCTGTGGCAGACAGGGCAAATGTATCTATGTGAGAGAGAGAGGGAGCCAGAGAGAGTGAGAGAGAGAGAGGGAGCAGGCTCTGACAGCCACAATGAGAGAAAAGTGAAGTTGCATCCCCTCAAGTACTCCCCTGCACCCATCAACACAACAGCAAAGTTAGCTTGCATGTTCCCCGCTCTCCCCACTAACCTCACCCACCCACCCACCCACCCTACTCTCTTTCAGGACTTGCAGAGTGCCTAGAGACCCAGGAAATGATGGCAGCGCAGCATGGTACAAACACAAATATCAAAATAGAACTATTCCCCTACTGTCTACAAAACCAAGGAACTACTTCACCTTTGTTTTTTTCCACTTCACATTAAAAAAGAGAAAGACGTCCTTCGTTGGCCCTTTTTACGCACTACCATTCGGTTTACACATTTCATCCTGTTGAGTCTCCCAGTCGGCAAAAGCTATATATTTGGGTGGGTGATCCCAATGAAGTCAATGGAAATAGAGAAGGTGTTAGAAGGGTGATGATTGTGTGCTGCTAGTGTCTTCCCCTTGAAGTCCATAGAGGGCATGGCCTTGACTAGGGGGTGGTCGAAACGGCCGTTAATTTGCTCAGCAGAAACAATGCAGAATTCTGGGCAAATTCTGCCACTTCGCCTGCTCTGCCCACACAGAGAAATTGCCAATTTCAGGCTTTTTCTCCCTGAAATTCTGTTTTTTATGGGAAATTTTGTTTTTTGGTGGCCCCAAAAAGTTTCAGACTGAAAACAGATAGTTTGTGAAAAAAACACTGTTTCAGATGGTTTGCCAGAAGACATTTATTTTTTCCATTAAATTTTGTTTTAGCGGTCAAAAACATGATATTTCAGGGAAAAAACACATTTCAGGAAGCAAAATCTGCATAGAAAATTGGCACAACAGCTAAAAAAAGTCCCTGCAGGCAGAACAGAGCTGGAGGCGCATTTAGGCAATATCGTTCCACCAGCAGTGAGGATAACTTTGCCCACCCCTAGCCTTGACTAGGGGACTGAAAATGAATCTACAGGGACTGGTCACAAAGTCCATATGAGGGTGGTATGTCGGGAGCTATGCTTTTTCCTTTCTTATTGGCGTTTCTGTTTTCACACCTTAACCTACCTGTTTTCACTGCAGTTTCTGGGCCCTATTTTTCACATCTTCTGTTTTTGAGCCCAGCCACAGGCCTCAGAGAAGGCCGGTGCACCTTGAGGCCTGAAGGCTTCCTCCACCAGTAGCAGGGCCCCAGGGCTTCTGACAGCAGCAGAGGCCCTGTGAGGAGTGGCCTCGAGCGATCAGGCGGGCTCCTGCGAGCCACCTCCTCTGGCCTGGGTCCTGTTCCTGGGGCTCCCAGCTCTGTCTGCCTTGACCTCTCCATGCCCCCTGCTCCAGGGCTCACCTGCTGCCGTCGCCGTGCCAACGGAACCCTCAGGCTGGGCAGAGCATTGTGAAATGACAGCCTCCCCTCCCCCGCCGGGGCCTGGGCCCAGGGCTGGGAGCTTGCAAGGCAAAGACACACCTCAGCTCAGCTTCTCCTGAGCTGCTCCAGAGCTCGACCCCTCAGGGCCCCGGGGCCCGAGGGCTGGTGCTGAGAGCCAGTAAGGACGATTTATTGGAAGGTCCTTTCCTTCTTGGTGACTCCTACAAACCATTTTAAGCTCTGTACATATACAAAAGCAACATGTGTCATGCCATTTGGGACATGCTGTTCACATGTCTAGCTCCACTAAAACCCTCCTCAGCATATTTCCGAGCCATCAAGGATGAACCAAGAAAAGTGCAGGGCCCTGACAAATCTGCTTCACCGTCACAGCTTCAACAGACATCTGAGTGTCACACTACATGACAGGTCCGGCCGAGGGCGACAGCGGGGGAAGCTTCACTCAACCAGTGCTACAACAGGGGCTTCCCTCCTACTGAACGGGTGCAGCAGGACAAACTCCTGTCACAGAGAATGGGCGCAACCTCACTGCAAGCTTCATTCACACATGGTCTGGCTAAAGACAGCAAATCAAGCCTCCTACATTGGGCACACTGCACTTTAAAGGGTTAGGCATTGGAAGGCAGAGCTATCCCTCTGCCTCGCACATACTGGAGACCCTGAAGGGCCTCCTCCAGATTGCATTGTTACTGGATCGCCGACCTATCCCCCTGCCCCAAACCTCTCCCATTTACTCTGTCAACATGCTTCTCCTTACCTTCCTGCAAATACAGCACCCCTCTAGTCCCAACTGGTGGAACACCAAGCTTCATGGGGCACTTGAAGGTATCCAGTCTCCACCTTTTATCTGTCCTGCTCCTCATTTCACCATGAAGAACCACTGGCAGCATTTCAGCATCATTTTGAAACTGAAGTTATGGAACAGCTACAAAACCAGGGGAATGGCGGCAGGGGGATTTCATTCCATTTCATTCTGTCCTTTGGCTGTGTGCGCAGTGTCAGAAGAGTTTGAGGACTGCAGAAGACACCGGAACAGATTTCTGGGCGAAAGCGCCAGAGATTCTGGGCCCTGCCCCGATCGCCTTACGAACGCCTTACAAACGCCTGGCGTGCTTTGCCCTGGCGGGCAAATGCCCCGGGTGGACACTGAGCGCAGTACCTGAGGAAATTAGAGTGAGGTTTGACTCAGGGACAAGCCTGCCAAACTATGCACTATGGCAGCTGAATGGGGGCATGGGGTCCTCATGTCTCAGGGATCTGCTTCTCTTATCCAAAACATGTTTCCTCCCACCATCCTTAGCACCTAGCATATGGTAATGAGTGGAGCCCCTATACTTCCCCCTTTGCACATTCGTCAATTCCCAGATCTCTGTGGCAGACAGGGCAAATGTATCTATGTGAGAGAGAGAGGGAGCCAGAGAGAGTGAGAGAGAGAGAGGGAGCAGGCTCTGACAGCCACAATGAGAGAAAAGTGAAGTTGCATCCCCTCAAGTACTCCCCTGCACCCATCAACACAACAGCAAAGTTAGCTTGCATGTTCCCCGCTCTCCCCACTAACCTCACCCACCCACCCACCCACCCTACTCTCTTTCAGGACTTGCAGAGTGCCTAGAGACCCAGGAAATGATGGCAGCGCAGCATGGTACAAACACAAATATCAAAATAGAACTATTCCCCTACTGTCTACAAAACCAAGGAACTACTTCACCTTTGTTTTTTTCCACTTCACATTAAAAAAGAGAAAGACGTCCTTCGTTGGCCCTTTTTACGCACTACCATTCGGTTTACACATTTCATCCTGTTGAGTCTCCCAGTCGGCAAAAGCTATATATTTGGGTGGGTGATCCCAATGAAGTCAATGGAAATAGAGAAGGTGTTAGAAGGGTGATGATTGTGTGCTGCTAGTGTCTTCCCCTTGAAGTCCATAGAGGGCATGGCCTTGACTAGGGGGTGGTCGAAACGGCCGTTAATTTGCTCAGCAGAAACAATGCAGAATTCTGGGCAAATTCTGCCACTTCGCCTGCTCTGCCCACACAGAGAAATTGCCAATTTCAGGCTTTTTCTCCCTGAAATTCTGTTTTTTATGGGAAATTTTGTTTTTTGGTGGCCCCAAAAAGTTTCAGACTGAAAACAGATAGTTTGTGAAAAAAACACTGTTTCAGATGGTATGCCAGAAGACATTTATTTTTTCCATTAAATTTTGTTTTAGCGGTCAAAAACATGATATTTCAGGGAAAAAACACATTTCAGGAAGCAAAATCTGCATAGAAAATTGGCACAACAGCTAAAAAAAGTCCCTGCAGGCAGAACAGAGCTGGAGGCGCATTTAGGCAATATCGTTCCACCAGCAGTGAGGATAACTTTGCCCACCCCTAGCCTTGACTAGGGGACTGAAAATGAATCTACAGGGACTGGTCACAAAGTCCATATGAGGGTGGTATGTCGGGAGCTATGCTTTTTCCTTTCTTATTGGCGTTTCTGTTTTCACACCTTAACCTACCTGTTTTCACTGCAGTTTCTGGGCCCTATTTTTCACATCTTCTGTTTTTGAGCCCAGCCACAGGCCTCAGAGAAGGCCGGTGCACCTTGAGGCCTGAAGGCTTCCTCCACCAGTAGCAGGGCCCCAGGGCTTCTGACAGCAGCAGAGGCCCTGTGAGGAGTGGCCTCGAGCGATCAGGCGGGCTCCTGCGAGCCACCTCCTCTGGCCTGGGTCCTGTTCCTGGGGCTCCCAGCTCTGTCTGCCTTGACCTCTCCATGCCCCCTGCTCCAGGGCTCACCTGCTGCCGTCGCCGTGCCAACGGAACCCTCAGGCTGGGCAGAGCATTGTGAAATGACAGCCTCCCCTCCCCCGCCGGGGCCTGGGCCCAGGGCTGGGAGCTTGCAAGGCAAAGACACACCTCAGCTCAGCTTCTCCTGAGCTGCTCCAGAGCTCGACCCCTCAGGGCCCCGGGGCCCGAGGGCTGGTGCTGAGAGCCAGTAAGGACGATTTATTGGAAGGTCCTTTCCTTCTTGGTGACTCCTACAAACCATTTTAAGCTCTGTACATATACAAAAGCAACATGTGTCATGCCATTTGGGACATGCTGTTCACATGTCTAGCTCCACTAAAACCCTCCTCAGCATATTTCCGAGCCATCAAGGATGAACCAAGAAAAGTGCAGGGCCCTGACAAATCTGCTTCACCGTCACAGCTTCAACAGACATCTGAGTGTCACACTACATGACAGGTCCGGCCGAGGGCGACAGCGGGGGAAGCTTCACTCAACCAGTGCTACAACAGGGGCTTCCCTCCTACTGAACGGGTGCAGCAGGACAAACTCCTGTCACAGAGAATGGGCGCAACCTCACTGCAAGCTTCATTCACACATGGTCTGGCTAAAGACAGCAAATCAAGCCTCCTACATTGGGCACACTGCACTTTAAAGGGTTAGGCATTGGAAGGCAGAGCTATCCCTCTGCCTCGCACATACTGGAGACCCTGAAGGGCCTCCTCCAGATTGCATTGTTACTGGATCGCCGACCTATCCCCCTGCCCCAAACCTCTCCCATTTACTCTGTCAACATGCTTCTCCTTACCTTCCTGCAAATACAGCACCCCTCTAGTCCCAACTGGTGGAACACCAAGCTTCATGGGGCACTTGAAGGTATCCAGTCTCCACCTTTTATCTGTCCTGCTCCTCATTTCACCATGAAGAACCACTGGCAGCATTTCAGCATCATTTTGAAACTGAAGTTATGGAACAGCTACAAAACCAGGGGAATGGCGGCAGGGGGATTTCATTCCATTTCATTCTGTCCTTTGGCTGTGTGCGCAGTGTCAGAAGAGTTTGAGGACTGCAGAAGACACCGGAACAGATTTCTGGGCGAAAGCGCCAGAGATTCTGGGCCCTGCCCCGATCGCCTTACGAACGCCTTACAAACGCCTGGCGTGCTTTGCCCTGGCGGGCAAATGCCCCGGGTGGACACTGAGCGCAGTACCTGAGGAAATTAGAGTGAGGTTTGACTCAGGGACAAGCCTGCCAAACTATGCACTATGGCAGCTGAATGGGGGCATGGGGTCCTCATGTCTCAGGGATCTGCTTCTCTTATCCAAAACATGTTTCCTCCCACCATCCTTAGCACCTAGCATATGGTAATGAGTGGAGCCCCTATACTTCCCCCTTTGCACATTCGTCAATTCCCAGATCTCTGTGGCAGACAGGGCAAATGTATCTATGTGAGAGAGAGAGGGAGCCAGAGAGAGTGAGAGAGAGAGAGGGAGCAGGCTCTGACAGCCACAATGAGAGAAAAGTGAAGTTGCATCCCCTCAAGTACTCCCCTGCACCCATCAACACAACAGCAAAGTTAGCTTGCATGTTCCCCGCTCTCCCCACTAACCTCACCCACCCACCCACCCACCCTACTCTCTTTCAGGACTTGCAGAGTGCCTAGAGACCCAGGAAATGATGGCAGCGCAGCATGGTACAAACACAAATATCAAAATAGAACTATTCCCCTACTGTCTACAAAACCAAGGAACTACTTCACCTTTGTTTTTTTCCACTTCACATTAAAAAAGAGAAAGACGTCCTTCGTTGGCCCTTTTTACGCACTACCATTCGGTTTACACATTTCATCCTGTTGAGTCTCCCAGTCGGCAAAAGCTATATATTTGGGTGGGTGATCCCAATGAAGTCAATGGAAATAGAGAAGGTGTTAGAAGGGTGATGATTGTGTGCTGCTAGTGTCTTCCCCTTGAAGTCCATAGAGGGCATGGCCTTGACTAGGGGGTGGTCGAAACGGCCGTTAATTTGCTCAGCAGAAACAATGCAGAATTCTGGGCAAATTCTGCCACTTCGCCTGCTCTGCCCACACAGAGAAATTGCCAATTTCAGGCTTTTTCTCCCTGAAATTCTGTTTTTTATGGGAAATTTTGTTTTTTGGTGGCCCCAAAAAGTTTCAGACTGAAAACAGATAGTTTGTGAAAAAAACACTGTTTCAGATGGTTTGCCAGAAGACATTTATTTTTTCCATTAAATTTTGTTTTAGCGGTCAAAAACATGATATTTCAGGGAAAAAACACATTTCAGGAAGCAAAATCTGCATAGAAAATTGGCACAACAGCTAAAAAAAGTCCCTGCAGGCAGAACAGAGCTGGAGGCGCATTTAGGCAATATCGTTCCACCAGCAGTGAGGATAACTTTGCCCACCCCTAGCCTTGACTAGGGGACTGAAAATGAATCTACAGGGACTGGTCACAAAGTCCATATGAGGGTGGTATGTCGGGAGCTATGCTTTTTCCTTTCTTATTGGCGTTTCTGTTTTCACACCTTAACCTACCTGTTTTCACTGCAGTTTCTGGGCCCTATTTTTCACATCTTCTGTTTTTGAGCCCAGCCACAGGCCTCAGAGAAGGCCGGTGCACCTTGAGGCCTGAAGGCTTCCTCCACCAGTAGCAGGGCCCCAGGGCTTCTGACAGCAGCAGAGGCCCTGTGAGGAGTGGCCTCGAGCGATCAGGCGGGCTCCTGCGAGCCACCTCCTCTGGCCTGGGTCCTGTTCCTGGGGCTCCCAGCTCTGTCTGCCTTGACCTCTCCATGCCCCCTGCTCCAGGGCTCACCTGCTGCCGTCGCCGTGCCAACGGAACCCTCAGGCTGGGCAGAGCATTGTGAAATGACAGCCTCCCCTCCCCCGCCGGGGCCTGGGCCCAGGGCTGGGAGCTTGCAAGGCAAAGACACACCTCAGCTCAGCTTCTCCTGAGCTGCTCCAGAGCTCGACCCCTCAGGGCCCCGGGGCCCGAGGGCTGGTGCTGAGAGCCAGTAAGGACGATTTATTGGAAGGTCCTTTCCTTCTTGGTGACTCCTACAAACCATTTTAAGCTCTGTACATATACAAAAGCAACATGTGTCATGCCATTTGGGACATGCTGTTCACATGTCTAGCTCCACTAAAACCCTCCTCAGCATATTTCCGAGCCATCAAGGATGAACCAAGAAAAGTGCAGGGCCCTGACAAATCTGCTTCACCGTCACAGCTTCAACAGACATCTGAGTGTCACACTACATGACAGGTCCGGCCGAGGGCGACAGCGGGGGAAGCTTCACTCAACCAGTGCTACAACAGGGGCTTCCCTCCTACTGAACGGGTGCAGCAGGACAAACTCCTGTCACAGAGAATGGGCGCAACCTCACTGCAAGCTTCATTCACACATGGTCTGGCTAAAGACAGCAAATCAAGCCTCCTACATTGGGCACACTGCACTTTAAAGGGTTAGGCATTGGAAGGCAGAGCTATCCCTCTGCCTCGCACATACTGGAGACCCTGAAGGGCCTCCTCCAGATTGCATTGTTACTGGATCGCCGACCTATCCCCCTGCCCCAAACCTCTCCCATTTACTCTGTCAACATGCTTCTCCTTACCTTCCTGCAAATACAGCACCCCTCTAGTCCCAACTGGTGGAACACCAAGCTTCATGGGGCACTTGAAGGTATCCAGTCTCCACCTTTTATCTGTCCTGCTCCTCATTTCACCATGAAGAACCACTGGCAGCATTTCAGCATCATTTTGAAACTGAAGTTATGGAACAGCTACAAAACCAGGGGAATGGCGGCAGGGGGATTTCATTCCATTTCATTCTGTCCTTTGGCTGTGTGCGCAGTGTCAGAAGAGTTTGAGGACTGCAGAAGACACCGGAACAGATTTCTGGGCGAAAGCGCCAGAGATTCTGGGCCCTGCCCCGATCGCCTTACGAACGCCTTACAAACGCCTGGCGTGCTTTGCCCTGGCGGGCAAATGCCCCGGGTGGACACTGAGCGCAGTACCTGAGGAAATTAGAGTGAGGTTTGACTCAGGGACAAGCCTGCCAAACTATGCACTATGGCAGCTGAATGGGGGCATGGGGTCCTCATGTCTCAGGGATCTGCTTCTCTTATCCAAAACATGTTTCCTCCCACCATCCTTAGCACCTAGCATATGGTAATGAGTGGAGCCCCTATACTTCCCCCTTTGCACATTCGTCAATTCCCAGATCTCTGTGGCAGACAGGGCAAATGTATCTATGTGAGAGAGAGAGGGAGCCAGAGAGAGTGAGAGAGAGAGAGGGAGCAGGCTCTGACAGCCACAATGAGAGAAAAGTGAAGTTGCATCCCCTCAAGTACTCCCCTGCACCCATCAACACAACAGCAAAGTTAGCTTGCATGTTCCCCGCTCTCCCCACTAACCTCACCCACCCACCCACCCACCCTACTCTCTTTCAGGACTTGCAGAGTGCCTAGAGACCCAGGAAATGATGGCAGCGCAGCATGGTACAAACACAAATATCAAAATAGAACTATTCCCCTACTGTCTACAAAACCAAGGAACTACTTCACCTTTGTTTTTTTCCACTTCACATTAAAAAAGAGAAAGACGTCCTTCGTTGGCCCTTTTTACGCACTACCATTCGGTTTACACATTTCATCCTGTTGAGTCTCCCAGTCGGCAAAAGCTATATATTTGGGTGGGTGATCCCAATGAAGTCAATGGAAATAGAGAAGGTGTTAGAAGGGTGATGATTGTGTGCTGCTAGTGTCTTCCCCTTGAAGTCCATAGAGGGCATGGCCTTGACTAGGGGGTGGTCGAAACGGCCGTTAATTTGCTCAGCAGAAACAATGCAGAATTCTGGGCAAATTCTGCCACTTCGCCTGCTCTGCCCACACAGAGAAATTGCCAATTTCAGGCTTTTTCTCCCTGAAATTCTGTTTTTTATGGGAAATTTTGTTTTTTGGTGGCCCCAAAAAGTTTCAGACTGAAAACAGATAGTTTGTGAAAAAAACACTGTTTCAGATGGTTTGCCAGAAGACATTTATTTTTTCCATTAAATTTTGTTTTAGCGGTCAAAAACATGATATTTCAGGGAAAAAACACATTTCAGGAAGCAAAATCTGCATAGAAAATTGGCACAACAGCTAAAAAAAGTCCCTGCAGGCAGAACAGAGCTGGAGGCGCATTTAGGCAATATCGTTCCACCAGCAGTGAGGATAACTTTGCCCACCCCTAGCCTTGACTAGGGGACTGAAAATGAATCTACAGGGACTGGTCACAAAGTCCATATGAGGGTGGTATGTCGGGAGCTATGCTTTTTCCTTTCTTATTGGCGTTTCTGTTTTCACACCTTAACCTACCTGTTTTCACTGCAGTTTCTGGGCCCTATTTTTCACATCTTCTGTTTTTGAGCCCAGCCACAGGCCTCAGAGAAGGCCGGTGCACCTTGAGGCCTGAAGGCTTCCTCCACCAGTAGCAGGGCCCCAGGGCTTCTGACAGCAGCAGAGGCCCTGTGAGGAGTGGCCTCGAGCGATCAGGCGGGCTCCTGCGAGCCACCTCCTCTGGCCTGGGTCCTGTTCCTGGGGCTCCCAGCTCTGTCTGCCTTGACCTCTCCATGCCCCCTGCTCCAGGGCTCACCTGCTGCCGTCGCCGTGCCAACGGAACCCTCAGGCTGGGCAGAGCATTGTGAAATGACAGCCTCCCCTCCCCCGCCGGGGCCTGGGCCCAGGGCTGGGAGCTTGCAAGGCAAAGACACACCTCAGCTCAGCTTCTCCTGAGCTGCTCCAGAGCTCGACCCCTCAGGGCCCCGGGGCCCGAGGGCTGGTGCTGAGAGCCAGTAAGGACGATTTATTGGAAGGTCCTTTCCTTCTTGGTGACTCCTACAAACCATTTTAAGCTCTGTACATATACAAAAGCAACATGTGTCATGCCATTTGGGACATGCTGTTCACATGTCTAGCTCCACTAAAACCCTCCTCAGCATATTTCCGAGCCATCAAGGATGAACCAAGAAAAGTGCAGGGCCCTGACAAATCTGCTTCACCGTCACAGCTTCAACAGACATCTGAGTGTCACACTACATGACAGGTCCGGCCGAGGGCGACAGCGGGGGAAGCTTCACTCAACCAGTGCTACAACAGGGGCTTCCCTCCTACTGAACGGGTGCAGCAGGACAAACTCCTGTCACAGAGAATGGGCGCAACCTCACTGCAAGCTTCATTCACACATGGTCTGGCTAAAGACAGCAAATCAAGCCTCCTACATTGGGCACACTGCACTTTAAAGGGTTAGGCATTGGAAGGCAGAGCTATCCCTCTGCCTCGCACATACTGGAGACCCTGAAGGGCCTCCTCCAGATTGCATTGTTACTGGATCGCCGACCTATCCCCCTGCCCCAAACCTCTCCCATTTACTCTGTCAACATGCTTCTCCTTACCTTCCTGCAAATACAGCACCCCTCTAGTCCCAACTGGTGGAACACCAAGCTTCATGGGGCACTTGAAGGTATCCAGTCTCCACCTTTTATCTGTCCTGCTCCTCATTTCACCATGAAGAACCACTGGCAGCATTTCAGCATCATTTTGAAACTGAAGTTATGGAACAGCTACAAAACCAGGGGAATGGCGGCAGGGGGATTTCATTCCATTTCATTCTGTCCTTTGGCTGTGTGCGCAGTGTCAGAAGAGTTTGAGGACTGCAGAAGACACCGGAACAGATTTCTGGGCGAAAGCGCCAGAGATTCTGGGCCCTGCCCCGATCGCCTTACGAACGCCTTACAAACGCCTGGCGTGCTTTGCCCTGGCGGGCAAATGCCCCGGGTGGACACTGAGCGCAGTACCTGAGGAAATTAGAGTGAGGTTTGACTCAGGGACAAGCCTGCCAAACTATGCACTATGGCAGCTGAATGGGGGCATGGGGTCCTCATGTCTCAGGGATCTGCTTCTCTTATCCAAAACATGTTTCCTCCCACCATCCTTAGCACCTAGCATATGGTAATGAGTGGAGCCCCTATACTTCCCCCTTTGCACATTCGTCAATTCCCAGATCTCTGTGGCAGACAGGGCAAATGTATCTATGTGAGAGAGAGAGGGAGCCAGAGAGAGTGAGAGAGAGAGAGGGAGCAGGCTCTGACAGCCACAATGAGAGAAAAGTGAAGTTGCATCCCCTCAAGTACTCCCCTGCACCCATCAACACAACAGCAAAGTTAGCTTGCATGTTCCCCGCTCTCCCCACTAACCTCACCCACCCACCCACCCACCCTACTCTCTTTCAGGACTTGCAGAGTGCCTAGAGACCCAGGAAATGATGGCAGCGCAGCATGGTACAAACACAAATATCAAAATAGAACTATTCCCCTACTGTCTACAAAACCAAGGAACTACTTCACCTTTGTTTTTTTCCACTTCACATTAAAAAAGAGAAAGACGTCCTTCGTTGGCCCTTTTTACGCACTACCATTCGGTTTACACATTTCATCCTGTTGAGTCTCCCAGTCGGCAAAAGCTATATATTTGGGTGGGTGATCCCAATGAAGTCAATGGAAATAGAGAAGGTGTTAGAAGGGTGATGATTGTGTGCTGCTAGTGTCTTCCCCTTGAAGTCCATAGAGGGCATGGCCTTGACTAGGGGGTGGTCGAAACGGCCGTTAATTTGCTCAGCAGAAACAATGCAGAATTCTGGGCAAATTCTGCCACTTCGCCTGCTCTGCCCACACAGAGAAATTGCCAATTTCAGGCTTTTTCTCCCTGAAATTCTGTTTTTTATGGGAAATTTTGTTTTTTGGTGGCCCCAAAAAGTTTCAGACTGAAAACAGATAGTTTGTGAAAAAAACACTGTTTCAGATGGTTTGCCAGAAGACATTTATTTTTTCCATTAAATTTTGTTTTAGCGGTCAAAAACATGATATTTCAGGGAAAAAACACATTTCAGGAAGCAAAATCTGCATAGAAAATTGGCACAACAGCTAAAAAAAGTCCCTGCAGGCAGAACAGAGCTGGAGGCGCATTTAGGCAATATCGTTCCACCAGCAGTGAGGATAACTTTGCCCACCCCTAGCCTTGACTAGGGGACTGAAAATGAATCTACAGGGACTGGTCACAAAGTCCATATGAGGGTGGTATGTCGGGAGCTATGCTTTTTCCTTTCTTATTGGCGTTTCTGTTTTCACACCTTAACCTACCTGTTTTCACTGCAGTTTCTGGGCCCTATTTTTCACATCTTCTGTTTTTGAGCCCAGCCACAGGCCTCAGAGAAGGCCGGTGCACCTTGAGGCCTGAAGGCTTCCTCCACCAGTAGCAGGGCCCCAGGGCTTCTGACAGCAGCAGAGGCCCTGTGAGGAGTGGCCTCGAGCGATCAGGCGGGCTCCTGCGAGCCACCTCCTCTGGCCTGGGTCCTGTTCCTGGGGCTCCCAGCTCTGTCTGCCTTGACCTCTCCATGCCCCCTGCTCCAGGGCTCACCTGCTGCCGTCGCCGTGCCAACGGAACCCTCAGGCTGGGCAGAGCATTGTGAAATGACAGCCTCCCCTCCCCCGCCGGGGCCTGGGCCCAGGGCTGGGAGCTTGCAAGGCAAAGACACACCTCAGCTCAGCTTCTCCTGAGCTGCTCCAGAGCTCGACCCCTCAGGGCCCCGGGGCCCGAGGGCTGGTGCTGAGAGCCAGTAAGGACGATTTATTGGAAGGTCCTTTCCTTCTTGGTGACTCCTACAAACCATTTTAAGCTCTGTACATATACAAAAGCAACATGTGTCATGCCATTTGGGACATGCTGTTCACATGTCTAGCTCCACTAAAACCCTCCTCAGCATATTTCCGAGCCATCAAGGATGAACCAAGAAAAGTGCAGGGCCCTGACAAATCTGCTTCACCGTCACAGCTTCAACAGACATCTGAGTGTCACACTACATGACAGGTCCGGCCGAGGGCGACAGCGGGGGAAGCTTCACTCAACCAGTGCTACAACAGGGGCTTCCCTCCTACTGAACGGGTGCAGCAGGACAAACTCCTGTCACAGAGAATGGGCGCAACCTCACTGCAAGCTTCATTCACACATGGTCTGGCTAAAGACAGCAAATCAAGCCTCCTACATTGGGCACACTGCACTTTAAAGGGTTAGGCATTGGAAGGCAGAGCTATCCCTCTGCCTCGCACATACTGGAGACCCTGAAGGGCCTCCTCCAGATTGCATTGTTACTGGATCGCCGACCTATCCCCCTGCCCCAAACCTCTCCCATTTACTCTGTCAACATGCTTCTCCTTACCTTCCTGCAAATACAGCACCCCTCTAGTCCCAACTGGTGGAACACCAAGCTTCATGGGGCACTTGAAGGTATCCAGTCTCCACCTTTTATCTGTCCTGCTCCTCATTTCACCATGAAGAACCACTGGCAGCATTTCAGCATCATTTTGAAACTGAAGTTATGGAACAGCTACAAAACCAGGGGAATGGCGGCAGGGGGATTTCATTCCATTTCATTCTGTCCTTTGGCTGTGTGCGCAGTGTCAGAAGAGTTTGAGGACTGCAGAAGACACCGGAACAGATTTCTGGGCGAAAGCGCCAGAGATTCTGGGCCCTGCCCCGATCGCCTTACGAACGCCTTACAAACGCCTGGCGTGCTTTGCCCTGGCGGGCAAATGCCCCGGGTGGACACTGAGCGCAGTACCTGAGGAAATTAGAGTGAGGTTTGACTCAGGGACAAGCCTGCCAAACTATGCACTATGGCAGCTGAATGGGGGCATGGGGTCCTCATGTCTCAGGGATCTGCTTCTCTTATCCAAAACATGTTTCCTCCCACCATCCTTAGCACCTAGCATATGGTAATGAGTGGAGCCCCTATACTTCCCCCTTTGCACATTCGTCAATTCCCAGATCTCTGTGGCAGACAGGGCAAATGTATCTATGTGAGAGAGAGAGGGAGCCAGAGAGAGTGAGAGAGAGAGAGGGAGCAGGCTCTGACAGCCACAATGAGAGAAAAGTGAAGTTGCATCCCCTCAAGTACTCCCCTGCACCCATCAACACAACAGCAAAGTTAGCTTGCATGTTCCCCGCTCTCCCCACTAACCTCACCCACCCACCCACCCACCCTACTCTCTTTCAGGACTTGCAGAGTGCCTAGAGACCCAGGAAATGATGGCAGCGCAGCATGGTACAAACACAAATATCAAAATAGAACTATTCCCCTACTGTCTACAAAACCAAGGAACTACTTCACCTTTGTTTTTTTCCACTTCACATTAAAAAAGAGAAAGACGTCCTTCGTTGGCCCTTTTTACGCACTACCATTCGGTTTACACATTTCATCCTGTTGAGTCTCCCAGTCGGCAAAAGCTATATATTTGGGTGGGTGATCCCAATGAAGTCAATGGAAATAGAGAAGGTGTTAGAAGGGTGATGATTGTGTGCTGCTAGTGTCTTCCCCTTGAAGTCCATAGAGGGCATGGCCTTGACTAGGGGGTGGTCGAAACGGCCGTTAATTTGCTCAGCAGAAACAATGCAGAATTCTGGGCAAATTCTGCCACTTCGCCTGCTCTGCCCACACAGAGAAATTGCCAATTTCAGGCTTTTTCTCCCTGAAATTCTGTTTTTTATGGGAAATTTTGTTTTTTGGTGGCCCCAAAAAGTTTCAGACTGAAAACAGATAGTTTGTGAAAAAAACACTGTTTCAGATGGTTTGCCAGAAGACATTTATTTTTTCCATTAAATTTTGTTTTAGCGGTCAAAAACATGATATTTCAGGGAAAAAACACATTTCAGGAAGCAAAATCTGCATAGAAAATTGGCACAACAGCTAAAAAAAGTCCCTGCAGGCAGAACAGAGCTGGAGGCGCATTTAGGCAATATCGTTCCACCAGCAGTGAGGATAACTTTGCCCACCCCTAGCCTTGACTAGGGGACTGAAAATGAATCTACAGGGACTGGTCACAAAGTCCATATGAGGGTGGTATGTCGGGAGCTATGCTTTTTCCTTTCTTATTGGCGTTTCTGTTTTCACACCTTAACCTACCTGTTTTCACTGCAGTTTCTGGGCCCTATTTTTCACATCTTCTGTTTTTGAGCCCAGCCACAGGCCTCAGAGAAGGCCGGTGCACCTTGAGGCCTGAAGGCTTCCTCCACCAGTAGCAGGGCCCCAGGGCTTCTGACAGCAGCAGAGGCCCTGTGAGGAGTGGCCTCGAGCGATCAGGCGGGCTCCTGCGAGCCACCTCCTCTGGCCTGGGTCCTGTTCCTGGGGCTCCCAGCTCTGTCTGCCTTGACCTCTCCATGCCCCCTGCTCCAGGGCTCACCTGCTGCCGTCGCCGTGCCAACGGAACCCTCAGGCTGGGCAGAGCATTGTGAAATGACAGCCTCCCCTCCCCCGCCGGGGCCTGGGCCCAGGGCTGGGAGCTTGCAAGGCAAAGACACACCTCAGCTCAGCTTCTCCTGAGCTGCTCCAGAGCTCGACCCCTCAGGGCCCCGGGGCCCGAGGGCTGGTGCTGAGAGCCAGTAAGGACGATTTATTGGAAGGTCCTTTCCTTCTTGGTGACTCCTACAAACCATTTTAAGCTCTGTACATATACAAAAGCAACATGTGTCATGCCATTTGGGACATGCTGTTCACATGTCTAGCTCCACTAAAACCCTCCTCAGCATATTTCCGAGCCATCAAGGATGAACCAAGAAAAGTGCAGGGCCCTGACAAATCTGCTTCACCGTCACAGCTTCAACAGACATCTGAGTGTCACACTACATGACAGGTCCGGCCGAGGGCGACAGCGGGGGAAGCTTCACTCAACCAGTGCTACAACAGGGGCTTCCCTCCTACTGAACGGGTGCAGCAGGACAAACTCCTGTCACAGAGAATGGGCGCAACCTCACTGCAAGCTTCATTCACACATGGTCTGGCTAAAGACAGCAAATCAAGCCTCCTACATTGGGCACACTGCACTTTAAAGGGTTAGGCATTGGAAGGCAGAGCTATCCCTCTGCCTCGCACATACTGGAGACCCTGAAGGGCCTCCTCCAGATTGCATTGTTACTGGATCGCCGACCTATCCCCCTGCCCCAAACCTCTCCCATTTACTCTGTCAACATGCTTCTCCTTACCTTCCTGCAAATACAGCACCCCTCTAGTCCCAACTGGTGGAACACCAAGCTTCATGGGGCACTTGAAGGTATCCAGTCTCCACCTTTTATCTGTCCTGCTCCTCATTTCACCATGAAGAACCACTGGCAGCATTTCAGCATCATTTTGAAACTGAAGTTATGGAACAGCTACAAAACCAGGGGAATGGCGGCAGGGGGATTTCATTCCATTTCATTCTGTCCTTTGGCTGTGTGCGCAGTGTCAGAAGAGTTTGAGGACTGCAGAAGACACCGGAACAGATTTCTGGGCGAAAGCGCCAGAGATTCTGGGCCCTGCCCCGATCGCCTTACGAACGCCTTACAAACGCCTGGCGTGCTTTGCCCTGGCGGGCAAATGCCCCGGGTGGACACTGAGCGCAGTACCTGAGGAAATTAGAGTGAGGTTTGACTCAGGGACAAGCCTGCCAAACTATGCACTATGGCAGCTGAATGGGGGCATGGGGTCCTCATGTCTCAGGGATCTGCTTCTCTTATCCAAAACATGTTTCCTCCCACCATCCTTAGCACCTAGCATATGGTAATGAGTGGAGCCCCTATACTTCCCCCTTTGCACATTCGTCAATTCCCAGATCTCTGTGGCAGACAGGGCAAATGTATCTATGTGAGAGAGAGAGGGAGCCAGAGAGAGTGAGAGAGAGAGAGGGAGCAGGCTCTGACAGCCACAATGAGAGAAAAGTGAAGTTGCATCCCCTCAAGTACTCCCCTGCACCCATCAACACAACAGCAAAGTTAGCTTGCATGTTCCCCGCTCTCCCCACTAACCTCACCCACCCACCCACCCACCCTACTCTCTTTCAGGACTTGCAGAGTGCCTAGAGACCCAGGAAATGATGGCAGCGCAGCATGGTACAAACACAAATATCAAAATAGAACTATTCCCCTACTGTCTACAAAACCAAGGAACTACTTCACCTTTGTTTTTTTCCACTTCACATTAAAAAAGAGAAAGACGTCCTTCGTTGGCCCTTTTTACGCACTACCATTCGGTTTACACATTTCATCCTGTTGAGTCTCCCAGTCGGCAAAAGCTATATATTTGGGTGGGTGATCCCAATGAAGTCAATGGAAATAGAGAAGGTGTTAGAAGGGTGATGATTGTGTGCTGCTAGTGTCTTCCCCTTGAAGTCCATAGAGGGCATGGCCTTGACTAGGGGGTGGTCGAAACGGCCGTTAATTTGCTCAGCAGAAACAATGCAGAATTCTGGGCAAATTCTGCCACTTCGCCTGCTCTGCCCACACAGAGAAATTGCCAATTTCAGGCTTTTTCTCCCTGAAATTCTGTTTTTTATGGGAAATTTTGTTTTTTGGTGGCCCCAAAAAGTTTCAGACTGAAAACAGATAGTTTGTGAAAAAAACACTGTTTCAGATGGTTTGCCAGAAGACATTTATTTTTTCCATTAAATTTTGTTTTAGCGGTCAAAAACATGATATTTCAGGGAAAAAACACATTTCAGGAAGCAAAATCTGCATAGAAAATTGGCACAACAGCTAAAAAAAGTCCCTGCAGGCAGAACAGAGCTGGAGGCGCATTTAGGCAATATCGTTCCACCAGCAGTGAGGATAACTTTGCCCACCCCTAGCCTTGACTAGGGGACTGAAAATGAATCTACAGGGACTGGTCACAAAGTCCATATGAGGGTGGTATGTCGGGAGCTATGCTTTTTCCTTTCTTATTGGCGTTTCTGTTTTCACACCTTAACCTACCTGTTTTCACTGCAGTTTCTGGGCCCTATTTTTCACATCTTCTGTTTTTGAGCCCAGCCACAGGCCTCAGAGAAGGCCGGTGCACCTTGAGGCCTGAAGGCTTCCTCCACCAGTAGCAGGGCCCCAGGGCTTCTGACAGCAGCAGAGGCCCTGTGAGGAGTGGCCTCGAGCGATCAGGCGGGCTCCTGCGAGCCACCTCCTCTGGCCTGGGTCCTGTTCCTGGGGCTCCCAGCTCTGTCTGCCTTGACCTCTCCATGCCCCCTGCTCCAGGGCTCACCTGCTGCCGTCGCCGTGCCAACGGAACCCTCAGGCTGGGCAGAGCATTGTGAAATGACAGCCTCCCCTCCCCCGCCGGGGCCTGGGCCCAGGGCTGGGAGCTTGCAAGGCAAAGACACACCTCAGCTCAGCTTCTCCTGAGCTGCTCCAGAGCTCGACCCCTCAGGGCCCCGGGGCCCGAGGGCTGGTGCTGAGAGCCAGTAAGGACGATTTATTGGAAGGTCCTTTCCTTCTTGGTGACTCCTACAAACCATTTTAAGCTCTGTACATATACAAAAGCAACATGTGTCATGCCATTTGGGACATGCTGTTCACATGTCTAGCTCCACTAAAACCCTCCTCAGCATATTTCCGAGCCATCAAGGATGAACCAAGAAAAGTGCAGGGCCCTGACAAATCTGCTTCACCGTCACAGCTTCAACAGACATCTGAGTGTCACACTACATGACAGGTCCGGCCGAGGGCGACAGCGGGGGAAGCTTCACTCAACCAGTGCTACAACAGGGGCTTCCCTCCTACTGAACGGGTGCAGCAGGACAAACTCCTGTCACAGAGAATGGGCGCAACCTCACTGCAAGCTTCATTCACACATGGTCTGGCTAAAGACAGCAAATCAAGCCTCCTACATTGGGCACACTGCACTTTAAAGGGTTAGGCATTGGAAGGCAGAGCTATCCCTCTGCCTCGCACATACTGGAGACCCTGAAGGGCCTCCTCCAGATTGCATTGTTACTGGATCGCCGACCTATCCCCCTGCCCCAAACCTCTCCCATTTACTCTGTCAACATGCTTCTCCTTACCTTCCTGCAAATACAGCACCCCTCTAGTCCCAACTGGTGGAACACCAAGCTTCATGGGGCACTTGAAGGTATCCAGTCTCCACCTTTTATCTGTCCTGCTCCTCATTTCACCATGAAGAACCACTGGCAGCATTTCAGCATCATTTTGAAACTGAAGTTATGGAACAGCTACAAAACCAGGGGAATGGCGGCAGGGGGATTTCATTCCATTTCATTCTGTCCTTTGGCTGTGTGCGCAGTGTCAGAAGAGTTTGAGGACTGCAGAAGACACCGGAACAGATTTCTGGGCGAAAGCGCCAGAGATTCTGGGCCCTGCCCCGATCGCCTTACGAACGCCTTACAAACGCCTGGCGTGCTTTGCCCTGGCGGGCAAATGCCCCGGGTGGACACTGAGCGCAGTACCTGAGGAAATTAGAGTGAGGTTTGACTCAGGGACAAGCCTGCCAAACTATGCACTATGGCAGCTGAATGGGGGCATGGGGTCCTCATGTCTCAGGGATCTGCTTCTCTTATCCAAAACATGTTTCCTCCCACCATCCTTAGCACCTAGCATATGGTAATGAGTGGAGCCCCTATACTTCCCCCTTTGCACATTCGTCAATTCCCAGATCTCTGTGGCAGACAGGGCAAATGTATCTATGTGAGAGAGAGAGGGAGCCAGAGAGAGTGAGAGAGAGAGAGGGAGCAGGCTCTGACAGCCACAATGAGAGAAAAGTGAAGTTGCATCCCCTCAAGTACTCCCCTGCACCCATCAACACAACAGCAAAGTTAGCTTGCATGTTCCCCGCTCTCCCCACTAACCTCACCCACCCACCCACCCACCCTACTCTCTTTCAGGACTTGCAGAGTGCCTAGAGACCCAGGAAATGATGGCAGCGCAGCATGGTACAAACACAAATATCAAAATAGAACTATTCCCCTACTGTCTACAAAACCAAGGAACTACTTCACCTTTGTTTTTTTCCACTTCACATTAAAAAAGAGAAAGACGTCCTTCGTTGGCCCTTTTTACGCACTACCATTCGGTTTACACATTTCATCCTGTTGAGTCTCCCAGTCGGCAAAAGCTATATATTTGGGTGGGTGATCCCAATGAAGTCAATGGAAATAGAGAAGGTGTTAGAAGGGTGATGATTGTGTGCTGCTAGTGTCTTCCCCTTGAAGTCCATAGAGGGCATGGCCTTGACTAGGGGGTGGTCGAAACGGCCGTTAATTTGCTCAGCAGAAACAATGCAGAATTCTGGGCAAATTCTGCCACTTCGCCTGCTCTGCCCACACAGAGAAATTGCCAATTTCAGGCTTTTTCTCCCTGAAATTCTGTTTTTTATGGGAAATTTTGTTTTTTGGTGGCCCCAAAAAGTTTCAGACTGAAAACAGATAGTTTGTGAAAAAAACACTGTTTCAGATGGTTTGCCAGAAGACATTTATTTTTTCCATTAAATTTTGTTTTAGCGGTCAAAAACATGATATTTCAGGGAAAAAACACATTTCAGGAAGCAAAATCTGCATAGAAAATTGGCACAACAGCTAAAAAAAGTCCCTGCAGGCAGAACAGAGCTGGAGGCGCATTTAGGCAATATCGTTCCACCAGCAGTGAGGATAACTTTGCCCACCCCTAGCCTTGACTAGGGGACTGAAAATGAATCTACAGGGACTGGTCACAAAGTCCATATGAGGGTGGTATGTCGGGAGCTATGCTTTTTCCTTTCTTATTGGCGTTTCTGTTTTCACACCTTAACCTACCTGTTTTCACTGCAGTTTCTGGGCCCTATTTTTCACATCTTCTGTTTTTGAGCCCAGCCACAGGCCTCAGAGAAGGCCGGTGCACCTTGAGGCCTGAAGGCTTCCTCCACCAGTAGCAGGGCCCCAGGGCTTCTGACAGCAGCAGAGGCCCTGTGAGGAGTGGCCTCGAGCGATCAGGCGGGCTCCTGCGAGCCACCTCCTCTGGCCTGGGTCCTGTTCCTGGGGCTCCCAGCTCTGTCTGCCTTGACCTCTCCATGCCCCCTGCTCCAGGGCTCACCTGCTGCCGTCGCCGTGCCAACGGAACCCTCAGGCTGGGCAGAGCATTGTGAAATGACAGCCTCCCCTCCCCCGCCGGGGCCTGGGCCCAGGGCTGGGAGCTTGCAAGGCAAAGACACACCTCAGCTCAGCTTCTCCTGAGCTGCTCCAGAGCTCGACCCCTCAGGGCCCCGGGGCCCGAGGGCTGGTGCTGAGAGCCAGTAAGGACGATTTATTGGAAGGTCCTTTCCTTCTTGGTGACTCCTACAAACCATTTTAAGCTCTGTACATATACAAAAGCAACATGTGTCATGCCATTTGGGACATGCTGTTCACATGTCTAGCTCCACTAAAACCCTCCTCAGCATATTTCCGAGCCATCAAGGATGAACCAAGAAAAGTGCAGGGCCCTGACAAATCTGCTTCACCGTCACAGCTTCAACAGACATCTGAGTGTCACACTACATGACAGGTCCGGCCGAGGGCGACAGCGGGGGAAGCTTCACTCAACCAGTGCTACAACAGGGGCTTCCCTCCTACTGAACGGGTGCAGCAGGACAAACTCCTGTCACAGAGAATGGGCGCAACCTCACTGCAAGCTTCATTCACACATGGTCTGGCTAAAGACAGCAAATCAAGCCTCCTACATTGGGCACACTGCACTTTAAAGGGTTAGGCATTGGAAGGCAGAGCTATCCCTCTGCCTCGCACATACTGGAGACCCTGAAGGGCCTCCTCCAGATTGCATTGTTACTGGATCGCCGACCTATCCCCCTGCCCCAAACCTCTCCCATTTACTCTGTCAACATGCTTCTCCTTACCTTCCTGCAAATACAGCACCCCTCTAGTCCCAACTGGTGGAACACCAAGCTTCATGGGGCACTTGAAGGTATCCAGTCTCCACCTTTTATCTGTCCTGCTCCTCATTTCACCATGAAGAACCACTGGCAGCATTTCAGCATCATTTTGAAACTGAAGTTATGGAACAGCTACAAAACCAGGGGAATGGCGGCAGGGGGATTTCATTCCATTTCATTCTGTCCTTTGGCTGTGTGCGCAGTGTCAGAAGAGTTTGAGGACTGCAGAAGACACCGGAACAGATTTCTGGGCGAAAGCGCCAGAGATTCTGGGCCCTGCCCCGATCGCCTTACGAACGCCTTACAAACGCCTGGCGTGCTTTGCCCTGGCGGGCAAATGCCCCGGGTGGACACTGAGCGCAGTACCTGAGGAAATTAGAGTGAGGTTTGACTCAGGGACAAGCCTGCCAAACTATGCACTATGGCAGCTGAATGGGGGCATGGGGTCCTCATGTCTCAGGGATCTGCTTCTCTTATCCAAAACATGTTTCCTCCCACCATCCTTAGCACCTAGCATATGGTAATGAGTGGAGCCCCTATACTTCCCCCTTTGCACATTCGTCAATTCCCAGATCTCTGTGGCAGACAGGGCAAATGTATCTATGTGAGAGAGAGAGGGAGCCAGAGAGAGTGAGAGAGAGAGAGGGAGCAGGCTCTGACAGCCACAATGAGAGAAAAGTGAAGTTGCATCCCCTCAAGTACTCCCCTGCACCCATCAACACAACAGCAAAGTTAGCTTGCATGTTCCCCGCTCTCCCCACTAACCTCACCCACCCACCCACCCACCCTACTCTCTTTCAGGACTTGCAGAGTGCCTAGAGACCCAGGAAATGATGGCAGCGCAGCATGGTACAAACACAAATATCAAAATAGAACTATTCCCCTACTGTCTACAAAACCAAGGAACTACTTCACCTTTGTTTTTTTCCACTTCACATTAAAAAAGAGAAAGACGTCCTTCGTTGGCCCTTTTTACGCACTACCATTCGGTTTACACATTTCATCCTGTTGAGTCTCCCAGTCGGCAAAAGCTATATATTTGGGTGGGTGATCCCAATGAAGTCAATGGAAATAGAGAAGGTGTTAGAAGGGTGATGATTGTGTGCTGCTAGTGTCTTCCCCTTGAAGTCCATAGAGGGCATGGCCTTGACTAGGGGGTGGTCGAAACGGCCGTTAATTTGCTCAGCAGAAACAATGCAGAATTCTGGGCAAATTCTGCCACTTCGCCTGCTCTGCCCACACAGAGAAATTGCCAATTTCAGGCTTTTTCTCCCTGAAATTCTGTTTTTTTATGGGAAATTTTGTTTTTTGGTGGCCCCAAAAAGTTTCAGACTGAAAACAGATAGTTTGTGAAAAAAACACTGTTTCAGATGGTTTGCCAGAAGACATTTATTTTTTCCATTAAATTTTGTTTTAGCGGTCAAAAACATGATATTTCAGGGAAAAAACACATTTCAGGAAGCAAAATCTGCATAGAAAATTGGCACAACAGCTAAAAAAAGTCCCTGCAGGCAGAACAGAGCTGGAGGCGCATTTAGGCAATATCGTTCCACCAGCAGTGAGGATAACTTTGCCCACCCCTAGCCTTGACTAGGGGACTGAAAATGAATCTACAGGGACTGGTCACAAAGTCCATATGAGGGTGGTATGTCGGGAGCTATGCTTTTTCCTTTCTTATTGGCGTTTCTGTTTTCACACCTTAACCTACCTGTTTTCACTGCAGTTTCTGGGCCCTATTTTTCACATCTTCTGTTTTTGAGCCCAGCCACGGGCCTCAGAGAAGGCCGGTGCACCTTGAGGCCTGAAGGCTTCCTCCACCAGTAGCAGGGCCCCAGGGCTTCTGACAGCAGCAGAGGCCCTGTGAGGAGTGGCCTCGAGCGATCAGGCAGGCTCAGCTGAGCCACCTCCTCTGGCCTGGGTCCTGTTCCTGGGGCTCCCAGCTCTGTCTGCCTTGACCTCTCCATGCCCCCTGCTCCAGGGCTCACCTGCTGCCGTCGCCGTGCCAACGGAACCCTCAGGCTGGGCAGAGCATTGTGAAATGACAGCCTCCCCTCCCCCGCCGGGGCCTGGGCCCAGGGCTGGGAGCTTGCAAGGCAAAGACACACCTCAGCTCAGCTTCTCCTGAGCTGCTCCAGAGCTCGACCCCTCAGGGCCCCGGGGCCCGAGGGCTGGTGCTGAGAGCCAGTAAGGACGATTTATTGGAAGGTCCTTTCCTTCTTGGTGACTCCTACAAACCATTTTAAGCTCTGTACATATACAAAAGCAACATGTGTCATGCCATTTGGGACATGCTGTTCACATGTCTAGCTCCACTAAAACCCTCCTCAGCATATTTCCGAGCCATCAAGGATGAACCAAGAAAAGTGCAGGGCCCTGACAAATCTGCTTCACCGTCACAGCTTCAACAGACATCTGAGTGTCACACTACATGACAGGTCCGGCCGAGGGCGACAGCGGGGGAAGCTTCACTCAACCAGTGCTACAACAGGGGCTTCCCTCCTACTGAACGGGTGCAGCAGGACAAACTCCTGTCACAGAGAATGGGCGCAACCTCACTGCAAGCTTCATTCACACATGGTCTGGCTAAAGACAGCAAATCAAGCCTCCTACATTGGGCACACTGCACTTTAAAGGGTTAGGCATTGGAAGGCAGAGCTATCCCTCTGCCTCGCACATACTGGAGACCCTGAAGGGCCTCCTCCAGATTGCATTGTTACTGGATCGCCGACCTATCCCCCTGCCCCAAACCTCTCCCATTTACTCTGTCAACATGCTTCTCCTTACCTTCCTGCAAATACAGCACCCCTCTAGTCCCAACTGGTGGAACACCAAGCTTCATGGGGCACTTGAAGGTATCCAGTCTCCACCTTTTATCTGTCCTGCTCCTCATTTCACCATGAAGAACCACTGGCAGCATTTCAGCATCATTTTGAAACTGAAGTTATGGAACAGCTACAAAACCAGGGGAATGGCGGCAGGGGGATTTCATTCCATTTAATTCTGTCCTTTGGCTGTGTGCGCAGTGTCAGAAGAGTTTGAGGACTGCAGAAGACACCGGAACAGATTTCTGGGCGAAAGCGCCAGAGATTCTGGGCCCTGCCCCGATCGCCTTACGAACGCCTTACAAACGCCTGGCGTGCTTTGCCCTGGCGGGCAAATGCCCCGGGTGGACACTGAGCGCAGTACCTGAGGAAATTAGAGTGAGGTTTGACTCAGGGACAAGCCTGCCAAACTATGCACTATGGCAGCTGAATGGGGGCATGGGGTCCTCATGTCTCAGGGATCTGCTTCTCTTATCCAAAACATGTTTCCTCCCACCATCCTTAGCACCTAGCATATGGTAATGAGTGGAGCCCCTATACTTCCCCCTTTGCACATTCGTCAATTCCCAGATCTCTGTGGCAGACAGGGCAAATGTATCTATGTGAGAGAGAGAGGGAGCCAGAGAGAGTGAGAGAGAGAGAGGGAGCAGGCTCTGACAGCCACAATGAGAGAAAAGTGAAGTTGCATCCCCTCAAGTACTCCCCTGCACCCATCAACACAACAGCAAAGTTAGCTTGCATGTTCCCCGCTCTCCCCACTAACCTCACCCACCCACCCACCCACCCTACTCTCTTTCAGGACTTGCAGAGTGCCTAGAGACCCAGGAAATGATGGCAGCGCAGCATGGTACAAACACAAATATCAAAATAGAACTATTCCCCTACTGTCTACAAAACCAAGGAACTACTTCACCTTTGTTTTTTTCCACTTCACATTAAAAAAGAGAAAGACGTCCTTCGTTGGCCCTTTTTACGCACTACCATTCGGTTTACACATTTCATCCTGTTGAGTCTCCCAGTCGGCAAAAGCTATATATTTGGGTGGGTGATCCCAATGAAGTCAATGGAAATAGAGAAGGTGTTAGAAGGGTGATGATTGTGTGCTGCTAGTGTCTTCCCCTTGAAGTCCATAGAGGGCATGGCCTTGACTAGGGGGTGGTCGAAACGGCCGTTAATTTGCTCAGCAGAAACAATGCAGAATTCTGGGCAAATTCTGCCACTTCGCCTGCTCTGCCCACACAGAGAAATTGCCAATTTCAGGCTTTTTCTCCCTGAAATTCTGTTTTTTTATGGGAAATTTTGTTTTTTGGTGGCCCCAAAAAGTTTCAGACTGAAAACAGATAGTTTGTGAAAAAAACACTGTTTCAGATGGTTTGCCAGAAGACATTTATTTTTTCCATTAAATTTTGTTTTAGCGGTCAAAAACATGATATTTCAGGGAAAAAACACATTTCAGGAAGCAAAATCTGCATAGAAAATTGGCACAACAGCTAAAAAAAGTCCCTGCAGGCAGAACAGAGCTGGAGGCGCATTTAGGCAATATCGTTCCACCAGCAGTGAGGATAACTTTGCCCACCCCTAGCCTTGACTAGGGGACTGAAAATGAATCTACAGGGACTGGTCACAAAGTCCATATGAGGGTGGTATGTCGGGAGCTATGCTTTTTCCTTTCTTATTGGCGTTTCTGTTTTCACACCTTAACCTACCTGTTTTCACTGCAGTTTCTGGGCCCTATTTTTCACATCTTCTGTTTTTGAGCCCAGCCACGGGCCTCAGAGAAGGCCGGTGCACCTTGAGGCCTGAAGGCTTCCTCCACCAGTAGCAGGGCCCCAGGGCTTCTGACAGCAGCAGAGGCCCTGTGAGGAGTGGCCTCGAGCGATCAGGCAGGCTCAGCTGAGCCACCTCCTCTGGCCTGGGTCCTGTTCCTGGGGCTCCCAGCTCTGTCTGCCTTGACCTCTCCATGCCCCCTGCTCCAGGGCTCACCTGCTGCCGTCGCCGTGCCAACGGAACCCTCAGGCTGGGCAGAGCATTGTGAAATGACAGCCTCCCCTCCCCCGCCGGGGCCTGGGCCCAGGGCTGGGAGCTTGCAAGGCAAAGACACACCTCAGCTCAGCTTCTCCTGAGCTGCTCCAGAGCTCGACCCCTCAGGGCCCCGGGGCCCGAGGGCTGGTGCTGAGAGCCAGTAAGGACGATTTATTGGAAGGTCCTTTCCTTCTTGGTGACTCCTACAAACCATTTTAAGCTCTGTACATATACAAAAGCAACATGTGTCATGCCATTTGGGACATGCTGTTCACATGTCTAGCTCCACTAAAACCCTCCTCAGCATATTTCCGAGCCATCAAGGATGAACCAAGAAAAGTGCAGGGCCCTGACAAATCTGCTTCACCGTCACAGCTTCAACAGACATCTGAGTGTCACACTACATGACAGGTCCGGCCGAGGGCGACAGCGGGGGAAGCTTCACTCAACCAGTGCTACAACAGGGGCTTCCCTCCTACTGAACGGGTGCAGCAGGACAAACTCCTGTCACAGAGAATGGGCGCAACCTCACTGCAAGCTTCATTCACACATGGTCTGGCTAAAGACAGCAAATCAAGCCTCCTACATTGGGCACACTGCACTTTAAAGGGTTAGGCATTGGAAGGCAGAGCTATCCCTCTGCCTCGCACATACTGGAGACCCTGAAGGGCCTCCTCCAGATTGCATTGTTACTGGATCGCCGACCTATCCCCCTGCCCCAAACCTCTCCCATTTACTCTGTCAACATGCTTCTCCTTACCTTCCTGCAAATACAGCACCCCTCTAGTCCCAACTGGTGGAACACCAAGCTTCATGGGGCACTTGAAGGTATCCAGTCTCCACCTTTTATCTGTCCTGCTCCTCATTTCACCATGAAGAACCACTGGCAGCATTTCAGCATCATTTTGAAACTGAAGTTATGGAACAGCTACAAAACCAGGGGAATGGCGGCAGGGGGATTTCATTCCATTTAATTCTGTCCTTTGGCTGTGTGCGCAGTGTCAGAAGAGTTTGAGGACTGCAGAAGACACCGGAACAGATTTCTGGGCGAAAGCGCCAGAGATTCTGGGCCCTGCCCCGATCGCCTTACGAACGCCTTACAAACGCCTGGCGTGCTTTGCCCTGGCGGGCAAATGCCCCGGGTGGACACTGAGCGCAGTACCTGAGGAAATTAGAGTGAGGTTTGACTCAGGGACAAGCCTGCCAAACTATGCACTATGGCAGCTGAATGGGGGCATGGGGTCCTCATGTCTCAGGGATCTGCTTCTCTTATCCAAAACATGTTTCCTCCCACCATCCTTAGCACCTAGCATATGGTAATGAGTGGAGCCCCTATACTTCCCCCTTTGCACATTCGTCAATTCCCAGATCTCTGTGGCAGACAGGGCAAATGTATCTATGTGAGAGAGAGAGGGAGCCAGAGAGAGTGAGAGAGAGAGAGGGAGCAGGCTCTGACAGCCACAATGAGAGAAAAGTGAAGTTGCATCCCCTCAAGTACTCCCCTGCACCCATCAACACAACAGCAAAGTTAGCTTGCATGTTCCCCGCTCTCCCCACTAACCTCACCCACCCACCCACCCACCCTACTCTCTTTCAGGACTTGCAGAGTGCCTAGAGACCCAGGAAATGATGGCAGCGCAGCATGGTACAAACACAAATATCAAAATAGAACTATTCCCCTACTGTCTACAAAACCAAGGAACTACTTCACCTTTGTTTTTTTCCACTTCACATTAAAAAAGAGAAAGACGTCCTTCGTTGGCCCTTTTTACGCACTACCATTCGGTTTACACATTTCATCCTGTTGAGTCTCCCAGTCGGCAAAAGCTATATATTTGGGTGGGTGATCCCAATGAAGTCAATGGAAATAGAGAAGGTGTTAGAAGGGTGATGATTGTGTGCTGCTAGTGTCTTCCCCTTGAAGTCCATAGAGGGCATGGCCTTGACTAGGGGGTGGTCGAAACGGCCGTTAATTTGCTCAGCAGAAACAATGCAGAATTCTGGGCAAATTCTGCCACTTCGCCTGCTCTGCCCACACAGAGAAATTGCCAATTTCAGGCTTTTTCTCCCTGAAATTCTGTTTTTTATGGGAAATTTTGTTTTTTGGTGGCCCCAAAAAGTTTCAGACTGAAAACAGATAGTTTGTGAAAAAAACACTGTTTCAGATGGTTTGCCAGAAGACATTTATTTTTTCCATTAAATTTTGTTTTAGCGGTCAAAAACATGATATTTCAGGGAAAAAACACATTTCAGGAAGCAAAATCTGCATAGAAAATTGGCACAACAGCTAAAAAAAGTCCCTGCAGGCAGAACAGAGCTGGAGGCGCATTTAGGCAATATCGTTCCACCAGCAGTGAGGATAACTTTGCCCACCCCTAGCCTTGACTAGGGGACTGAAAATGAATCTACAGGGACTGGTCACAAAGTCCATATGAGGGTGGTATGTCGGGAGCTATGCTTTTTCCTTTCTTATTGGCGTTTCTGTTTTCACACCTTAACCTACCTGTTTTCACTGCAGTTTCTGGGCCCTATTTTTCACATCTTCTGTTTTTGAGCCCAGCCACAGGCCTCAGAGAAGGCCGGTGCACCTTGAGGCCTGAAGGCTTCCTCCACCAGTAGCAGGGCCCCAGGGCTTCTGACAGCAGCAGAGGCCCTGTGAGGAGTGGCCTCGAGCGATCAGGCGGGCTCCTGCGAGCCACCTCCTCTGGCCTGGGTCCTGTTCCTGGGGCTCCCAGCTCTGTCTGCCTTGACCTCTCCATGCCCCCTGCTCCAGGGCTCACCTGCTGCCGTCGCCGTGCCAACGGAACCCTCAGGCTGGGCAGAGCATTGTGAAATGACAGCCTCCCCTCCCCCGCCGGGGCCTGGGCCCAGGGCTGGGAGCTTGCAAGGCAAAGACACACCTCAGCTCAGCTTCTCCTGAGCTGCTCCAGAGCTCGACCCCTCAGGGCCCCGGGGCCCGAGGGCTGGTGCTGAGAGCCAGTAAGGACGATTTATTGGAAGGTCCTTTCCTTCTTGGTGACTCCTACAAACCATTTTAAGCTCTGTACATATACAAAAGCAACATGTGTCATGCCATTTGGGACATGCTGTTCACATGTCTAGCTCCACTAAAACCCTCCTCAGCATATTTCCGAGCCATCAAGGATGAACCAAGAAAAGTGCAGGGCCCTGACAAATCTGCTTCACCGTCACAGCTTCAACAGACATCTGAGTGTCACACTACATGACAGGTCCGGCCGAGGGCGACAGCGGGGGAAGCTTCACTCAACCAGTGCTACAACAGGGGCTTCCCTCCTACTGAACGGGTGCAGCAGGACAAACTCCTGTCACAGAGAATGGGCGCAACCTCACTGCAAGCTTCATTCACACATGGTCTGGCTAAAGACAGCAAATCAAGCCTCCTACATTGGGCACACTGCACTTTAAAGGGTTAGGCATTGGAAGGCAGAGCTATCCCTCTGCCTCGCACATACTGGAGACCCTGAAGGGCCTCCTCCAGATTGCATTGTTACTGGATCGCCGACCTATCCCCCTGCCCCAAACCTCTCCCATTTACTCTGTCAACATGCTTCTCCTTACCTTCCTGCAAATACAGCACCCCTCTAGTCCCAACTGGTGGAACACCAAGCTTCATGGGGCACTTGAAGGTATCCAGTCTCCACCTTTTATCTGTCCTGCTCCTCATTTCACCATGAAGAACCACTGGCAGCATTTCAGCATCATTTTGAAACTGAAGTTATGGAACAGCTACAAAACCAGGGGAATGGCGGCAGGGGGATTTCATTCCATTTAATTCTGTCCTTTGGCTGTGTGCGCAGTGTCAGAAGAGTTTGAGGACTGCAGAAGACACCGGAACAGATTTCTGGGCGAAAGCGCCAGAGATTCTGGGCCCTGCCCCGATCGCCTTACGAACGCCTTACAAACGCCTGGCGTGCTTTGCCCTGGCGGGCAAATGCCCCGGGTGGACACTGAGCGCAGTACCTGAGGAAATTAGAGTGAGGTTTGACTCAGGGACAAGCCTGCCAAACTATGCACTATGGCAGCTGAATGGGGGCATGGGGTCCTCATGTCTCAGGGATCTGCTTCTCTTATCCAAAACATGTTTCCTCCCACCATCCTTAGCACCTAGCATATGGTAATGAGTGGAGCCCCTATACTTCCCCCTTTGCACATTCGTCAATTCCCAGATCTCTGTGGCAGACAGGGCAAATGTATCTATGTGAGAGAGAGAGGGAGCCAGAGAGAGTGAGAGAGAGAGAGGGAGCAGGCTCTGACAGCCACAATGAGAGAAAAGTGAAGTTGCATCCCCTCAAGTACTCCCCTGCACCCATCAACACAACAGCAAAGTTAGCTTGCATGTTCCCCGCTCTCCCCACTAACCTCACCCACCCACCCACCCACCCTACTCTCTTTCAGGACTTGCAGAGTGCCTAGAGACCCAGGAAATGATGGCAGCGCAGCATGGTACAAACACAAATATCAAAATAGAACTATTCCCCTACTGTCTACAAAACCAAGGAACTACTTCACCTTTGTTTTTTTCCACTTCACATTAAAAAAGAGAAAGACGTCCTTCGTTGGCCCTTTTTACGCACTACCATTCGGTTTACACATTTCATCCTGTTGAGTCTCCCAGTCGGCAAAAGCTATATATTTGGGTGGGTGATCCCAATGAAGTCAATGGAAATAGAGAAGGTGTTAGAAGGGTGATGATTGTGTGCTGCTAGTGTCTTCCCCTTGAAGTCCATAGAGGGCATGGCCTTGACTAGGGGGTGGTCGAAACGGCCGTTAATTTGCTCAGCAGAAACAATGCAGAATTCTGGGCAAATTCTGCCACTTCGCCTGCTCTGCCCACACAGAGAAATTGCCAATTTCAGGCTTTTTCTCCCTGAAATTCTGTTTTTTTATGGGAAATTTTGTTTTTTGGTGGCCCCAAAAAGTTTCAGACTGAAAACAGATAGTTTGTGAAAAAAACACTGTTTCAGATGGTTTGCCAGAAGACATTTATTTTTTCCATTAAATTTTGTTTTAGCGGTCAAAAACATGATATTTCAGGGAAAAAACACATTTCAGGAAGCAAAATCTGCATAGAAAATTGGCACAACAGCTAAAAAAAGTCCCTGCAGGCAGAACAGAGCTGGAGGCGCATTTAGGCAATATCGTTCCACCAGCAGTGAGGATAACTTTGCCCACCCCTAGCCTTGACTAGGGGACTGAAAATGAATCTACAGGGACTGGTCACAAAGTCCATATGAGGGTGGTATGTCGGGAGCTATGCTTTTTCCTTTCTTATTGGCGTTTCTGTTTTCACACCTTAACCTACCTGTTTTCACTGCAGTTTCTGGGCCCTATTTTTCACATCTTCTGTTTTTGAGCCCAGCCACGGGCCTCAGAGAAGGCCGGTGCACCTTGAGGCCTGAAGGCTTCCTCCACCAGTAGCAGGGCCCCAGGGCTTCTGACAGCAGCAGAGGCCCTGTGAGGAGTGGCCTCGAGCGATCAGGCAGGCTCAGCTGAGCCACCTCCTCTGGCCTGGGTCCTGTTCCTGGGGCTCCCAGCTCTGTCTGCCTTGACCTCTCCATGCCCCCTGCTCCAGGGCTCACCTGCTGCCGTCGCCGTGCCAACGGAACCCTCAGGCTGGGCAGAGCATTGTGAAATGACAGCCTCCCCTCCCCCGCCGGGGCCTGGGCCCAGGGCTGGGAGCTTGCAAGGCAAAGACACACCTCAGCTCAGCTTCTCCTGAGCTGCTCCAGAGCTCGACCCCTCAGGGCCCCGGGGCCCGAGGGCTGGTGCTGAGAGCCAGTAAGGACGATTTATTGGAAGGTCCTTTCCTTCTTGGTGACTCCTACAAACCATTTTAAGCTCTGTACATATACAAAAGCAACATGTGTCATGCCATTTGGGACATGCTGTTCACATGTCTAGCTCCACTAAAACCCTCCTCAGCATATTTCCGAGCCATCAAGGATGAACCAAGAAAAGTGCAGGGCCCTGACAAATCTGCTTCACCGTCACAGCTTCAACAGACATCTGAGTGTCACACTACATGACAGGTCCGGCCGAGGGCGACAGCGGGGGAAGCTTCACTCAACCAGTGCTACAACAGGGGCTTCCCTCCTACTGAACGGGTGCAGCAGGACAAACTCCTGTCACAGAGAATGGGCGCAACCTCACTGCAAGCTTCATTCACACATGGTCTGGCTAAAGACAGCAAATCAAGCCTCCTACATTGGGCACACTGCACTTTAAAGGGTTAGGCATTGGAAGGCAGAGCTATCCCTCTGCCTCGCACATACTGGAGACCCTGAAGGGCCTCCTCCAGATTGCATTGTTACTGGATCGCCGACCTATCCCCCTGCCCCAAACCTCTCCCATTTACTCTGTCAACATGCTTCTCCTTACCTTCCTGCAAATACAGCACCCCTCTAGTCCCAACTGGTGGAACACCAAGCTTCATGGGGCACTTGAAGGTATCCAGTCTCCACCTTTTATCTGTCCTGCTCCTCATTTCACCATGAAGAACCACTGGCAGCATTTCAGCATCATTTTGAAACTGAAGTTATGGAACAGCTACAAAACCAGGGGAATGGCGGCAGGGGGATTTCATTCCATTTAATTCTGTCCTTTGGCTGTGTGCGCAGTGTCAGAAGAGTTTGAGGACTGCAGAAGACACCGGAACAGATTTCTGGGCGAAAGCGCCAGAGATTCTGGGCCCTGCCCCGATCGCCTTACGAACGCCTTACAAACGCCTGGCGTGCTTTGCCCTGGCGGGCAAATGCCCCGGGTGGACACTGAGCGCAGTACCTGAGGAAATTAGAGTGAGGTTTGACTCAGGGACAAGCCTGCCAAACTATGCACTATGGCAGCTGAATGGGGGCATGGGGTCCTCATGTCTCAGGGATCTGCTTCTCTTATCCAAAACATGTTTCCTCCCACCATCCTTAGCACCTAGCATATGGTAATGAGTGGAGCCCCTATACTTCCCCCTTTGCACATTCGTCAATTCCCAGATCTCTGTGGCAGACAGGGCAAATGTATCTATGTGAGAGAGAGAGAGGGAGCCAGAGAGAGTGAGAGAGAGAGAGGGAGCAGGCTCTGACAGCCACAATGAGAGAAAAGTGAAGTTGCATCCCCTCAAGTACTCCCCTGCACCCATCAACACAACAGCAAAGTTAGCTTGCATGTTCCCCGCTCTCCCCACTAACCTCACCCACCCACCCACCCACCCTACTCTCTTTCAGGACTTGCAGAGTGCCTAGAGACCCAGGAAATGATGGCAGCGCAGCATGGTACAAACACAAATATCAAAATAGAACTATTCCCCTACTGTCTACAAAACCAAGGAACTACTTCACCTTTGTTTTTTTCCACTTCACATTAAAAAAGAGAAAGACGTCCTTCGTTGGCCCTTTTTACGCACTACCATTCGGTTTACACATTTCATCCTGTTGAGTCTCCCAGTCGGCAAAAGCTATATATTTGGGTGGGTGATCCCAATGAAGTCAATGGAAATAGAGAAGGTGTTAGAAGGGTGATGATTGTGTGCTGCTAGTGTCTTCCCCTTGAAGTCCATAGAGGGCATGGCCTTGACTAGGGGGTGGTCGAAACGGCCGTTAATTTGCTCAGCAGAAACAATGCAGAATTCTGGGCAAATTCTGCCACTTCGCCTGCTCTGCCCACACAGAGAAATTGCCAATTTCAGGCTTTTTCTCCCTGAAATTCTGTTTTTTATGGGAAATTTTGTTTTTTGGTGGCCCCAAAAAGTTTCAGACTGAAAACAGATAGTTTGTGAAAAAAACACTGTTTCAGATGGTTTGCCAGAAGACATTTATTTTTTCCATTAAATTTTGTTTTAGCGGTCAAAAACATGATATTTCAGGGAAAAAACACATTTCAGGAAGCAAAATCTGCATAGAAAATTGGCACAACAGCTAAAAAAAGTCCCTGCAGGCAGAACAGAGCTGGAGGCGCATTTAGGCAATATCGTTCCACCAGCAGTGAGGATAACTTTGCCCACCCCTAGCCTTGACTAGGGGACTGAAAATGAATCTACAGGGACTGGTCACAAAGTCCATATGAGGGTGGTATGTCGGGAGCTATGCTTTTTCCTTTCTTATTGGCGTTTCTGTTTTCACACCTTAACCTACCTGTTTTCACTGCAGTTTCTGGGCCCTATTTTTCACATCTTCTGTTTTTGAGCCCAGCCACAGGCCTCAGAGAAGGCCGGTGCACCTTGAGGCCTGAAGGCTTCCTCCACCAGTAGCAGGGCCCCAGGGCTTCTGACAGCAGCAGAGGCCCTGTGAGGAGTGGCCTCGAGCGATCAGGCGGGCTCCTGCGAGCCACCTCCTCTGGCCTGGGTCCTGTTCCTGGGGCTCCCAGCTCTGTCTGCCTTGACCTCTCCATGCCCCCTGCTCCAGGGCTCACCTGCTGCCGTCGCCGTGCCAACGGAACCCTCAGGCTGGGCAGAGCATTGTGAAATGACAGCCTCCCCTCCCCCGCCGGGGCCTGGGCCCAGGGCTGGGAGCTTGCAAGGCAAAGACACACCTCAGCTCAGCTTCTCCTGAGCTGCTCCAGAGCTCGACCCCTCAGGGCCCCGGGGCCCGAGGGCTGGTGCTGAGAGCCAGTAAGGACGATTTATTGGAAGGTCCTTTCCTTCTTGGTGACTCCTACAAACCATTTTAAGCTCTGTACATATACAAAAGCAACATGTGTCATGCCATTTGGGACATGCTGTTCACATGTCTAGCTCCACTAAAACCCTCCTCAGCATATTTCCGAGCCATCAAGGATGAACCAAGAAAAGTGCAGGGCCCTGACAAATCTGCTTCACCGTCACAGCTTCAACAGACATCTGAGTGTCACACTACATGACAGGTCCGGCCGAGGGCGACAGCGGGGGAAGCTTCACTCAACCAGTGCTACAACAGGGGCTTCCCTCCTACTGAACGGGTGCAGCAGGACAAACTCCTGTCACAGAGAATGGGCGCAACCTCACTGCAAGCTTCATTCACACATGGTCTGGCTAAAGACAGCAAATCAAGCCTCCTACATTGGGCACACTGCACTTTAAAGGGTTAGGCATTGGAAGGCAGAGCTATCCCTCTGCCTCGCACATACTGGAGACCCTGAAGGGCCTCCTCCAGATTGCATTGTTACTGGATCGCCGACCTATCCCCCTGCCCCAAACCTCTCCCATTTACTCTGTCAACATGCTTCTCCTTACCTTCCTGCAAATACAGCACCCCTCTAGTCCCAACTGGTGGAACACCAAGCTTCATGGGGCACTTGAAGGTATCCAGTCTCCACCTTTTATCTGTCCTGCTCCTCATTTCACCATGAAGAACCACTGGCAGCATTTCAGCATCATTTTGAAACTGAAGTTATGGAACAGCTACAAAACCAGGGGAATGGCGGCAGGGGGATTTCATTCCATTTAATTCTGTCCTTTGGCTGTGTGCGCAGTGGCAGAAGAGTTTGAGGACTGCAGAAGACACCGGAACAGATTTCTGGGCGAAAGCGCCAGAGATTCTGGGCCCTGCCCCGATCGCCTTACGAACGCCTTACAAACGCCTGGCGTGCTTTGCCCTGGCGGGCAAATGCCCCGGGTGGACACTGAGCGCAGTACCTGAGGAAATTAGAGTGAGGTTTGACTCAGGGACAAGCCTGCCAAACTATGCACTATGGCAGCTGAATGGGGGCATGGGGTCCTCATGTCTCAGGGATCTGCTTCTCTTATCCAAAACATGTTTCCTCCCACCATCCTTAGCACCTAGCATATGGTAATGAGTGGAGCCCCTATACTTCCCCCTTTGCACATTCGTCAATTCCCAGATCTCTGTGGCAGACAGGGCAAATGTATCTATGTGAGAGAGAGAGGGAGCCAGAGAGAGTGAGAGAGAGAGAGGGAGCAGGCTCTGACAGCCACAATGAGAGAAAAGTGAAGTTGCATCCCCTCAAGTACTCCCCTGCACCCATCAACACAACAGCAAAGTTAGCTTGCATGTTCCCCGCTCTCCCCACTAACCTCACCCACCCACCCACCCACCCTACTCTCTTTCAGGACTTGCAGAGTGCCTAGAGACCCAGGAAATGATGGCAGCGCAGCATGGTACAAACACAAATATCAAAATAGAACTATTCCCCTACTGTCTACAAAACCAAGGAACTACTTCACCTTTGTTTTTTTCCACTTCACATTAAAAAAGAGAAAGACGTCCTTCGTTGGCCCTTTTTACGCACTACCATTCGGTTTACACATTTCATCCTGTTGAGTCTCCCAGTCGGCAAAAGCTATATATTTGGGTGGGTGATCCCAATGAAGTCAATGGAAATAGAGAAGGTGTTAGAAGGGTGATGATTGTGTGCTGCTAGTGTCTTCCCCTTGAAGTCCATAGAGGGCATGGCCTTGACTAGGGGGTGGTCGAAACGGCCGTTAATTTGCTCAGCAGAAACAATGCAGAATTCTGGGCAAATTCTGCCACTTCGCCTGCTCTGCCCACACAGAGAAATTGCCAATTTCAGGCTTTTTCTCCCTGAAATTCTGTTTTTTTATGGGAAATTTTGTTTTTTGGTGGCCCCAAAAAGTTTCAGACTGAAAACAGATAGTTTGTGAAAAAAACACTGTTTCAGATGGTTTGCCAGAAGACATTTATTTTTTCCATTAAATTTTGTTTTAGCGGTCAAAAACATGATATTTCAGGGAAAAAACACATTTCAGGAAGCAAAATCTGCATAGAAAATTGGCACAACAGCTAAAAAAAGTCCCTGCAGGCAGAACAGAGCTGGAGGCGCATTTAGGCAATATCGTTCCACCAGCAGTGAGGATAACTTTGCCCACCCCTAGCCTTGACTAGGGGACTGAAAATGAATCTACAGGGACTGGTCACAAAGTCCATATGAGGGTGGTATGTCGGGAGCTATGCTTTTTCCTTTCTTATTGGCGTTTCTGTTTTCACACCTTAACCTACCTGTTTTCACTGCAGTTTCTGGGCCCTATTTTTCACATCTTCTGTTTTTGAGCCCAGCCACGGGCCTCAGAGAAGGCCGGTGCACCTTGAGGCCTGAAGGCTTCCTCCACCAGTAGCAGGGCCCCAGGGCTTCTGACAGCAGCAGAGGCCCTGTGAGGAGTGGCCTCGAGCGATCAGGCAGGCTCAGCTGAGCCACCTCCTCTGGCCTGGGTCCTGTTCCTGGGGCTCCCAGCTCTGTCTGCCTTGACCTCTCCATGCCCCCTGCTCCAGGGCTCACCTGCTGCCGTCGCCGTGCCAACGGAACCCTCAGGCTGGGCAGAGCATTGTGAAATGACAGCCTCCCCTCCCCCGCCGGGGCCTGGGCCCAGGGCTGGGAGCTTGCAAGGCAAAGACACACCTCAGCTCAGCTTCTCCTGAGCTGCTCCAGAGCTCGACCCCTCAGGGCCCCGGGGCCCGAGGGCTGGTGCTGAGAGCCAGTAAGGACGATTTATTGGAAGGTCCTTTCCTTCTTGGTGACTCCTACAAACCATTTTAAGCTCTGTACATATACAAAAGCAACATGTGTCATGCCATTTGGGACATGCTGTTCACATGTCTAGCTCCACTAAAACCCTCCTCAGCATATTTCCGAGCCATCAAGGATGAACCAAGAAAAGTGCAGGGCCCTGACAAATCTGCTTCACCGTCACAGCTTCAACAGACATCTGAGTGTCACACTACATGACAGGTCCGGCCGAGGGCGACAGCGGGGGAAGCTTCACTCAACCAGTGCTACAACAGGGGCTTCCCTCCTACTGAACGGGTGCAGCAGGACAAACTCCTGTCACAGAGAATGGGCGCAACCTCACTGCAAGCTTCATTCACACATGGTCTGGCTAAAGACAGCAAATCAAGCCTCCTACATTGGGCACACTGCACTTTAAAGGGTTAGGCATTGGAAGGCAGAGCTATCCCTCTGCCTCGCACATACTGGAGACCCTGAAGGGCCTCCTCCAGATTGCATTGTTACTGGATCGCCGACCTATCCCCCTGCCCCAAACCTCTCCCATTTACTCTGTCAACATGCTTCTCCTTACCTTCCTGCAAATACAGCACCCCTCTAGTCCCAACTGGTGGAACACCAAGCTTCATGGGGCACTTGAAGGTATCCAGTCTCCACCTTTTATCTGTCCTGCTCCTCATTTCACCATGAAGAACCACTGGCAGCATTTCAGCATCATTTTGAAACTGAAGTTATGGAACAGCTACAAAACCAGGGGAATGGCGGCAGGGGGATTTCATTCCATTTAATTCTGTCCTTTGGCTGTGTGCGCAGTGTCAGAAGAGTTTGAGGACTGCAGAAGACACCGGAACAGATTTCTGGGCGAAAGCGCCAGAGATTCTGGGCCCTGCCCCGATCGCCTTACGAACGCCTTACAAACGCCTGGCGTGCTTTGCCCTGGCGGGCAAATGCCCCGGGTGGACACTGAGCGCAGTACCTGAGGAAATTAGAGTGAGGTTTGACTCAGGGACAAGCCTGCCAAACTATGCACTATGGCAGCTGAATGGGGGCATGGGGTCCTCATGTCTCAGGGATCTGCTTCTCTTATCCAAAACATGTTTCCTCCCACCATCCTTAGCACCTAGCATATGGTAATGAGTGGAGCCCCTATACTTCCCCCTTTGCACATTCGTCAATTCCCAGATCTCTGTGGCAGACAGGGCAAATGTATCTATGTGAGAGAGAGAGGGAGCCAGAGAGAGTGAGAGAGAGAGAGGGAGCAGGCTCTGACAGCCACAATGAGAGAAAAGTGAAGTTGCATCCCCTCAAGTACTCCCCTGCACCCATCAACACAACAGCAAAGTTAGCTTGCATGTTCCCCGCTCTCCCCACTAACCTCACCCACCCACCCACCCACCCTACTCTCTTTCAGGACTTGCAGAGTGCCTAGAGACCCAGGAAATGATGGCAGCGCAGCATGGTACAAACACAAATATCAAAATAGAACTATTCCCCTACTGTCTACAAAACCAAGGAACTACTTCACCTTTGTTTTTTTCCACTTCACATTAAAAAAGAGAAAGACGTCCTTCGTTGGCCCTTTTTACGCACTACCATTCGGTTTACACATTTCATCCTGTTGAGTCTCCCAGTCGGCAAAAGCTATATATTTGGGTGGGTGATCCCAATGAAGTCAATGGAAATAGAGAAGGTGTTAGAAGGGTGATGATTGTGTGCTGCTAGTGTCTTCCCCTTGAAGTCCATAGAGGGCATGGCCTTGACTAGGGGGTGGTCGAAACGGCCGTTAATTTGCTCAGCAGAAACAATGCAGAATTCTGGGCAAATTCTGCCACTTCGCCTGCTCTGCCCACACAGAGAAATTGCCAATTTCAGGCTTTTTCTCCCTGAAATTCTGTTTTTTATGGGAAATTTTGTTTTTTGGTGGCCCCAAAAAGTTTCAGACTGAAAACAGATAGTTTGTGAAAAAAACACTGTTTCAGATGGTTTGCCAGAAGACATTTATTTTTTCCATTAAATTTTGTTTTAGCGGTCAAAAACATGATATTTCAGGGAAAAAACACATTTCAGGAAGCAAAATCTGCATAGAAAATTGGCACAACAGCTAAAAAAAGTCCCTGCAGGCAGAACAGAGCTGGAGGCGCATTTAGGCAATATCGTTCCACCAGCAGTGAGGATAACTTTGCCCACCCCTAGCCTTGACTAGGGGACTGAAAATGAATCTACAGGGACTGGTCACAAAGTCCATATGAGGGTGGTATGTCGGGAGCTATGCTTTTTCCTTTCTTATTGGCGTTTCTGTTTTCACACCTTAACCTACCTGTTTTCACTGCAGTTTCTGGGCCCTATTTTTCACATCTTCTGTTTTTGAGCCCAGCCACAGGCCTCAGAGAAGGCCGGTGCACCTTGAGGCCTGAAGGCTTCCTCCACCAGTAGCAGGGCCCCAGGGCTTCTGACAGCAGCAGAGGCCCTGTGAGGAGTGGCCTCGAGCGATCAGGCAGGCTCAGCTGAGCCACCTCCTCTGGCCTGGGTCCTGTTCCTGGGGCTCCCAGCTCTGTCTGCCTTGACCTCTCCATGCCCCCTGCTCCAGGGCTCACCTGCTGCCGTCGCCGTGCCAACGGAACCCTCAGGCTGGGCAGAGCATTGTGAAATGACAGCCTCCCCTCCCCCGCCGGGGCCTGGGCCCAGGGCTGGGAGCTTGCAAGGCAAAGACACACCTCAGCTCAGCTTCTCCTGAGCTGCTCCAGAGCTCGACCCCTCAGGGCCCCGGGGCCCGAGGGCTGGTGCTGAGAGCCAGTAAGGACGATTTATTGGAAGGTCCTTTCCTTCTTGGTGACTCCTACAAACCATTTTAAGCTCTGTACATATACAAAAGCAACATGTGTCATGCCATTTGGGACATGCTGTTCACATGTCTAGCTCCACTAAAACCCTCCTCAGCATATTTCCGAGCCATCAAGGATGAACCAAGAAAAGTGCAGGGCCCTGACAAATCTGCTTCACCGTCACAGCTTCAACAGACATCTGAGTGTCACACTACATGACAGGTCCGGCCGAGGGCGACAGCGGGGGAAGCTTCACTCAACCAGTGCTACAACAGGGGCTTCCCTCCTACTGAACGGGTGCAGCAGGACAAACTCCTGTCACAGAGAATGGGCGCAACCTCACTGCAAGCTTCATTCACACATGGTCTGGCTAAAGACAGCAAATCAAGCCTCCTACATTGGGCACACTGCACTTTAAAGGGTTAGGCATTGGAAGGCAGAGCTATCCCTCTGCCTCGCACATACTGGAGACCCTGAAGGGCCTCCTCCAGATTGCATTGTTACTGGATCGCCGACCTATCCCCCTGCCCCAAACCTCTCCCATTTACTCTGTCAACATGCTTCTCCTTACCTTCCTGCAAATACAGCACCCCTCTAGTCCCAACTGGTGGAACACCAAGCTTCATGGGGCACTTGAAGGTATCCAGTCTCCACCTTTTATCTGTCCTGCTCCTCATTTCACCATGAAGAACCACTGGCAGCATTTCAGCATCATTTTGAAACTGAAGTTATGGAACAGCTACAAAACCAGGGGAATGGCGGCAGGGGGATTTCATTCCATTTCATTCTGTCCTTTGGCTGTGTGCGCAGTGTCAGAAGAGTTTGAGGACTGCAGAAGACACCGGAACAGATTTCTGGGCGAAAGCGCCAGAGATTCTGGGCCCTGCCCCGATCGCCTTACGAACGCCTTACAAACGCCTGGTGTGCTTTGCCCTGGCGGGCAAATGCCCCGGGTGGACACTGAGCGCAGTACCTGAGGAAATTAGAGTGAGGTTTGACTCAGGGACAAGCCTGCCAAACTATGCACTATGGCAGCTGAATGGGGGCATGGGGTCCTCATGTCTCAGGGATCTGCTTCTCTTATCCAAAACATGTTTCCTCCCACCATCCTTAGCACCTAGCATATGGTAATGAGTGGAGCCCCTATACTTCCCCCTTTGCACATTCGTCAATTCCCAGATCTCTGTGGCAGACAGGGCAAATGTATCTATGTGAGAGAGAGAGGGAGCCAGAGAGAGTGAGAGAGAGAGAGGGAGCAGGCTCTGACAGCCACAATGAGAGAAAAGTGAAGTTGCATCCCCTCAAGTACTCCCCTGCACCCATCAACACAACAGCAAAGTTAGCTTGCATGTTCCCCGCTCTCCCCACTAACCTCACCCACCCACCCACCCACCCTACTCTCTTTCAGGACTTGCAGAGTGCCTAGAGACCCAGGAAATGATGGCAGCGCAGCATGGTACAAACACAAATATCAAAATAGAACTATTCCCCTACTGTCTACAAAACCAAGGAACTACTTCACCTTTGTTTTTTTCCACTTCACATTAAAAAAGAGAAAGACGTCCTTCGTTGGCCCTTTTTACGCACTACCATTCGGTTTACACATTTCATCCTGTTGAGTCTCCCAGTCGGCAAAAGCTATATATTTGGGTGGGTGATCCCAATGAAGTCAATGGAAATAGAGAAGGTGTTAGAAGGGTGATGATTGTGTGCTGCTAGTGTCTTCCCCTTGAAGTCCATAGAGGGCATGGCCTTGACTAGGGGGTGGTCGAAACGGCCGTTAATTTGCTCAGCAGAAACAATGCAGAATTCTGGGCAAATTCTGCCACTTCGCCTGCTCTGCCCACACAGAGAAATTGCCAATTTCAGGCTTTTTCTCCCTGAAATTCTGTTTTTTATGGGAAATTTTGTTTTTTGGTGGCCCCAAAAAGTTTCAGACTGAAAACAGATAGTTTGTGAAAAAAACACTGTTTCAGATGGTTTGCCAGAAGACATTTATTTTTTCCATTAAATTTTGTTTTAGCGGTCAAAAACATGATATTTCAGGGAAAAAACACATTTCAGGAAGCACAATCTGCATAGAAAATTGGCACAACAGCTAAAAAAAGTCCCTGCAGGCAGAACAGAGCTGGAGGCGCATTTAGGCAATATCGTTCCACCAGCAGTGAGGATAACTTTGCCCACCCCTAGCCTTGACTAGGGGACTGAAAATGAATCTACAGGGACTGGTCACAAAGTCCATATGAGGGTGGTATGTCGGGAGCTATGCTTTTTCCTTTCTTATTGGCGTTTCTGTTTTCACACCTTAACCTACCTGTTTTCACTGCAGTTTCTGGGCCCTATTTTTCACATCTTCTGTTTTTGAGCCCAGCCACAGGCCTCAGAGAAGGCCGGTGCACCTTGAGGCCTGAAGGCTTCCTCCACCAGTAGCAGGGCCCCAGGGCTTCTGACAGCAGCAGAGGCCCTGTGAGGAGTGGCCTCGAGCGATCAGGCAGGCTCAGCTGAGCCACCTCCTCTGGCCTGGGTCCTGTTCCTGGGGCTCCCAGCTCTGTCTGCCTTGACCTCTCCATGCCCCCTGCTCCAGGGCTCACCTGCTGCCGTCGCCGTGCCAACGGAACCCTCAGGCTGGGCAGAGCATTGTGAAATGACAGCCTCCCCTCCCCCGCCGGGGCCTGGGCCCAGGGCTGGGAGCTTGCAAGGCAAAGACACACCTCAGCTCAGCTTCTCCTGAGCTGCTCCAGAGCTCGACCCCTCAGGGCCCCGGGGCCCGAGGGCTGGTGCTGAGAGCCAGTAAGGACGATTTATTGGAAGGTCCTTTCCTTCTTGGTGACTCCTACAAACCATTTTAAGCTCTGTACATATACAAAAGCAACATGTGTCATGCCATTTGGGACATGCTGTTCACATGTCTAGCTCCACTAAAACCCTCCTCAGCATATTTCCGAGCCATCAAGGATGAACCAAGAAAAGTGCAGGGCCCTGACAAATCTGCTTCACCGTCACAGCTTCAACAGACATCTGAGTGTCACACTACATGACAGGTCCGGCCGAGGGCGACAGCGGGGGAAGCTTCACTCAACCAGTGCTACAACAGGGGCTTCCCTCCTACTGAACGGGTGCAGCAGGACAAACTCCTGTCACAGAGAATGGGCGCAACCTCACTGCAAGCTTCATTCACACATGGTCTGGCTAAAGACAGCAAATCAAGCCTCCTACATTGGGCACACTGCACTTTAAAGGGTTAGGCATTGGAAGGCAGAGCTATCCCTCTGCCTCGCACATACTGGAGACCCTGAAGGGCCTCCTCCAGATTGCATTGTTACTGGATCGCCGACCTATCCCCCTGCCCCAAACCTCTCCCATTTACTCTGTCAACATGCTTCTCCTTACCTTCCTGCAAATACAGCACCCCTCTAGTCCCAACTGGTGGAACACCAAGCTTCATGGGGCACTTGAAGGTATCCAGTCTCCACCTTTTATCTGTCCTGCTCCTCATTTCACCATGAAGAACCACTGGCAGCATTTCAGCATCATTTTGAAACTGAAGTTATGGAACAGCTACAAAACCAGGGGAATGGCGGCAGGGGGATTTCATTCCATTTCATTCTGTCCTTTGGCTGTGTGCGCAGTGTTAGAAGAGTTTGAGGACTGCAGAAGACACCGGAACAGATTTCTGGGCGAAAGCGCCAGAGATTCTGGGCCCTGCCCCGATCGCCTTACGAACGCCTTACAAACGCCTGGCGTGCTTTGCCCTGGCGGGCAAATGCCCCGGGTGGACACTGAGCGCAGTACCTGAGGAAATTAGAGTGAGGTTTGACTCAGGGACAAGCCTGCCAAACTATGCACTATGGCAGCTGAATGGGGGCATGGGGTCCTCATGTCTCAGGGATCTGCTTCTCTTATCCAAAACATGTTTCCTCCCACCATCCTTAGCACCTAGCATATGGTAATGAGTGGAGCCCCTATACTTCCCCCTTTGCACATTCGTCAATTCCCAGATCTCTGTGGCAGACAGGGCAAATGTATCTATGTGAGAGAGAGAGGGAGCCAGAGAGAGTGAGAGAGAGAGAGGGAGCAGGCTCTGACAGCCACAATGAGAGAAAAGTGAAGTTGCATCCCCTCAAGTACTCCCCTGCACCCATCAACACAACAGCAAAGTTAGCTTGCATGTTCCCCGCTCTCCCCACTAACCTCACCCACCCACCCACCCACCCTACTCTCTTTCAGGACTTGCAGAGTGCCTAGAGACCCAGGAAATGATGGCAGCGCAGCATGGTACAAACACAAATATCAAAATAGAACTATTCCCCTACTGTCTACAAAACCAAGGAACTACTTCACCTTTGTTTTTTTCCACTTCACATTAAAAAAGAGAAAGACGTCCTTCGTTGGCCCTTTTTACGCACTACCATTCGGTTTACACATTTCATCCTGTTGAGTCTCCCAGTCGGCAAAAGCTATATATTTGGGTGGGTGATCCCAATGAAGTCAATGGAAATAGAGAAGGTGTTAGAAGGGTGATGATTGTGTGCTGCTAGTGTCTTCCCCTTGAAGTCCATAGAGGGCATGGCCTTGACTAGGGGGTGGTCGAAACGGCCGTTAATTTGCTCAGCAGAAACAATGCAGAATTCTGGGCAAATTCTGCCACTTCGCCTGCTCTGCCCACACAGAGAAATTGCCAATTTCAGGCTTTTTCTCCCTGAAATTCTGTTTTTTATGGGAAATTTTGTTTTTTGGTGGCCCCAAAAAGTTTCAGACTGAAAACAGATAGTTTGTGAAAAAAACACTGTTTCAGATGGTTTGCCAGAAGACATTTATTTTTTCCATTAAATTTTGTTTTAGCGGTCAAAAACATGATATTTCAGGGAAAAAACACATTTCAGGAAGCACAATCTGCATAGAAAATTGGCACAACAGCTAAAAAAAGTCCCTGCAGGCAGAACAGAGCTGGAGGCGCATTTAGGCAATATCGTTCCACCAGCAGTGAGGATAACTTTGCCCACCCCTAGCCTTGACTAGGGGACTGAAAATGAATCTACAGGGACTGGTCACAAAGTCCATATGAGGGTGGTATGTCGGGAGCTATGCTTTTTCCTTTCTTATTGGCGTTTCTGTTTTCACACCTTAACCTACCTGTTTTCACTGCAGTTTCTGGGCCCTATTTTTCACATCTTCTGTTTTTGAGCCCAGCCACAGGCCTCAGAGAAGGCCGGTGCACCTTGAGGCCTGAAGGCTTCCTCCACCAGTAGCAGGGCCCCAGGGCTTCTGACAGCAGCAGAGGCCCTGTGAGGAGTGGCCTCGAGCGATCAGGCAGGCTCAGCTGAGCCACCTCCTCTGGCCTGGGTCCTGTTCCTGGGGCTCCCAGCTCTGTCTGCCTTGACCTCTCCATGCCCCCTGCTCCAGGGCTCACCTGCTGCCGTCGCCGTGCCAACGGAACCCTCAGGCTGGGCAGAGCATTGTGAAATGACAGCCTCCCCTCCCCCGCCGGGGCCTGGGCCCAGGGCTGGGAGCTTGCAAGGCAAAGACACACCTCAGCTCAGCTTCTCCTGAGCTGCTCCAGAGCTCGACCCCTCAGGGCCCCGGGGCCCGAGGGCTGGTGCTGAGAGCCAGTAAGGACGATTTATTGGAAGGTCCTTTCCTTCTTGGTGACTCCTACAAACCATTTTAAGCTCTGTACATATACAAAAGCAACATGTGTCATGCCATTTGGGACATGCTGTTCACATGTCTAGCTCCACTAAAACCCTCCTCAGCATATTTCCGAGCCATCAAGGATGAACCAAGAAAAGTGCAGGGCCCTGACAAATCTGCTTCACCGTCACAGCTTCAACAGACATCTGAGTGTCACACTACATGACAGGTCCGGCCGAGGGCGACAGCGGGGGAAGCTTCACTCAACCAGTGCTACAACAGGGGCTTCCCTCCTACTGAACGGGTGCAGCAGGACAAACTCCTGTCACAGAGAATGGGCGCAACCTCACTGCAAGCTTCATTCACACATGGTCTGGCTAAAGACAGCAAATCAAGCCTCCTACATTGGGCACACTGCACTTTAAAGGGTTAGGCATTGGAAGGCAGAGCTATCCCTCTGCCTCGCACATACTGGAGACCCTGAAGGGCCTCCTCCAGATTGCATTGTTACTGGATCGCCGACCTATCCCCCTGCCCCAAACCTCTCCCATTTACTCTGTCAACATGCTTCTCCTTACCTTCCTGCAAATACAGCACCCCTCTAGTCCCAACTGGTGGAACACCAAGCTTCATGGGGCACTTGAAGGTATCCAGTCTCCACCTTTTATCTGTCCTGCTCCTCATTTCACCATGAAGAACCACTGGCAGCATTTCAGCATCATTTTGAAACTGAAGTTATGGAACAGCTACAAAACCAGGGGAATGGCGGCAGGGGGATTTCATTCCATTTCATTCTGTCCTTTGGCTGTGTGCGCAGTGTCAGAAGAGTTTGAGGACTGCAGAAGACACCGGAACAGATTTCTGGGCGAAAGCGCCAGAGATTCTGGGCCCTGCCCCGATCGCCTTACGAACGCCTTACAAACGCCTGGCGTGCTTTGCCCTGGCGGGCAAATGCCCCGGGTGGACACTGAGCGCAGTACCTGAGGAAATTAGAGTGAGGTTTGACTCAGGGACAAGCCTGCCAAACTATGCACTATGGCAGCTGAATGGGGGCATGGGGTCCTCATGTCTCAGGGATCTGCTTCTCTTATCCAAAACATGTTTCCTCCCACCATCCTTAGCACCTAGCATATGGTAATGAGTGGAGCCCCTATACTTCCCCCTTTGCACATTCGTCAATTCCCAGATCTCTGTGGCAGACAGGGCAAATGTATCTATGTGAGAGAGAGAGGGAGCCAGAGAGAGTGAGAGAGAGAGATGGAGCAGGCTCTGAGAGCCACAATGAGAGAAAAGTGAAGTTGCATCCCCTCAAGTACTCCCCTGCACCCATCAACACAACAGCAAAGTTAGCTTGCATGTTCCCCGCTCTCCCCACTAACCTCACCCACCCACCCACCCACCCTACTCTCTTTCAGGACTTGCAGAGTGCCTAGAGACCCAGGAAATGATGGCAGCGCAGCATGGTACAAACACAAATATCAAAATAGAACTATTCCCCTACTGTCTACAAAACCAAGGAACTACTTCACCTTTGTTTTTTTCCACTTCACATTAAAAAAGAGAAAGACGTCCTTCGTTGGCCCTTTTTACGCACTACCATTCGGTTTACACATTTCATCCTGTTGAGTCTCCCAGTCGGCAAAAGCTATATATTTGGGTGGGTGATCCCAATGAAGTCAATGGAAATAGAGAAGGTGTTAGAAGGGTGATGATTGTGTGCTGCTAGTGTCTTCCCCTTGAAGTCCATAGAGGGCATGGCCTTGACTAGGGGGTGGTCGAAACGGCCGTTAATTTGCTCAGCAGAAACAATGCAGAATTCTGGGCAAATTCTGCCACTTCGCCTGCTCTGCCCACACAGAGAAATTGCCAATTTCAGGCTTTTTCTCCCTGAAATTCTGTTTTTTTATGGGAAATTTTGTTTTTTGGTGGCCCCAAAAAGTTTCAGACTGAAAACAGATAGTTTGTGAAAAAAACACTGTTTCAGATGGTTTGCCAGAAGACATTTATTTTTTCCATTAAATTTTGTTTTAGCGGTCAAAAACATGATATTTCAGGGAAAAAACACATTTCAGGAAGCAAAATCTGCATAGAAAATTGGCACAACAGCTAAAAAAAGTCCCTGCAGGCAGAACAGAGCTGGAGGCGCATTTAGGCAATATCGTTCCACCAGCAGTGAGGATAACTTTGCCCACCCCTAGCCTTGACTAGGGGACTGAAAATGAATCTACAGGGACTGGTCACAAAGTCCATATGAGGGTGGTATGTCGGGAGCTATGCTTTTTCCTTTCTTATTGGCGTTTCTGTTTTCACACCTTAACCTACCTGTTTTCACTGCAGTTTCTGGGCCCTATTTTTCACATCTTCTGTTTTTGAGCCCAGCCACAGGCCTCAGAGAAGGCCGGTGCACCTTGAGGCCTGAAGGCTTCCTCCACCAGTAGCAGGGCCCCAGGGCTTCTGACAGCAGCAGAGGCCCTGTGAGGAGTGGCCTCGAGCGATCAGGCAGGCTCAGCTGAGCCACCTCCTCTGGCCTGGGTCCTGTTCCTGGGGCTCCCAGCTCTGTCTGCCTTGACCTCTCCATGCCCCCTGCTCCAGGGCTCACCTGCTGCCGTCGCCGTGCCAACGGAACCCTCAGGCTGGGCAGAGCATTGTGAAATGACAGCCTCCCCTCCCCCGCCGGGGCCTGGGCCCAGGGCTGGGAGCTTGCAAGGCAAAGACACACCTCAGCTCAGCTTCTCCTGAGCTGCTCCAGAGCTCGACCCCTCAGGGCCCCGGGGCCCGAGGGCTGGTGCTGAGAGCCAGTAAGGACGATTTATTGGAAGGTCCTTTCCTTCTTGGTGACTCCTACAAACCATTTTAAGCTCTGTACATATACAAAAGCAACATGTGTCATGCCATTTGGGACATGCTGTTCACATGTCTAGCTCCACTAAAACCCTCCTCAGCATATTTCCGAGCCATCAAGGATGAACCAAGAAAAGTGCAGGGCCCTGACAAATCTGCTTCACCGTCACAGCTTCAACAGACATCTGAGTGTCACACTACATGACAGGTCCGGCCGAGGGCGACAGCGGGGGAAGCTTCACTCAACCAGTGCTACAACAGGGGCTTCCCTCCTACTGAACGGGTGCAGCAGGACAAACTCCTGTCACAGAGAATGGGCGCAACCTCACTGCAAGCTTCATTCACACATGGTCTGGCTAAAGACAGCAAATCAAGCCTCCTACATTGGGCACACTGCACTTTAAAGGGTTAGGCATTGGAAGGCAGAGCTATCCCTCTGCCTCGCACATACTGGAGACCCTGAAGGGCCTCCTCCAGATTGCATTGTTACTGGATCGCCGACCTATCCCCCTGCCCCAAACCTCTCCCATTTACTCTGTCAACATGCTTCTCCTTACCTTCCTGCAAATACAGCACCCCTCTAGTCCCAACTGGTGGAACACCAAGCTTCATGGGGCACTTGAAGGTATCCAGTCTCCACCTTTTATCTGTCCTGCTCCTCATTTCACCATGAAGAACCACTGGCAGCATTTCAGCATCATTTTGAAACTGAAGTTATGGAACAGCTACAAAACCAGGGGAATGGCGGCAGGGGGATTTCATTCCATTTCATTCTGTCCTTTGGCTGTGTGCGCAGTGTCAGAAGAGTTTGAGGACTGCAGAAGACACCGGAACAGATTTCTGGGCGAAAGCGCCAGAGATTCTGGGCCCTGCCCCGATCGCCTTACGAACGCCTTACAAACGCCTGGCGTGCTTTGCCCTGGCGGGCAAATGCCCCGGGTGGACACTGAGCGCAGTACCTGAGGAAATTAGAGTGAGGTTTGACTCAGGGACAAGCCTGCCAAACTATGCACTATGGCAGCTGAATGGGGGCATGGGGTCCTCATGTCTCAGGGATCTGCTTCTCTTATCCAAAACATGTTTCCTCCCACCATCCTTAGCACCTAGCATATGGTAATGAGTGGAGCCCCTATACTTCCCCCTTTGCACATTCGTCAATTCCCAGATCTCTGTGGCAGACAGGGCAAATGTATCTATGTGAGAGAGAGAGGGAGCCAGAGAGAGTGAGAGAGAGAGATGGAGCAGGCTCTGAGAGCCACAATGAGAGAAAAGTGAAGTTGCATCCCCTCAAGTACTCCCCTGCACCCATCAACACAACAGCAAAGTTAGCTTGCATGTTCCCCGCTCTCCCCACTAACCTCACCCACCCACCCACCCACCCTACTCTCTTTCAGGACTTGCAGAGTGCCTAGAGACCCAGGAAATGATGGCAGCGCAGCATGGTACAAACACAAATATCAAAATAGAACTATTCCCCTACTGTCTACAAAACCAAGGAACTACTTCACCTTTGTTTTTTTCCACTTCACATTAAAAAAGAGAAAGACGTCCTTCGTTGGCCCTTTTTACGCACTACCATTCGGTTTACACATTTCATCCTGTTGAGTCTCCCAGTCGGCAAAAGCTATATATTTGGGTGGGTGATCCCAATGAAGTCAATGGAAATAGAGAAGGTGTTAGAAGGGTGATGATTGTGTGCTGCTAGTGTCTTCCCCTTGAAGTCCATAGAGGGCATGGCCTTGACTAGGGGGTGGTCGAAACGGCCGTTAATTTGCTCAGCAGAAACAATGCAGAATTCTGGGCAAATTCTGCCACTTCGCCTGCTCTGCCCACACAGAGAAATTGCCAATTTCAGGCTTTTTCTCCCTGAAATTCTGTTTTTTTATGGGAAATTTTGTTTTTTGGTGGCCCCAAAAAGTTTCAGACTGAAAACAGATAGTTTGTGAAAAAAACACTGTTTCAGATGGTTTGCCAGAAGACATTTATTTTTTCCATTAAATTTTGTTTTAGCGGTCAAAAACATGATATTTCAGGGAAAAAACACATTTCAGGAAGCAAAATCTGCATAGAAAATTGGCACAACAGCTAAAAAAAGTCCCTGCAGGCAGAACAGAGCTGGAGGCGCATTTAGGCAATATCGTTCCACCAGCAGTGAGGATAACTTTGCCCACCCCTAGCCTTGACTAGGGGACTGAAAATGAATCTACAGGGACTGGTCACAAAGTCCATATGAGGGTGGTATGTCGGGAGCTATGCTTTTTCCTTTCTTATTGGCGTTTCTGTTTTCACACCTTAACCTACCTGTTTTCACTGCAGTTTCTGGGCCCTATTTTTCACATCTTCTGTTTTTGAGCCCAGCCACAGGCCTCAGAGAAGGCCGGTGCACCTTGAGGCCTGAAGGCTTCCTCCACCAGTAGCAGGGCCCCAGGGCTTCTGACAGCAGCAGAGGCCCTGTGAGGAGTGGCCTCGAGCGATCAGGCAGGCTCAGCTGAGCCACCTCCTCTGGCCTGGGTCCTGTTCCTGGGGCTCCCAGCTCTGTCTGCCTTGACCTCTCCATGCCCCCTGCTCCAGGGCTCACCTGCTGCCGTCGCCGTGCCAACGGAACCCTCAGGCTGGGCAGAGCATTGTGAAATGACAGCCTCCCCTCCCCCGCCGGGGCCTGGGCCCAGGGCTGGGAGCTTGCAAGGCAAAGACACACCTCAGCTCAGCTTCTCCTGAGCTGCTCCAGAGCTCGACCCCTCAGGGCCCCGGGGCCCGAGGGCTGGTGCTGAGAGCCAGTAAGGACGATTTATTGGAAGGTCCTTTCCTTCTTGGTGACTCCTACAAACCATTTTAAGCTCTGTACATATACAAAAGCAACATGTGTCATGCCATTTGGGACATGCTGTTCACATGTCTAGCTCCACTAAAACCCTCCTCAGCATATTTCCGAGCCATCAAGGATGAACCAAGAAAAGTGCAGGGCCCTGACAAATCTGCTTCACCGTCACAGCTTCAACAGACATCTGAGTGTCACACTACATGACAGGTCCGGCCGAGGGCGACAGCGGGGGAAGCTTCACTCAACCAGTGCTACAACAGGGGCTTCCCTCCTACTGAACGGGTGCAGCAGGACAAACTCCTGTCACAGAGAATGGGCGCAACCTCACTGCAAGCTTCATTCACACATGGTCTGGCTAAAGACAGCAAATCAAGCCTCCTACATTGGGCACACTGCACTTTAAAGGGTTAGGCATTGGAAGGCAGAGCTATCCCTCTGCCTCGCACATACTGGAGACCCTGAAGGGCCTCCTCCAGATTGCATTGTTACTGGATCGCCGACCTATCCCCCTGCCCCAAACCTCTCCCATTTACTCTGTCAACATGCTTCTCCTTACCTTCCTGCAAATACAGCACCCCTCTAGTCCCAACTGGTGGAACACCAAGCTTCATGGGGCACTTGAAGGTATCCAGTCTCCACCTTTTATCTGTCCTGCTCCTCATTTCACCATGAAGAACCACTGGCAGCATTTCAGCATCATTTTGAAACTGAAGTTATGGAACAGCTACAAAACCAGGGGAATGGCGGCAGGGGGATTTCATTCCATTTCATTCTGTCCTTTGGCTGTGTGCGCAGTGTCAGAAGAGTTTGAGGACTGCAGAAGACACCGGAACAGATTTCTGGGCGAAAGCGCCAGAGATTCTGGGCCCTGCCCCGATCGCCTTACGAACGCCTTACAAACGCCTGGCGTGCTTTGCCCTGGCGGGCAAATGCCCCGGGTGGACACTGAGCGCAGTACCTGAGGAAATTAGAGTGAGGTTTGACTCAGGGACAAGCCTGCCAAACTATGCACTATGGCAGCTGAATGGGGTCATGGGGTCCTCATGTCTCAGGGATCTGCTTCTCTTATCCAAAACATGTTTCCTCCCACCATCCTTAGCACCTAGCATATGGTAATGAGTGGAGCCCCTATACTTCCCCCTTTGCACATTCGTCAATTCCCAGATCTCTGTGGCAGACAGGGCAAATGTATCTATGTGAGAGAGAGAGGGAGCCAGAGAGAGTGAGAGAGAGAGAGGGAGCAGGCTCTGACAGCCACAATGAGAGAAAAGTGAAGTTGCATCCCCTCAAGTACTCCCCTGCACCCATCAACACAACAGCAAAGTTAGCTTGCATGTTCCCCGCTCTCCCCACTAACCTCACCCACCCACCCACCCACCCTACTCTCTTTCAGGACTTGCAGAGTGCCTAGAGACCCAGGAAATGATGGCAGCGCAGCATGGTACAAACACAAATATCAAAATAGAACTATTCCCCTACTGTCTACAAAACCAAGGAACTACTTCACCTTTGTTTTTTTCCACTTCACATTAAAAAAGAGAAAGACGTCCTTCGTTGGCCCTTTTTACGCACTACCATTCGGTTTACACATTTCATCCTGTTGAGTCTCCCAGTCGGCAAAAGCTATATATTTGGGTGGGTGATCCCAATGAAGTCAATGGAAATAGAGAAGGTGTTAGAAGGGTGATGATTGTGTGCTGCTAGTGTCTTCCCCTTGAAGTCCATAGAGGGCATGGCCTTGACTAGGGGGTGGTCGAAACGGCCGTTAATTTGCTCAGCAGAAACAATGCAGAATTCTGGGCAAATTCTGCCACTTCGCCTGCTCTGCCCACACAGAGAAATTGCCAATTTCAGGCTTTTTCTCCCTGAAATTCTGTTTTTTATGGGAAATTTTGTTTTTTGGTGGCCCCAAAAAGTTTCAGACTGAAAACAGATAGTTTGTGAAAAAAACACTGTTTCAGATGGTTTGCCAGAAGACATTTATTTTTTCCATTAAATTTTGTTTTAGCGGTCAAAAACATGATATTTCAGGGAAAAAACACATTTCAGGAAGCACAATCTGCATAGAAAATTGGCACAACAGCTAAAAAAAGTCCCTGCAGGCAGAACAGAGCTGGAGGCGCATTTAGGCAATATCGTTCCACCAGCAGTGAGGATAACTTTGCCCACCCCTAGCCTTGACTAGGGGACTGAAAATGAATCTACAGGGACTGGTCACAAAGTCCATATGAGGGTGGTATGTCGGGAGCTATGCTTTTTCCTTTCTTATTGGCGTTTCTGTTTTCACACCTTAACCTACCTGTTTTCACTGCAGTTTCTGGGCCCTATTTTTCACATCTTCTGTTTTTGAGCCCAGCCACAGGCCTCAGAGAAGGCCGGTGCACCTTGAGGCCTGAAGGCTTCCTCCGCCAGTAGCAGGGCCCCAGGGCTTCTGACAGCAGCAGAGGCCCTGTGAGGAGTGGCCTCGAGCGATCAGGCAGGCTCAGCTGAGCCACCTCCTCTGGCCTGGGTCCTGTTCCTGGGGCTCCCAGCTCTGTCTGCCTTGACCTCTCCATGCCCCCTGCTCCAGGGCTCACCTGCTGCCGTCGCCGTGCCAACGGAACCCTCAGGCTGGGCAGAGCATTGTGAAATGACAGCCTCCCCTCCCCCGCCGGGGCCTGGGCCCAGGGCTGGGAGCTTGCAAGGCAAAGACACACCTCAGCTCAGCTTCTCCTGAGCTGCTCCAGAGCTCGACCCCTCAGGGCCCCGGGGCCCGAGGGCTGGTGCTGAGAGCCAGTAAGGACGATTTATTGGAAGGTCCTTTCCTTCTTGGTGACTCCTACAAACCATTTTAAGCTCTGTACATATACAAAAGCAACATGTGTCATGCCATTTGGGACATGCTGTTCACATGTCTAGCTCCACTAAAACCCTCCTCAGCATATTTCCGAGCCATCAAGGATGAACCAAGAAAAGTGCAGGGCCCTGACAAATCTGCTTCACCGTCACAGCTTCAACAGACATCTGAGTGTCACACTACATGACAGGTCCGGCCGAGGGCGACAGCGGGGGAAGCTTCACTCAACCAGTGCTACAACAGGGGCTTCCCTCCTACTGAACGGGTGCAGCAGGACAAACTCCTGTCACAGAGAATGGGCGCAACCTCACTGCAAGCTTCATTCACACATGGTCTGGCTAAAGACAGCAAATCAAGCCTCCTACATTGGGCACACTGCACTTTAAAGGGTTAGGCATTGGAAGGCAGAGCTATCCCTCTGCCTCGCACATACTGGAGACCCTGAAGGGCCTCCTCCAGATTGCATTGTTACTGGATCGCCGACCTATCCCCCTGCCCCAAACCTCTCCCATTTACTCTGTCAACATGCTTCTCCTTACCTTCCTGCAAATACAGCACCCCTCTAGTCCCAACTGGTGGAACACCAAGCTTCATGGGGCACTTGAAGGTATCCAGTCTCCACCTTTTATCTGTCCTGCTCCTCATTTCACCATGAAGAACCACTGGCAGCATTTCAGCATCATTTTGAAACTGAAGTTATGGAACAGCTACAAAACCAGGGGAATGGCGGCAGGGGGATTTCATTCCATTTCATTCTGTCCTTTGGCTGTGTGCGCAGTGTCAGAAGAGTTTGAGGACTGCAGAAGACACCGGAACAGATTTCTGGGCGAAAGCGCCAGAGATTCTGGGCCCTGCCCCGATCGCCTTACGAACGCCTTACAAACGCCTGGCGTGCTTTGCCCTGGCGGGCAAATGCCCCGGGTGGACACTGAGCGCAGTACCTGAGGAAATTAGAGTGAGGTTTGACTCAGGGACAAGCCTGCCAAACTATGCACTATGGCAGCTGAATGGGGGCATGGGGTCCTCATGTCTCAGGGATCTGCTTCTCTTATCCAAAACATGTTTCCTCCCACCATCCTTAGCACCTAGCATATGGTAATGAGTGGAGCCCCTATACTTCCCCCTTTGCACATTCGTCAATTCCCAGATCTCTGTGGCAGACAGGGCAAATGTATCTATGTGAGAGAAAGAGGGAGCCAGAGAGAGTGAGAGAGAGAGATGGAGCAGGCTCTGAGAGCCACAATGAGAGAAAAGTGAAGTTGCATCCCCTCAAGTACTCCCCTGCACCCATCAACACAACAGCAAAGTTAGCTTGCATGTTCCCCGCTCTCCCCACTAACCTCACCCACCCACCCACCCACCCTACTCTCTTTCAGGACTTGCAGAGTGCCTAGAGACCCAGGAAATGATGGCAGCGCAGCATGGTACAAACACAAATATCAAAATAGAACTATTCCCCTACTGTCTACAAAACCAAGGAACTACTTCACCTTTGTTTTTTTCCACTTCACATTAAAAAAGAGAAAGACGTCCTTCGTTGGCCCTTTTTACGCACTACCATTCGGTTTACACATTTCATCCTGTTGAGTCTCCCAGTCGGCAAAAGCTATATATTTGGGTGGGTGATCCCAATGAAGTCAATGGAAATAGAGAAGGTGTTAGAAGGGTGATGATTGTGTGCTGCTAGTGTCTTCCCCTTGAAGTCCATAGAGGGCATGGCCTTGACTAGGGGGTGGTCGAAACGGCCGTTAATTTGCTCAGCAGAAACAATGCAGAATTCTGGGCAAATTCTGCCACTTCGCCTGCTCTGCCCACACAGAGAAATTGCCAATTTCAGGCTTTTTCTCCCTGAAATTCTGTTTTTTATGGGAAATTTTGTTTTTTGGTGGCCCCAAAAAGTTTCAGACTGAAAACAGATAGTTTGTGAAAAAAACACTGTTTCAGATGGTTTGCCAGAAGACATTTATTTTTTCCATTAAATTTTGTTTTAGCGGTCAAAAACATGATATTTCAGGGAAAAAACACATTTCAGGAAGCAAAATCTGCATAGAAAATTGGCACAACAGCTAAAAAAAGTCCCTGCAGGCAGAACAGAGCTGGAGGCGCATTTAGGCAATATCGTTCCACCAGCAGTGAGGATAACTTTGCCCACCCCTAGCCTTGACTAGGGGACTGAAAATGAATCTACAGGGACTGGTCACAAAGTCCATATGAGGGTGGTATGTCGGGAGCTATGCTTTTTCCTTTCTTATTGGCGTTTCTGTTTTCACACCTTAACCTACCTGTTTTCACTGCAGTTTCTGGGCCCTATTTTTCACATCTTCTGTTTTTGAGCCCAGCCACAGGCCTCAGAGAAGGCCGGTGCACCTTGAGGCCTGAAGGCTTCCTCCACCAGTAGCAGGGCCCCAGGGCTTCTGACAGCAGCAGAGGCCCTGTGAGGAGTGGCCTCGAGCGATCAGGCAGGCTCAGCTGAGCCACCTCCTCTGGCCTGGGTCCTGTTCCTGGGGCTCCCAGCTCTGTCTGCCTTGACCTCTCCATGCCCCCTGCTCCAGGGCTCACCTGCTGGCGTCGCCGTGCCAACGGAACCCTCAGGCTGGGCAGAGCATTGTGAAATGACAGCCTCCCCTCCCCCGCCGGGGCCTGGGCTCAGGGCTGGGAGCTTGCAAGGCAAAGACACACCTCAGCTCAGCTTCTCCTGAGCTGCTCCAGAGCTCGACCCCTCAGGGCCCCGGGGCCCGAGGGCTGGTGCTGAGAGCCAGTAAGGACGATTTATTGGAAGGTCCTTTCCTTCTTGGTGACTCCTACAAACCATTTTAAGCTCTGTACATATACAAAAGCAACATGTGTCATGCCATTTGGGACATGCTGTTCACATGTCTAGCTCCACTAAAACCCTCCTCAGCATATTTCCGAGCCATCAAGGATGAACCAAGAAAAGTGCAGGGCCCTGACAAATCTGCTTCACCGTCACAGCTTCAACAGACATCTGAGTGTCACACTACATGACAGGTCCGGCCGAGGGCGACAGCGGGGGAAGCTTCACTCAACCAGTGCTACAACAGGGGCTTCCCTCCTACTGAACGGGTGCAGCAGGACAAACTCCTGTCACAGAGAATGGGCGCAACCTCACTGCAAGCTTCATTCACACATGGTCTGGCTAAAGACAGCAAATCAAGCCTCCTACATTGGGCACACTGCACTTTAAAGGGTTAGGCATTGGAAGGCAGAGCTATCCCTCTGCCTCGCACATACTGGAGACCCTGAAGGGCCTCCTCCAGATTGCATTGTTACTGGATCGCCGACCTATCCCCCTGCCCCAAACCTCTCCCATTTACTCTGTCAACATGCTTCTCCTTACCTTCCTGCAAATACAGCACCCCTCTAGTCCCAACTGGTGGAACACCAAGCTTCATGGGGCACTTGAAGGTATCCAGTCTCCACCTTTTATCTGTCCTGCTCCTCATTTCACCATGAAGAACCACTGGCAGCATTTCAGCATCATTTTGAAACTGAAGTTATGGAACAGCTACAAAACCAGGGGAATGGCGGCAGGGGGATTTCATTCCATTTAATTCTGTCCTTTGGCTGTGTGCGCAGTGTCAGAAGAGTTTGAGGACTGCAGAAGACACCGGAACAGATTTCTGGGCGAAAGCGCCAGAGATTCTGGGCCCTGCCCCGATCGCCTTACGAACGCCTTACAAACGCCTGGCGTGCTTTGCCCTGGCGGGCAAATGCCCCGGGTGGACACTGAGCGCAGTACCTGAGGAAATTAGAGTGAGGTTTGACTCAGGGACAAGCCTGCCAAACTATGCACTATGGCAGCTGAATGGGGGCATGGGGTCCTCATGTCTCAGGGATCTGCTTCTCTTATCCAAAACATGTTTCCTCCCACCATCCTTAGCACCTAGCATATGGTAATGAGTGGAGCCCCTATACTTCCCCCTTTGCACATTCGTCAATTCCCAGATCTCTGTGGCAGACAGGGCAAATGTATCTATGTGAGAGAGAGAGGGAGCCAGAGAGAGTGAGAGAGAGAGAGGGAGCAGGCTCTGACAGCCACAATGAGAGAAAAGTGAAGTTGCATCCCCTCAAGTACTCCCCTGCACCCATCAACACAACAGCAAAGTTAGCTTGCATGTTCCCCGCTCTCCCCACTAACCTCACCCACCCACCCACCCACCCTACTCTCTTTCAGGACTTGCAGAGTGCCTAGAGACCCAGGAAATGATGGCAGCGCAGCATGGTACAAACACAAATATCAAAATAGAACTATTCCCCTACTGTCTACAAAACCAAGGAACTACTTCACCTTTGTTTTTTTCCACTTCACATTAAAAAAGAGAAAGACGTCCTTCGTTGGCCCTTTTTACGCACTACCATTCGGTTTACACATTTCATCCTGTTGAGTCTCCCAGTCGGCAAAAGCTATATATTTGGGTGGGTGATCCCAATGAAGTCAATGGAAATAGAGAAGGTGTTAGAAGGGTGATGATTGTGTGCTGCTAGTGTCTTCCCCTTGAAGTCCATAGAGGGCATGGCCTTGACTAGGGGGTGGTCGAAACGGCCGTTAATTTGCTCAGCAGAAACAATGCAGAATTCTGGGCAAATTCTGCCACTTCGCCTGCTCTGCCCACACAGAGAAATTGCCAATTTCAGGCTTTTTCTCCCTGAAATTCTGTTTTTTATGGGAAATTTTGTTTTTTGGTGGCCCCAAAAAGTTTCAGACTGAAAACAGATAGTTTGTGAAAAAAACACTGTTTCAGATGGTTTGCCAGAAGACATTTATTTTTTCCATTAAATTTTGTTTTAGCGGTCAAAAACATGATATTTCAGGGAAAAAACACATTTCAGGAAGCAAAATCTGCATAGAAAATTGGCACAACAGCTAAAAAAAGTCCCTGCAGGCAGAACAGAGCTGGAGGCGCATTTAGGCAATATCGTTCCACCAGCAGTGAGGATAACTTTGCCCACCCCTAGCCTTGACTAGGGGACTGAAAATGAATCTACAGGGACTGGTCACAAAGTCCATATGAGGGTGGTATGTCGGGAGCTATGCTTTTTCCTTTCTTATTGGCGTTTCTGTTTTCACACCTTAACCTACCTGTTTTCACTGCAGTTTCTGGGCCCTATTTTTCACATCTTCTGTTTTTGAGCCCAGCCACAGGCCTCAGAGAAGGCCGGTGCACCTTGAGGCCTGAAGGCTTCCTCCACCAGTAGCAGGGCCCCAGGGCTTCTGACAGCAGCAGAGGCCCTGTGAGGAGTGGCCTCGAGCGATCAGGCAGGCTCAGCTGAGCCACCTCCTCTGGCCTGGGTCCTGTTCCTGGGGCTCCCAGCTCTGTCTGCCTTGACCTCTCCATGCCCCCTGCTCCAGGGCTCACCTGCTGCCGTCGCCGTGCCAACGGAACCCTCAGGCTGGGCAGAGCATTGTGAAATGACAGCCTCCCCTCCCCCGCCGGGGCCTGGGCCCAGGGCTGGGAGCTTGCAAGGCAAAGACACACCTCAGCTCAGCTTCTCCTGAGCTGCTCCAGAGCTCGACCCCTCAGGGCCCCGGGGCCCGAGGGCTGGTGCTGAGAGCCAGTAAGGACGATTTATTGGAAGGTCCTTTCCTTCTTGGTGACTCCTACAAACCATTTTAAGCTCTGTACATATACAAAAGCAACATGTGTCATGCCATTTGGGACATGCTGTTCACATGTCTAGCTCCACTAAAACCCTCCTCAGCATATTTCCGAGCCATCAAGGATGAACCAAGAAAAGTGCAGGGCCCTGACAAATCTGCTTCACCGTCACAGCTTCAACAGACATCTGAGTGTCACACTACATGACAGGTCCGGCCGAGGGCGACAGCGGGGGAAGCTTCACTCAACCAGTGCTACAACAGGGGCTTCCCTCCTACTGAACGGGTGCAGCAGGACAAACTCCTGTCACAGAGAATGGGCGCAACCTCACTGCAAGCTTCATTCACACATGGTCTGGCTAAAGACAGCAAATCAAGCCTCCTACATTGGGCACACTGCACTTTAAAGGGTTAGGCATTGGAAGGCAGAGCTATCCCTCTGCCTCGCACATACTGGAGACCCTGAAGGGCCTCCTCCAGATTGCATTGTTACTGGATCGCCGACCTATCCCCCTGCCCCAAACCTCTCCCATTTACTCTGTCAACATGCTTCTCCTTACCTTCCTGCAAATACAGCACCCCTCTAGTCCCAACTGGTGGAACACCAAGCTTCATGGGGCACTTGAAGGTATCCAGTCTCCACCTTTTATCTGTCCTGCTCCTCATTTCACCATGAAGAACCACTGGCAGCATTTCAGCATCATTTTGAAACTGAAGTTATGGAACAGCTACAAAACCAGGGGAATGGCGGCAGGGGGATTTCATTCCATTTCATTCTGTCCTTTGGCTGTGTGCGCAGTGTCAGAAGAGTTTGAGGACTGCAGAAGACACCGGAACAGATTTCTGGGCGAAAGCGCCAGAGATTCTGGGCCCTGCCCCGATCGCCTTACGAACGCCTTACAAACGCCTGGCGTGCTTTGCCCTGGCGGGCAAATGCCCCGGGTGGACACTGAGCGCAGTACCTGAGGAAATTAGAGTGAGGTTTGACTCAGGGACAAGCCTGCCAAACTATGCACTATGGCAGCTGAATGGGGGCATGGGGTCCTCATGTCTCAGGGATCTGCTTCTCTTATCCAAAACATGTTTCCTCCCACCATCCTTAGCACCTAGCATATGGTAATGAGTGGAGCCCCTATACTTCCCCCTTTGCACATTCGTCAATTCCCAGATCTCTGTGGCAGACAGGGCAAATGTATCTATGTGAGAGAGAGAGGGAGCCAGAGAGAGTGAGAGAGAGAGAGGGAGCAGGCTCTGACAGCCACAATGAGAGAAAAGTGAAGTTGCATCCCCTCAAGTACTCCCCTGCACCCATCAACACAACAGCAAAGTTAGCTTGCATGTTCCCCGCTCTCCCCACTAACCTCACCCACCCACCCACCCACCCTACTCTCTTTCAGGACTTGCAGAGTGCCTAGAGACCCAGGAAATGATGGCAGCGCAGCATGGTACAAACACAAATATCAAAATAGAACTATTCCCCTACTGTCTACAAAACCAAGGAACTACTTCACCTTTGTTTTTTTCCACTTCACATTAAAAAAGAGAAAGACGTCCTTCGTTGGCCCTTTTTACGCACTACCATTCGGTTTACACATTTCATCCTGTTGAGTCTCCCAGTCGGCAAAAGCTATATATTTGGGTGGGTGATCCCAATGAAGTCAATGGAAATAGAGAAGGTGTTAGAAGGGTGATGATTGTGTGCTGCTAGTGTCTTCCCCTTGAAGTCCATAGAGGGCATGGCCTTGACTAGGGGGTGGTCGAAACGGCCGTTAATTTGCTCAGCAGAAACAATGCAGAATTCTGGGCAAATTCTGCCACTTCGCCTGCTCTGCCCACACAGAGAAATTGCCAATTTCAGGCTTTTTCTCCCTGAAATTCTGTTTTTTATGGGAAATTTTGTTTTTTGGTGGCCCCAAAAAGTTTCAGACTGAAAACAGATAGTTTGTGAAAAAAACACTGTTTCAGATGGTTTGCCAGAAGACATTTATTTTTTCCATTAAATTTTGTTTTAGCGGTCAAAAACATGATATTTCAGGGAAAAAACACATTTCAGGAAGCAAAATCTGCATAGAAAATTGGCACAACAGCTAAAAAAAGTCCCTGCAGGCAGAACAGAGCTGGAGGCGCATTTAGGCAATATCGTTCCACCAGCAGTGAGGATAACTTTGCCCACCCCTAGCCTTGACTAGGGGACTGAAAATGAATCTACAGGGACTGGTCACAAAGTCCATATGAGGGTGGTATGTCGGGAGCTATGCTTTTTCCTTTCTTATTGGCGTTTCTGTTTTCACACCTTAACCTACCTGTTTTCACTGCAGTTTCTGGGCCCTATTTTTCACATCTTCTGTTTTTGAGCCCAGCCACAGGCCTCAGAGAAGGCCGGTGCACCTTGAGGCCTGAAGGCTTCCTCCACCAGTAGCAGGGCCCCAGGGCTTCTGACAGCAGCAGAGGCCCTGTGAGGAGTGGCCTCGAGCGATCAGGCGGGCTCCTGCAAGCCACCTCCTCTGGCCTGGGTCCTGTTCCTGGGGCTCCCAGCTCTGTCTGCCTTGACCTCTCCATGCCCCCTGCTCCAGGGCTCACCTGCTGCCGTCGCCGTGCCAACGGAACCCTCAGGCTGGGCAGAGCATTGTGAAATGACAGCCTCCCCTCCCTCGCCGGGGCCTGGGCCCAGGGCTGGGAGCTTGCAAGGCAAAGGCACACCTCAGCTCAGCTTCTCATGAGCTGCTCCAGAGCTCGACCCCTCAGGGCCCCGGGGCCCGAGGGCTGGTGCTGAGAGCCAGTAAGGACGATTTATTGGAAGGTCCTTTCCTTCTTGGTGACTCCTACAAACCATTTTAAGCTCTGTACATATACAAAAGCAACATGTGTCATGCCATTTGGGACATTCTGTTCACATGTCTAGCTCCACTAAAACCCTCCTCAGCATATTTCCGAGCCATCAAGGATGAACCAAGAAAAGTGCAGGGCCCTGACAAATCTGCTTCACCGTCACAGCTTCAACAGACATCTGAGTGTCACACTACATGACAGGTCCGGCCGAGGGCGACAGCGGGGGAAGCTTCACTCAACCAGTGCTACAACAGGGGCTTCCCTCCTACTGAACGGGTGCAGCAGGACAAACTCCTGTCACAGAGAATGGGCGCAACCTCACTGCAAGCTTCATTCACACATGGTCTGGCTAAAGACAGCAAATCAAGCCTCCTACATTGGGCACACTGCACTTTAAAGGGTTAGGCATTGGAAGGCAGAGCTATCCCTCTGCCTCGCACATACTGGAGACCCTGAAGGGCCTCCTCCAGATTGCATTGTTACTGGATCGCCGACCTATCCCCCTGCCCCAAACCTCTCCCATTTACTCTGTCAACATGCTTCTCCTTACCTTCCTGCAAATACAGCACCCCTCTAGTCCCAACTGGTGGAACACCAAGCTTCATGGGGCACTTGAAGGTATCCAGTCTCCACCTTTTATCTGTCCTGCTCCTCATTTCACCATGAAGAACCACTGGCAGCATTTCAGCATCATTTTGAAACTGAAGTTATGGAACAGCTACAAAACCAGGGGAATGGCGGCAGGGGGATTTCATTCCATTTCATTCTGTCCTTTGGCTGTGTGCGCAGTGTCAGAAGAGTTTGAGGACTGCAGAAGACACCGGAACAGATTTCTGGGCGAAAGCGCCAGAGATTCTGGGCCCTGCCCCGATCGCCTTACGAACGCCTTACAAACGCCTGGCGTGCTTTGCCCTGGCGGGCAAATGCCCCGGGTGGACACTGAGCGCAGTACCTGAGGAAATTAGAGTGAGGTTTGACTCAGGGACAAGCCTGCCAAACTATGCACTATGGCAGCTGAATGGGGGCATGGGGTCCTCATGTCTCAGGGATCTGCTTCTCTTATCCAAAACATGTTTCCTCCCACCATCCTTAGCACCTAGCATATGGTAATGAGTGGAGCCCCTATACTTCCCCCTTTGCACATTCGTCAATTCCCAGATCTCTGTGGCAGACAGGGCAAATGTATCTATGTGAGAGAGAGAGGGAGCCAGAGAGAGTGAGAGAGAGAGAGGGAGCAGGCTCTGACAGCCACAATGAGAGAAAAGTGAAGTTGCATCCCCTCAAGTACTCCCCTGCACCCATCAACACAACAGCAAAGTTAGCTTGCATGTTCCCCGCTCTCCCCACTAACCTCACCCACCCACCCACCCACCCTACTCTCTTTCAGGACTTGCAGAGTGCCTAGAGACCCAGGAAATGATGGCAGCGCAGCATGGTACAAACACAAATATCAAAATAGAACTATTCCCCTACTGTCTACAAAACCAAGGAACTACTTCACCTTTGTTTTTTTCCACTTCACATTAAAAAAGAGAAAGACGTCCTTCGTTGGCCCTTTTTACGCACTACCATTCGGTTTACACATTTCATCCTGTTGAGTCTCCCAGTCGGCAAAAGCTATATATTTGGGTGGGTGATCCCAATGAAGTCAATGGAAATAGAGAAGGTGTTAGAAGGGTGATGATTGTGTGCTGCTAGTGTCTTCCCCTTGAAGTCCATAGAGGGCATGGCCTTGACTAGGGGGTGGTCGAAACGGCCGTTAATTTGCTCAGCAGAAACAATGCAGAATTCTGGGCAAATTCTGCCACTTCGCCTGCTCTGCCCACACAGAGAAATTGCCAATTTCAGGCTTTTTCTCCCTGAAATTCTGTTTTTTATGGGAAATTTTGTTTTTTGGTGGCCCCAAAAAGTTTCAGACTGAAAACAGATAGTTTGTGAAAAAAACACTGTTTCAGATGGTTTGCCAGAAGACATTTATTTTTTCCATTAAATTTTGTTTTAGCGGTCAAAAACATGATATTTCAGGGAAAAAACACATTTCAGGAAGCAAAATCTGCATAGAAAATTGGCACAACAGCTAAAAAAAGTCCCTGCAGGCAGAACAGAGCTGGAGGCGCATTTAGGCAATATCGTTCCACCAGCAGTGAGGATAACTTTGCCCACCCCTAGCCTTGACTAGGGGACTGAAAATGAATCTACAGGGACTGGTCACAAAGTCCATATGAGGGTGGTATGTCGGGAGCTATGCTTTTTCCTTTCTTATTGGCGTTTCTGTTTTCACACCTTAACCTACCTGTTTTCACTGCAGTTTCTGGGCCCTATTTTTCACATCTTCTGTTTTTGAGCCCAGTCCCAGGCCTCAGAGAAGGCCGGTGCACCTTGAGGCCTGAAGGCTCCCTCCACCAGTAGCAGGGCCCCAGGGCTTCTGACAGCAGCAGAGGCCCTGTGAGGAGTGGCCTCGAGCGATCAGGCAGGCTCAGCTGAGCCACCTCCTCTGGCCTGGGTCCTGTTCCTGGGGCTCCCAGCTCTGTCTGCCTTGACCTCTCCATGCCCCCTGCTCCAGGGCTCACCTGCTGCCGTCGCCGTGCCAACGGAACCCTCAGGCTGGGCAGAGCATTGTGAAATGACAGCCTCCCCTCCCCCGCCGCTGGGGCCTGGGCCCAGGGCTGGGAGCTTGCAAGGCAAAGGCACACCTCAGCTCAGCTTCTCCTGAGCTGCTCCAGAGCTCGACCCCTCAGGGCCCCGGGGCCCGAGGGCTGGTGCTGAGAGCCAGTAAGGACGATTTATTGGAAGGTCCTTTCCTTCTTGGTGACTCCTACAAACCATTTTAAGCTCTGTACATATACAAAAGCAACATGTGTCATGCCATTTGGGACATGCTGTTCACATGTCTAGCTCCACTAAAACCCTCCTCAGCATATTTCCGAGCCATCAAGGATGAACCAAGAAAAGTGCAGGGCCCTGACAAATCTGCTTCACCGTCACAGCTTCAACAGACATCTGAGTGTCACACTACATGACAGGTCCGGCCGAGGGCGACAGCGGGGGAAGCTTCACTCAACCAGTGCTACAACAGGGGCTTCCCTCCTACTGAACGGGTGCAGCAGGACAAACTCCTGTCACAGAGAATGGGCGCAACCTCACTGCAAGCTTCATTCACACATGGTCTGGCTAAAGACAGCAAATCAAGCCTCCTACATTGGGCACACTGCACTTTAAAGGGTTAGGCATTGGAAGGCAGAGCTATCCCTCTGCCTCGCACATACTGGAGACCCTGAAGGGCCTCCTCCAGATTGCATTGTTACTGGATCGCCGACCTATCCCCCTGCCCCAAACCTCTCCCATTTACTCTGTCAACATGCTTCTCCTTACCTTCCTGCAAATACAGCACCCCTCTAGTCCCAACTGGTGGAACACCAAGCTTCATGGGGCACTTGAAGGTATCCAGTCTCCTATCTGTCCTGCTCCTCATTTCACCATGAAGAACCACTGGCAGCATTTCAGCATCATTTTGAAACTGAAGTTATGGAACAGCTACAAAACCAGGGGAATGGCGGCAGGGGGATTTCATTCCATTTCATTCTGTCCTTTGGCTGTGTGCGCAGTGTCAGAAGAGTTTGAGGACTGCAGAAGACACCGGAACAGATTTCTGGGCGAAAGCGCCAGAGATTCTGGGCCCTGCCCCGATCGCCTTACGAACGCCTTACAAACGCCTGGCGTGCTTTGCCCTGGCGGGCAAATGCCCCGGGTGGACACTGAGCGCAGTACCTGAGGAAATTAGAGTGAGGTTTGACTCAGGGACAAGCCTGCCAAACTATGCACTATGGCAGCTGAATGGGGGCATGGGGTCCTCATGTCTCAGGGATCTGCTTCTCTTATCCAAAACATGTTTCCTCCCACCATCCTTAGCACCTAGCATATGGTAATGAGTGGAGCCCCTATACTTCCCCCTTTGCACATTCGTCAATTCCCAGATCTCTGTGGCAGACAGGGCAAATGTATCTATGTGAGAGAGAGAGGGAGCCAGAGAGAGTGAGAGAGAGAGAGGGAGCAGGCTCTGACAGCCACAATGAGAGAAAAGTGAAGTTGCATCCCCTCAAGTACTCCCCTGCACCCATCAACACAACAGCAAAGTTAGCTTGCATGTTCCCCGCTCTCCCCACTAACCTCACCCACCCACCCACCCACCCTACTCTCTTTCAGGACTTGCAGAGTGCCTAGAGACCCAGGAAATGATGGCAGCGCAGCATGGTACAAACACAAATATCAAAATAGAACTATTCCCCTACTGTCTACAAAACCAAGGAACTACTTCACCTTTGTTTTTTTCCACTTCACATTAAAAAAGAGAAAGACGTCCTTCGTTGGCCCTTTTTACGCACTACCATTCGGTTTACACATTTCATCCTGTTGAGTCTCCCAGTCGGCAAAAGCTATATATTTGGGTGGGTGATCCCAATGAAGTCAATGGAAATAGAGAAGGTGTTAGAAGGGTGATGATTGTGTGCTGCTAGTGTCTTCCCCTTGAAGTCCATAGAGGGCATGGCCTTGACTAGGGGGTGGTCGAAACGGCCGTTAATTTGCTCAGCAGAAACAATGCAGAATTCTGGGCAAATTCTGCCACTTCGCCTGCTCTGCCCACACAGAGAAATTGCCAATTTCAGGCTTTTTCTCCCTGAAATTCTGTTTTTTATGGGAAATTTTGTTTTTTGGTGGCCCCAAAAAGTTTCAGACTGAAAACAGATAGTTTGTGAAAAAAACACTGTTTCAGATGGTTTGCCAGAAGACATTTATTTTTTCCATTAAATTTTGTTTTAGCGGTCAAAAACATGATATTTCAGGGAAAAAACACATTTCAGGAAGCAAAATCTGCATAGAAAATTGGCACAACAGCTAAAAAAAGTCCCTGCAGGCAGAACAGAGCTGGAGGCGCATTTAGGCAATATCGTTCCACCAGCAGTGAGGATAACTTTGCCCACCCCTAGCCTTGACTAGGGGACTGAAAATGAATCTACAGGGACTGGTCACAAAGTCCATATGAGGGTGGTATGTCGGGAGCTATGCTTTTTCCTTTCTTATTGGCGTTTCTGTTTTCACACCTTAACCTACCTGTTTTCACTGCAGTTTCTGGGCCCTATTTTTCACATCTTCTGTTTTTGAGCCCAGCCACAGGCCTCAGAGAAGGCCGGTGCACCTTGAGGCCTGAAGGCTTCCTCCACCAGTAGCAGGGCCCCAGGGCTTCTGACAGCAGCAGAGGCCCTGTGAGGAGTGGCCTCGAGCGATCAGGCGGGCTCAGCTGAGCCACCTCCTCTGGCCTGGGTCCTGTTCCTGGGGCTCCCAGCTCTGTCTGCCTTGACCTCTCCATGCCCCCTGCTCCAGGGCTCACCTGCTGCCGTCGCCGTGCCAACGGAACCCTCAGGCTGGGCAGAGCATTGTGAAATGACAGCCTCCCCTCCCCCGCCGGGGCCTGGGCCCAGGGCTGGGAGCTTGCAAGGCAAAGACACACCTCAGCTCAGCTTCTCCTGAGCTGCTCCAGAGCTCGACCCCTCAGGGCCCCGGGGCCCGAGGGCTGGTGCTGAGAGCCAGTAAGGACGATTTATTGGAAGGTCCTTTCCTTCTTGGTGACTCCTACAAACCATTTTAAGCTCTGTACATATACAAAAGCAACATGTGTCATGCCATTTGGGACATGCTGTTCACATGTCTAGCTCCACTAAAACCCTCCTCAGCATATTTCCGAGCCATCAAGGATGAACCAAGAAAAGTGCAGGGCCCTGACAAATCTGCTTCACCGTCACAGCTTCAACAGACATCTGAGTGTCACACTACATGACAGGTCCGGCCGAGGGCGACAGCGGGGGAAGCTTCACTCAACCAGTGCTACAACAGGGGCTTCCCTCCTACTGAACGGGTGCAGCAGGACAAACTCCTGTCACAGAGAATGGGCGCAACCTCACTGCAAGCTTCATTCACACATGGTCTGGCTAAAGACAGCAAATCAAGCCTCCTACATTGGGCACACTGCACTTTAAAGGGTTAGGCATTGGAAGGCAGAGCTATCCCTCTGCCTCGCACATACTGGAGACCCTGAAGGGCCTCCTCCAGATTGCATTGTTACTGGATCGCCGACCTATCCCCCTGCCCCAAACCTCTCCCATTTACTCTGTCAACATGCTTCTCCTTACCTTCCTGCAAATACAGCACCCCTCTAGTCCCAACTGGTGGAACACCAAGCTTCATGGGGCACTTGAAGGTATCCAGTCTCCACCTTTTATCTGTCCTGCTCCTCATTTCACCATGAAGAACCACTGGCAGCATTTCAGCATCATTTTGAAACTGAAGTTATGGAACAGCTACAAAACCAGGGGAATGGCGGCAGGGGGATTTCATTCCATTTCATTCTGTCCTTTGGCTGTGTGCGCAGTGTCAGAAGAGTTTGAGGACTGCAGAAGACACCGGAACAGATTTCTGGGCGAAAGCGCCAGAGATTCTGGGCCCTGCCCCGATCGCCTTACGAACGCCTTACAAACGCCTGGCGTGCTTTGCCCTGGCGGGCAAATGCCCCGGGTGGACACTGAGCGCAGTACCTGAGGAAATTAGAGTGAGGTTTGACTCAGGGACAAGCCTGCCAAACTATGCACTATGGCAGCTGAATGGGGGCATGGGGTCCTCATGTCTCAGGGATCTGCTTCTCTTATCCAAAACATGTTTCCTCCCACCATCCTTAGCACCTAGCATATGGTAATGAGTGGAGCCCCTATACTTCCCCCTTTGCACATTCGTCAATTCCCAGATCTCTGTGGCAGACAGGGCAAATGTATCTATGTGAGAGAGAGAGGGAGCCAGAGAGAGTGAGAGAGAGAGAGGGAGCAGGCTCTGACAGCCACAATGAGAGAAAAGTGAAGTTGCATCCCCTCAAGTACTCCCCTGCACCCATCAACACAACAGCAAAGTTAGCTTGCATGTTCCCCGCTCTCCCCACTAACCTCACCCACCCACCCACCCACCCTACTCTCTTTCAGGACTTGCAGAGTGCCTAGAGACCCAGGAAATGATGGCAGCGCAGCATGGTACAAACACAAATATCAAAATAGAACTATTCCCCTACTGTCTACAAAACCAAGGAACTACTTCACCTTTGTTTTTTTCCACTTCACATTAAAAAAGAGAAAGACGTCCTTCGTTGGCCCTTTTTACGCACTACCATTCGGTTTACACATTTCATCCTGTTGAGTCTCCCAGTCGGCAAAAGCTATATATTTGGGTGGGTGATCCCAATGAAGTCAATGGAAATAGAGAAGGTGTTAGAAGGGTGATGATTGTGTGCTGCTAGTGTCTTCCCCTTGAAGTCCATAGAGGGCATGGCCTTGACTAGGGGGTGGTCGAAACGGCCGTTAATTTGCTCAGCAGAAACAATGCAGAATTCTGGGCAAATTCTGCCACTTCGCCTGCTCTGCCCACACAGAGAAATTGCCAATTTCAGGCTTTTTCTCCCTGAAATTCTGTTTTTTATGGGAAATTTTGTTTTTTGGTGGCCCCAAAAAGTTTCAGACTGAAAACAGATAGTTTGTGAAAAAAACACTGTTTCAGATGGTTTGCCAGAAGACATTTATTTTTTCCATTAAATTTTGTTTTAGCGGTCAAAAACATGATATTTCAGGGAAAAAACACATTTCAGGAAGCAAAATCTGCATAGAAAATTGGCACAACAGCTAAAAAAAGTCCCTGCAGGCAGAACAGAGCTGGAGGCGCATTTAGGCAATATCGTTCCACCAGCAGTGAGGATAACTTTGCCCACCCCTAGCCTTGACTAGGGGACTGAAAATGAATCTACAGGGACTGGTCACAAAGTCCATATGAGGGTGGTATGTCGGGAGCTATGCTTTTTCCTTTCTTATTGGCGTTTCTGTTTTCACACCTTAACCTACCTGTTTTCACTGCAGTTTCTGGGCCCTATTTTTCACATCTTCTGTTTTTGAGCCCAGCCACAGGCCTCAGAGAAGGCCGGTGCACCTTGAGGCCTGAAGGCTTCCTCCACCAGTAGCAGGGCCCCAGGGCTTCTGACAGCAGCAGAGGCCCTGTGAGGAGTGGCCTCGAGCGATCAGGCAGGCTCAGCTGAGCCACCTCCTCTGGCCTGGGTCCTGTTCCTGGGGCTCCCAGCTCTGTCTGCCTTGACCTCTCCATGCCCCCTGCTCCAGGGCTCACCTGCTGCCGTCGCCGTGCCAACGGAACCCTCAGGCTGGGCAGAGCATTGTGAAATGACAGCCTCCCCTCCCCCGCCGGGGCCTGGGCCCAGGGCTGGGAGCTTGCAAGGCAAAGACACACCTCAGCTCAGCTTCTCCTGAGCTGCTCCAGAGCTCGACCCCTCAGGGCCCCGGGGCCCGAGGGCTGGTGCTGAGAGCCAGTAAGGACGATTTATTGGAAGGTCCTTTCCTTCTTGGTGACTCCTACAAACCATTTTAAGCTCTGTACATATACAAAAGCAACATGTGTCATGCCATTTGGGACATGCTGTTCACATGTCTAGCTCCACTAAAACCCTCCTCAGCATATTTCCGAGCCATCAAGGATGAACCAAGAAAAGTGCAGGGCCCTGACAAATCTGCTTCACCGTCACAGCTTCAACAGACATCTGAGTGTCACACTACATGACAGGTCCGGCCGAGGGCGACAGCGGGGGAAGCTTCACTCAACCAGTGCTACAACAGGGGCTTCCCTCCTACTGAACGGGTGCAGCAGGACAAACTCCTGTCACAGAGAATGGGCGCAACCTCACTGCAAGCTTCATTCACACATGGTCTGGCTAAAGACAGCAAATCAAGCCTCCTACATTGGGCACACTGCACTTTAAAGGGTTAGGCATTGGAAGGCAGAGCTATCCCTCTGCCTCGCACATACTGGAGACCCTGAAGGGCCTCCTCCAGATTGCATTGTTACTGGATCGCCGACCTATCCCCCTGCCCCAAACCTCTCCCATTTACTCTGTCAACATGCTTCTCCTTACCTTCCTGCAAATACAGCACCCCTCTAGTCCCAACTGGTGGAACACCAAGCTTCATGGGGCACTTGAAGGTATCCAGTCTCCACCTTTTATCTGTCCTGCTCCTCATTTCACCATGAAGAACCACTGGCAGCATTTCAGCATCATTTTGAAACTGAAGTTATGGAACAGCTACAAAACCAGGGGAATGGCGGCAGGGGGATTTCATTCCATTTCATTCTGTCCTTTGGCTGTGTGCGCAGTGTCAGAAGAGTTTGAGGACTGCAGAAGACACCGGAACAGATTTCTGGGCGAAAGCGCCAGAGATTCTGGGCCCTGCCCCGATCGCCTTACGAACGCCTTACAAACGCCTGGCGTGCTTTGCCCTGGCGGGCAAATGCCCCGGGTGGACACTGAGCGCAGTACCTGAGGAAATTAGAGTGAGGTTTGACTCAGGGACAAGCCTGCCAAACTATGCACTATGGCAGCTGAATGGGGGCATGGGGTCCTCATGTCTCAGGGATCTGCTTCTCTTATCCAAAACATGTTTCCTCCCACCATCCTTAGCACCTAGCATATGGTAATGAGTGGAGCCCCTATACTTCCCCCTTTGCACATTCGTCAATTCCCAGATCTCTGTGGCAGACAGGGCAAATGTATCTATGTGAGAGAGAGAGGGAGCCAGAGAGAGTGAGAGAGAGAGAGGGAGCAGGCTCTGACAGCCACAATGAGAGAAAAGTGAAGTTGCATCCCCTCAAGTACTCCCCTGCACCCATCAACACAACAGCAAAGTTAGCTTGCATGTTCCCCGCTCTCCCCACTAACCTCACCCACCCACCCACCCACCCTACTCTCTTTCAGGACTTGCAGAGTGCCTAGAGACCCAGGAAATGATGGCAGCGCAGCATGGTACAAACACAAATATCAAAATAGAACTATTCCCCTACTGTCTACAAAACCAAGGAACTACTTCACCTTTGTTTTTTTCCACTTCACATTAAAAAAGAGAAAGACGTCCTTCGTTGGCCCTTTTTACGCACTACCATTCGGTTTACACATTTCATCCTGTTGAGTCTCCCAGTCGGCAAAAGCTATATATTTGGGTGGGTGATCCCAATGAAGTCAATGGAAATAGAGAAGGTGTTAGAAGGGTGATGATTGTGTGCTGCTAGTGTCTTCCCCTTGAAGTCCATAGAGGGCATGGCCTTGACTAGGGGGTGGTCGAAACGGCCGTTAATTTGCTCAGCAGAAACAATGCAGAATTCTGGGCAAATTCTGCCACTTCGCCTGCTCTGCCCACACAGAGAAATTGCCAATTTCAGGCTTTTTCTCCCTGAAATTCTGTTTTTTATGGGAAATTTTGTTTTTTGGTGGCCCCAAAAAGTTTCAGACTGAAAACAGATAGTTTGTGAAAAAAACACTGTTTCAGATGGTTTGCCAGAAGACATTTATTTTTTCCATTAAATTTTGTTTTAGCGGTCAAAAACATGATATTTCAGGGAAAAAACACATTTCAGGAAGCAAAATCTGCATAGAAAATTGGCACAACAGCTAAAAAAAGTCCCTGCAGGCAGAACAGAGCTGGAGGCGCATTTAGGCAATATCGTTCCACCAGCAGTGAGGATAACTTTGCCCACCCCTAGCCTTGACTAGGGGACTGAAAATGAATCTACAGGGACTGGTCACAAAGTCCATATGAGGGTGGTATGTCGGGAGCTATGCTTTTTCCTTTCTTATTGGCGTTTCTGTTTTCACACCTTAACCTACCTGTTTTCACTGCAGTTTCTGGGCCCTATTTTTCACATCTTCTGTTTTTGAGCCCAGTCCCAGGCCTCAGAGAAGGCCGGTGCACCTTGAGGCCTGAAGGCTCCCTCCACCAGTAGCAGGGCCCCAGGGCTTCTGACAGCAGCAGAGGCCCTGTGAGGAGTGGCCTCGAGCGATCAGGCAGGCTCAGCTGAGCCACCTCCTCTGGCCTGGGTCCTGTTCCTGGGGCTCCCAGCTCTGTCTGCCTTGACCTCTCCATGCCCCCTGCTCCAGGGCTCACCTGCTGCCGTCGCCGTGCCAACGGAACCCTCAGGCTGGGCAGAGCATTGTGAAATGACAGCCTCCCCTCCCCCGCCGCTGGGGCCTGGGCCCAGGGCTGGGAGCTTGCAAGGCAAAGGCACACCTCAGCTCAGCTTCTCCTGAGCTGCTCCAGAGCTCGACCCCTCAGGGCCCCGGGGCCCGAGGGCTGGTGCTGAGAGCCAGTAAGGACGATTTATTGGAAGGTCCTTTCCTTCTTGGTGACTCCTACAAACCATTTTAAGCTCTGTACATATACAAAAGCAACATGTGTCATGCCATTTGGGACATGCTGTTCACATGTCTAGCTCCACTAAAACCCTCCTCAGCATATTTCCGAGCCATCAAGGATGAACCAAGAAAAGTGCAGGGCCCTGACAAATCTGCTTCACCGTCACAGCTTCAACAGACATCTGAGTGTCACACTACATGACAGGTCCGGCCGAGGGCGACAGCGGGGGAAGCTTCACTCAACCAGTGCTACAACAGGGGCTTCCCTCCTACTGAACGGGTGCAGCAGGACAAACTCCTGTCACAGAGAATGGGCGCAACCTCACTGCAAGCTTCATTCACACATGGTCTGGCTAAAGACAGCAAATCAAGCCTCCTACATTGGGCACACTGCACTTTAAAGGGTTAGGCATTGGAAGGCAGAGCTATCCCTCTGCCTCGCACATACTGGAGACCCTGAAGGGCCTCCTCCAGATTGCATTGTTACTGGATCGCCGACCTATCCCCCTGCCCCAAACCTCTCCCATTTACTCTGTCAACATGCTTCTCCTTACCTTCCTGCAAATACAGCACCCCTCTAGTCCCAACTGGTGGAACACCAAGCTTCATGGGGCACTTGAAGGTATCCAGTCTCCTATCTGTCCTGCTCCTCATTTCACCATGAAGAACCACTGGCAGCATTTCAGCATCATTTTGAAACTGAAGTTATGGAACAGCTACAAAACCAGGGGAATGGCGGCAGGGGGATTTCATTCCATTTCATTCTGTCCTTTGGCTGTGTGCGCAGTGTCAGAAGAGTTTGAGGACTGCAGAAGACACCGGAACAGATTTCTGGGCGAAAGCGCCAGAGATTCTGGGCCCTGCCCCGATCGCCTTACGAACGCCTTACAAACGCCTGGCGTGCTTTGCCCTGGCGGGCAAATGCCCCGGGTGGACACTGAGCGCAGTACCTGAGGAAATTAGAGTGAGGTTTGACTCAGGGACAAGCCTGCCAACCTATGCACTATGGCAGCTGAATGGGGGCATGGGGTCCTCATGTCTCAGGGATCTGCTTCTCTTATCCAAAACATGTTTCCTCCCACCATCCTTAGCACCTAGCATATGGTAATGAGTGGAGCCCCTATACTTCCCCCTTTGCACATTCGTCAATTCCCAGATCTCTGTGGCAGACAGGGCAAATGTATCTATGTGAGAGAGAGAGGGAGCCAGAGAGAGTGAGAGAGAGAGAGGGAGCAGGCTCTGACAGCCACAATGAGAGAAAAGTGAAGTTGCATCCCCTCAAGTACTCCCCTGCACCCATCAACACAACAGCAAAGTTAGCTTGCATGTTCCCCGCTCTCCCCACTAACCTCACCCACCCACCCACCCACCCTACTCTCTTTCAGGACTTGCAGAGTGCCTAGAGACCCAGGAAATGATGGCAGCGCAGCATGGTACAAACACAAATATCAAAATAGAACTATTCCCCTACTGTCTACAAAACCAAGGAACTACTTCACCTTTGTTTTTTTCCACTTCACATTAAAAAAGAGAAAGACGTCCTTCGTTGGCCCTTTTTACGCACTACCATTCGGTTTACACATTTCATCCTGTTGAGTCTCCCAGTCGGCAAAAGCTATATATTTGGGTGGGTGATCCCAATGAAGTCAATGGAAATAGAGAAGGTGTTAGAAGGGTGATGATTGTGTGCTGCTAGTGTCTTCCCCTTGAAGTCCATAGAGGGCATGGCCTTGACTAGGGGGTGGTCGAAACGGCCGTTAATTTGCTCAGCAGAAACAATGCAGAATTCTGGGCAAATTCTGCCACTTCGCCTGCTCTGCCCACACAGAGAAATTGCCAATTTCAGGCTTTTTCTCCCTGAAATTCTGTTTTTTATGGGAAATTTTGTTTTTTGGTGGCCCCAAAAAGTTTCAGACTGAAAACAGATAGTTTGTGAAAAAAACACTGTTTCAGATGGTTTGCCAGAAGACATTTATTTTTTCCATTAAATTTTGTTTTAGCGGTCAAAAACATGATATTTCAGGGAAAAAACACATTTCAGGAAGCAAAATCTGCATAGAAAATTGGCACAACAGCTAAAAAAAGTCCCTGCAGGCAGAACAGAGCTGGAGGCGCATTTAGGCAATATCGTTCCACCAGCAGTGAGGATAACTTTGCCCACCCCTAGCCTTGACTAGGGGACTGAAAATGAATCTACAGGGACTGGTCACAAAGTCCATATGAGGGTGGTATGTCGGGAGCTATGCTTTTTCCTTTCTTATTGGCGTTTCTGTTTTCACACCTTAACCTACCTGTTTTCACTGCAGTTTCTGGGCCCTATTTTTCACATCTTCTGTTTTTGAGCCCAGCCACAGGCCTCAGAGAAGGCCGGTGCACCTTGAGGCCTGAAGGCTTCCTCCACCAGTAGCAGGGCCCCAGGGCTTCTGACAGCAGCAGAGGCCCTGTGAGGAGTGGCCTCGAGCGATCAGGCGGGCTCCTGCGAGCCACCTCCTCTGGCCTGGGTCCTGTTCCTGGGGCTCCCAGCTCTGTCTGCCTTGACCTCTCCATGCCCCCTGCTCCAGGGCTCACCTGCTGCCGTCGCCGTGCCAACGGAACCCTCAGGCTGGGCAGAGCATTGTGAAATGACAGCCTCCCCTCCCCCGCCGGGGCCTGGGCCCAGGGCTGGGAGCTTGCAAGGCAAAGACACACCTCAGCTCAGCTTCTCCTGAGCTGCTCCAGAGCTCGACCCCTCAGGGCCCCGGGGCCCGAGGGCTGGTGCTGAGAGCCAGTAAGGACGATTTATTGGAAGGTCCTTTCCTTCTTGGTGACTCCTACAAACCATTTTAAGCTCTGTACATATACAAAAGCAACATGTGTCATGCCATTTGGGACATGCTGTTCACATGTCTAGCTCCACTAAAACCCTCCTCAGCATATTTCCGAGCCATCAAGGATGAACCAAGAAAAGTGCAGGGCCCTGACAAATCTGCTTTACCGTCACAGCTTCAACAGACATCTGAGTGTCACACTACATGACAGGTCCGGCCGAGGGCGACAGCGGGGGAAGCTTCACTCAACCAGTGCTACAACAGGGGCTTCCCTCCTACTGAACGGGTGCAGCAGGACAAACTCCTGTCACAGAGAATGGGCGCAACCTCACTGCAAGCTTCATTCACACATGGTCTGGCTAAAGACAGCAAATCAAGCCTCCTACATTGGGCACACTGCACTTTAAAGGGTTAGGCATTGGAAGGCAGAGCTATCCCTCTGCCTCGCACATACTGGAGACCCTGAAGGGCCTCCTCCAGATTGCATTGTTACTGGATCGCCGACCTATCCCCCTGCCCCAAACCTCTCCCATTTACTCTGTCAACATGCTTCTCCTTACCTTCCTGCAAATACAGCACCCCTCTAGTCCCAACTGGTGGAACACCAAGCTTCATGGGGCACTTGAAGGTATCCAGTCTCCACCTTTTATCTGTCCTGCTCCTCATTTCACCATGAAGAACCACTGGCAGCATTTCAGCATCATTTTGAAACTGAAGTTATGGAACAGCTACAAAACCAGGGGAATGGCGGCAGGGGGATTTCATTCCATTTCATTCTGTCCTTTGGCTGTGTGCGCAGTGTCAGAAGAGTTTGAGGACTGCAGAAGACACCGGAACAGATTTCTGGGCGAAAGCGCCAGAGATTCTGGGCCCTGCCCCGATCGCCTTACGAACGCCTTACAAACGCCTGGCGTGCTTTGCCCTGGCGGGCAAATGCCCCGGGTGGACACTGAGCGCAGTACCTGAGGAAATTAGAGTGAGGTTTGACTCAGGGACAAGCCTGCCAAACTATGCACTATGGCAGCTGAATGGGGGCATGGGGTCCTCATGTCTCAGGGATCTGCTTCTCTTATCCAAAACATGTTTCCTCCCACCATCCTTAGCACCTAGCATATGGTAATGAGTGGAGCCCCTATACTTCCCCCTTTGCACATTCGTCAATTCCCAGATCTCTGTGGCAGACAGGGCAAATGTATCTATGTGAGAGAGAGAGGGAGCCAGAGAGAGTGAGAGAGAGAGAGGGAGCAGGCTCTGACAGCCACAATGAGAGAAAAGTGAAGTTGCATCCCCTCAAGTACTCCCCTGCACCCATCAACACAACAGCAAAGTTAGCTTGCATGTTCCCCGCTCTCCCCACTAACCTCACCCACCCACCCACCCACCCTACTCTCTTTCAGGACTTGCAGAGTGCCTAGAGACCCAGGAAATGATGGCAGCGCAGCATGGTACAAACACAAATATCAAAATAGAACTATTCCCCTACTGTCTACAAAACCAAGGAACTACTTCACCTTTGTTTTTTTCCACTTCACATTAAAAAAGAGAAAGACGTCCTTCGTTGGCCCTTTTTACGCACTACCATTCGGTTTACACATTTCATCCTGTTGAGTCTCCCAGTCGGCAAAAGCTATATATTTGGGTGGGTGATCCCAATGAAGTCAATGGAAATAGAGAAGGTGTTAGAAGGGTGATGATTGTGTGCTGCTAGTGTCTTCCCCTTGAAGTCCATAGAGGGCATGGCCTTGACTAGGGGGTGGTCGAAACGGCCGTTAATTTGCTCAGCAGAAACAATGCAGAATTCTGGGCAAATTCTGCCACTTCGCCTGCTCTGCCCACACAGAGAAATTGCCAATTTCAGGCTTTTTCTCCCTGAAATTCTGTTTTTTATGGGAAATTTTGTTTTTTGGTGGCCCCAAAAAGTTTCAGACTGAAAACAGATAGTTTGTGAAAAAAACACTGTTTCAGATGGTTTGCCAGAAGACATTTATTTTTTCCATTAAATTTTGTTTTAGCGGTCAAAAACATGATATTTCAGGGAAAAAACACATTTCAGGAAGCAAAATCTGCATAGAAAATTGGCACAACAGCTAAAAAAAGTCCCTGCAGGCAGAACAGAGCTGGAGGCGCATTTAGGCAATATCGTTCCACCAGCAGTGAGGATAACTTTGCCCACCCCTAGCCTTGACTAGGGGACTGAAAATGAATCTACAGGGACTGGTCACAAAGTCCATATGAGGGTGGTATGTCGGGAGCTATGCTTTTTCCTTTCTTATTGGCGTTTCTGTTTTCACACCTTAACCTACCTGTTTTCACTGCAGTTTCTGGGCCCTATTTTTCACATCTTCTGTTTTTGAGCCCAGCCACAGGCCTCAGAGAAGGCCGGTGCACCTTGAGGCCTGAAGGCTTCCTCCACCAGTAGCAGGGCCCCAGGGCTTCTGACAGCAGCAGAGGCCCTGTGAGGAGTGGCCTCGAGCGATCAGGCGGGCTCCGGCGAGTCACCCCCTCCGGCCTGGGTCCTGTTCCTGGGGCTCCCAGCTCTGTCTGCCTCGACCTCTCCATGCCCCCTGCTCCAGGGCTCACCTGCTGCCGTCGCCGTGCCAACGGAACCCTCAGGCTGGGCAGAGCATTGTGAAATGACAGCCTCCCCTCCCCCGCCGCTGGGGCCTGGGCCCAGGGCTGGGAGCTTGCAAGGCAAAGGCACACCTCAGCTCAGCTTCTCCTGAGCTGCTCCAGAGCTCGACCCCTCAGGGCCCCGGGGCCCGAGGGCTGGTGCTGAGAGCCAGTAAGGACGATTTATTGGAAGGTCCTTTCCTTCTTGGTGACTCCTACAAACCATTTTAAGCTCTGTACATATACAAAAGCAACATGTGTCATGCCATTTGGGACATGCTGTTCACATGTCTAGCTCCACTAAAACCCTCCTCAGCATATTTCCGAGCCATCAAGGATGAACCAAGAAAAGTGCAGGGCCCTGACAAATCTGCTTCACCGTCACAGCTTCAACAGACATCTGAGTGTCACACTACATGACAGGTCCGGCCGAGGGCGACAGCGGGGGAAGCTTCACTCAACCAGTGCTACAACAGGGGCTTCCCTCCTACTGAACGGGTGCAGCAGGACAAACTCCTGTCACAGAGAATGGGCGCAACCTCACTGCAAGCTTCATTCACACATGGTCTGGCTAAAGACAGCAAATCAAGCCTCCTACATTGGGCACACTGCACTTTAAAGGGTTAGGCATTGGAAGGCAGAGCTATCCCTCTGCCTCGCACATACTGGAGACCCTGAAGGGCCTCCTCCAGATTGCATTGTTACTGGATCGCCGACCTATCCCCCTGCCCCAAACCTCTCCCATTTACTCTGTCAACATGCTTCTCCTTACCTTCCTGCAAATACAGCACCCCTCTAGTCCCAACTGGTGGAACACCAAGCTTCATGGGGCACTTGAAGGTATCCAGTCTCCACCTTTTATCTGTCCTGCTCCTCATTTCACCATGAAGAACCACTGGCAGCATTTCAGCATCATTTTGAAACTGAAGTTATGGAACAGCTACAAAACCAGGGGAATGGCGGCAGGGGGATTTCATTCCATTTCATTCTGTCCTTTGGCTGTGTGCGCAGTGTCAGAAGAGTTTGAGGACTGCAGAAGACACCGGAACAGATTTCTGGGCGAAAGCGCCAGAGATTCTGGGCCCTGCCCCGATCGCCTTACGAACGCCTTACAAACGCCTGGCGTGCTTTGCCCTGGCGGGCAAATGCCCCGGGTGGACACTGAGCGCAGTACCTGAGGAAATTAGAGTGAGGTTTGACTCAGGGACAAGCCTGCCAACCTATGCACTATGGCAGCTGAATGGGGGCATGGGGTCCTCATGTCTCAGGGATCTGCTTCTCTTATCCAAAACATGTTTCCTCCCACCATCCTTAGCACCTAGCATATGGTAATGAGTGGAGCCCCTATACTTCCCCCTTTGCACATTCGTCAATTCCCAGATCTCTGTGGCAGACAGGGCAAATGTATCTATGTGAGAGAGAGAGGGAGCCAGAGAGAGTGAGAGAGAGAGAGGGAGCAGGCTCTGACAGCCACAATGAGAGAAAAGTGAAGTTGCATCCCCTCAAGTACTCCCCTGCACCCATCAACACAACAGCAAAGTTAGCTTGCATGTTCCCCGCTCTCCCCACTAACCTCACCCACCCACCCACCCACCCTACTCTCTTTCAGGACTTGCAGAGTGCCTAGAGACCCAGGAAATGATGGCAGCGCAGCATGGTACAAACACAAATATCAAAATAGAACTATTCCCCTACTGTCTACAAAACCAAGGAACTACTTCACCTTTGTTTTTTTCCACTTCACATTAAAAAAGAGAAAGACGTCCTTCGTTGGCCCTTTTTACGCACTACCATTCGGTTTACACATTTCATCCTGTTGAGTCTCCCAGTCGGCAAAAGCTATATATTTGGGTGGGTGATCCCAATGAAGTCAATGGAAATAGAGAAGGTGTTAGAAGGGTGATGATTGTGTGCTGCTAGTGTCTTCCCCTTGAAGTCCATAGAGGGCATGGCCTTGACTAGGGGGTGGTCGAAACGGCCGTTAATTTGCTCAGCAGAAACAATGCAGAATTCTGGGCAAATTCTGCCACTTCGCCTGCTCTGCCCACACAGAGAAATTGCCAATTTCAGGCTTTTTCTCCCTGAAATTCTGTTTTTTATGGGAAATTTTGTTTTTTGGTGGCCCCAAAAAGTTTCAGACTGAAAACAGATAGTTTGTGAAAAAAACACTGTTTCAGATGGTTTGCCAGAAGACATTTATTTTTTCCATTAAATTTTGTTTTAGCGGTCAAAAACATGATATTTCAGGGAAAAAACACATTTCAGGAAGCAAAATCTGCATAGAAAATTGGCACAACAGCTAAAAAAAGTCCCTGCAGGCAGAACAGAGCTGGAGGCGCATTTAGGCAATATCGTTCCACCAGCAGTGAGGATAACTTTGCCCACCCCTAGCCTTGACTAGGGGACTGAAAATGAATCTACAGGGACTGGTCACAAAGTCCATATGAGGGTGGTATGTCGGGAGCTATGCTTTTTCCTTTCTTATTGGCGTTTCTGTTTTCACACCTTAACCTACCTGTTTTCACTGCAGTTTCTGGGCCCTATTTTTCACATCTTCTGTTTTTGAGCCCAGCCACAGGCCTCAGTGAAGGCCAGTGCACCTTGAGGCCTGAAGGCTTCCTCCACCAGTAGCAGGGCCCCAGGGCTTCTGACAGCAGCAGAGGCCCTGTGAGGAGTGGCCTCGAGCGATCAGGCGGGCTCCTGCGAGCCACCTCCACTGGCCTGGGTCCTGTTCCTGGGGCTCCCAGCTCTGTCTGCCTTGACCTCTCCATGCCCCCTGCTCCAGGGCTCACCTGCTGCCGTCGCCGTGCCAACGGAACCCTCAGGCTGGGCAGAGCATTGTGAAATGACAGCCTCCCCTCCCCCGCCGGGGCCTGGGCCCAGGGCTGGGAGCTTGCAAAGCAAAGACACACCTCAGCTCAGCTTCTCCTGAGCTGCTCCAGAGCTCGACCCCTCAGGGCCCCGGGGCCCGAGGGCTGGTGCTGAGAGCCAGTAAGGACGATTTATTGGAAGGTCCTTTCCTTCTTGGTGACTCCTACAAACCATTTTAAGCTCTGTACATATACAAAAGCAACATGTGTCATGCCATTTGGGACATGCTGTTCACATGTCTAGCTCCACTAAAACCCTCCTCAGCATATTTCCGAGCCATCAAGGATGAACCAAGAAAAGTGCAGGGCCCTGACAAATCTGCTTTACCGTCACAGCTTCAACAGACATCTGAGTGTCACACTACATGACAGGTCCGGCCGAGGGCGACAGCGGGGGAAGCTTCACTCAACCAGTGCTACAACAGGGGCTTCCCTCCTACTGAACGGGTGCAGCAGGACAAACTCCTGTCACAGAGAATGGGCGCAACCTCACTGCAAGCTTCATTCACACATGGTCTGGCTAAAGACAGCAAATCAAGCCTCCTACATTGGGCACACTGCACTTTAAAGGGTTAGGCATTGGAAGGCAGAGCTATCCCTCTGCCTCGCACATACTGGAGACCCTGAAGGGCCTCCTCCAGATTGCATTGTTACTGGATCGCCGACCTATCCCCCTGCCCCAAACCTCTCCCATTTACTCTGTCAACATGCTTCTCCTTACCTTCCTGCAAATACAGCACCCCTCTAGTCCCAACTGGTGGAACACCAAGCTTCATGGGGCACTTGAAGGTATCCAGTCTCCACCTTTTATCTGTCCTGCTCCTCATTTCACCATGAAGAACCACTGGCAGCATTTCAGCATCATTTTGAAACTGAAGTTATGGAACAGCTACAAAACCAGGGGAATGGCGGCAGGGGGATTTCATTCCATTTCATTCTGTCCTTTGGCTGTGTGCGCAGTGTCAGAAGAGTTTGAGGACTGCAGAAGACACCGGAACAGATTTCTGGGCGAAAGCGCCAGAGATTCTGGGCCCTGCCCCGATCGCCTTACGAACGCCTTACAAACGCCTGGCGTGCTTTGCCCTGGCGGGCAAATGCCCCGGGTGGACACTGAGCGCAGTACCTGAGGAAATTAGAGTGAGGTTTGACTCAGGGACAAGCCTGCCAAACTATGCACTATGGCAGCTGAATGGGGGCATGGGGTCCTCATGTCTCAGGGATCTGCTTCTCTTATCCAAAACATGTTTCCTCCCACCATCCTTAGCACCTAGCATATGGTAATGAGTGGAGCCCCTATACTTCCCCCTTTGCACATTCGTCAATTCCCAGATCTCTGTGGCAGACAGGGCAAATGTATCTATGTGAGAGAGAGAGGGAGCCAGAGAGAGTGAGAGAGAGAGAGGGAGCAGGCTCTGACAGCCACAATGAGAGAAAAGTGAAGTTGCATCCCCTCAAGTACTCCCCTGCACCCATCAACACAACAGCAAAGTTAGCTTGCATGTTCCCCGCTCTCCCCACTAACCTCACCCACCCACCCACCCACCCTACTCTCTTTCAGGACTTGCAGAGTGCCTAGAGACCCAGGAAATGATGGCAGCGCAGCATGGTACAAACACAAATATCAAAATAGAACTATTCCCCTACTGTCTACAAAACCAAGGAACTACTTCACCTTTGTTTTTTTCCACTTCACATTAAAAAAGAGAAAGACGTCCTTCGTTGGCCCTTTTTACGCACTACCATTCGGTTTACACATTTCATCCTGTTGAGTCTCCCAGTCGGCAAAAGCTATATATTTGGGTGGGTGATCCCAATGAAGTCAATGGAAATAGAGAAGGTGTTAGAAGGGTGATGATTGTGTGCTGCTAGTGTCTTCCCCTTGAAGTCCATAGAGGGCATGGCCTTGACTAGGGGGTGGTCGAAACGGCCGTTAATTTGCTCAGCAGAAACAATGCAGAATTCTGGGCAAATTCTGCCACTTCGCCTGCTCTGCCCACACAGAGAAATTGCCAATTTCAGGCTTTTTCTCCCTGAAATTCTGTTTTTTATGGGAAATTTTGTTTTTTGGTGGCCCCAAAAAGTTTCAGACTGAAAACAGATAGTTTGTGAAAAAAACACTGTTTCAGATGGTTTGCCAGAAGACATTTATTTTTTCCATTAAATTTTGTTTTAGCGGTCAAAAACATGATATTTCAGGGAAAAAACACATTTCAGGAAGCAAAATCTGCATAGAAAATTGGCACAACAGCTAAAAAAAGTCCCTGCAGGCAGAACAGAGCTGGAGGCGCATTTAGGCAATATCGTTCCACCAGCAGTGAGGATAACTTTGCCCACCCCTAGCCTTGACTAGGGGACTGAAAATGAATCTACAGGGACTGGTCACAAAGTCCATATGAGGGTGGTATGTCGGGAGCTATGCTTTTTCCTTTCTTATTGGCGTTTCTGTTTTCACACCTTAACCTACCTGTTTTCACTGCAGTTTCTGGGCCCTATTTTTCACATCTTCTGTTTTTGAGCCCAGCCACAGGCCTCAGAGAAGGCCGGTGCACCTTGAGGCCTGAAGGCTTCCTCCACCAGTAGCAGGGCCCCAGGGCTTCTGACAGCAGCAGAGGCCCTGTGAGGAGTGGCCTCGAGCGATCAGGCGGGCTCCGGCGAGTCACCCCCTCCGGCCTGGGTCCTGTTCCTGGGGCTCCCAGCTCTGTCTGCCTCGACCTCTCCATGCCCCCTGCTCCAGGGCTCACCTGCTGCCGTCGCCGTGCCAACGGAACCCTCAGGCTGGGCAGAGCATTGTGAAATGACAGCCTCCCCTCCCCCGCCGGGGCCTGGGCCCAGGGCTGGGAGCTTGCAAGGCAAAGACACACCTCAGCTCAGCTTCTCCTGAGCTGCTCCAGAGCTCGACCCCTCAGGGCCCCGGGGCCCGAGGGCTGGTGCTGAGAGCCAGTAAGGACGATTTATTGGAAGGTCCTTTCCTTCTTGGTGACTCCTACAAACCATTTTAAGCTCTGTACATATACAAAAGCAACATGTGTCATGCCATTTGGGACATGCTGTTCACATGTCTAGCTCCACTAAAACCCTCCTCAGCATATTTCCGAGCCATCAAGGATGAACCAAGAAAAGTGCAGGGCCCTGACAAATCTGCTTCACCGTCACAGCTTCAACAGACATCTGAGTGTCACACTACATGACAGGTCCGGCCGAGGGCGACAGCGGGGGAAGCTTCACTCAACCAGTGCTACAACAGGGGCTTCCCTCCTACTGAACGGGTGCAGCAGGACAAACTCCTGTCACAGAGAATGGGCGCAACCTCACTGCAAGCTTCATTCACACATGGTCTGGCTAAAGACAGCAAATCAAGCCTCCTACATTGGGCACACTGCACTTTAAAGGGTTAGGCATTGGAAGGCAGAGCTATCCCTCTGCCTCGCACATACTGGAGACCCTGAAGGGCCTCCTCCAGATTGCATTGTTACTGGATCGCCGACCTATCCCCCTGCCCCAAACCTCTCCCATTTACTCTGTCAACATGCTTCTCCTTACCTTCCTGCAAATACAGCACCCCTCTAGTCCCAACTGGTGGAACACCAAGCTTCATGGGGCACTTGAAGGTATCCAGTCTCCACCTTTTATCTGTCCTGCTCCTCATTTCACCATGAAGAACCACTGGCAGCATTTCAGCATCATTTTGAAACTGAAGTTATGGAACAGCTACAAAACCAGGGGAATGGCGGCAGGGGGATTTCATTCCATTTCATTCTGTCCTTTGGCTGTGTGCGCAGTGTCAGAAGAGTTTGAGGACTGCAGAAGACACCGGAACAGATTTCTGGGCGAAAGCGCCAGAGATTCTGGGCCCTGCCCCGATCGCCTTACGAACGCCTTACAAACGCCTGGCGTGCTTTGCCCTGGCGGGCAAATGCCCCGGGTGGACACTGAGCGCAGTACCTGAGGAAATTAGAGTGAGGTTTGACTCAGGGACAAGCCTGCCAACCTATGCACTATGGCAGCTGAATGGGGGCATGGGGTCCTCATGTCTCAGGGATCTGCTTCTCTTATCCAAAACATGTTTCCTCCCACCATCCTTAGCACCTAGCATATGGTAATGAGTGGAGCCCCTATACTTCCCCCTTTGCACATTCGTCAATTCCCAGATCTCTGTGGCAGACAGGGCAAATGTATCTATGTGAGAGAGAGAGGGAGCCAGAGAGAGTGAGAGAGAGAGAGGGAGCAGGCTCTGACAGCCACAATGAGAGAAAAGTGAAGTTGCATCCCCTCAAGTACTCCCCTGCACCCATCAACACAACAGCAAAGTTAGCTTGCATGTTCCCCGCTCTCCCCACTAACCTCACCCACCCACCCACCCACCCTACTCTCTTTCAGGACTTGCAGAGTGCCTAGAGACCCAGGAAATGATGGCAGCGCAGCATGGTACAAACACAAATATCAAAATAGAACTATTCCCCTACTGTCTACAAAACCAAGGAACTACTTCACCTTTGTTTTTTTCCACTTCACATTAAAAAAGAGAAAGACGTCCTTCGTTGGCCCTTTTTACGCACTACCATTCGGTTTACACATTTCATCCTGTTGAGTCTCCCAGTCGGCAAAAGCTATATATTTGGGTGGGTGATCCCAATGAAGTCAATGGAAATAGAGAAGGTGTTAGAAGGGTGATGATTGTGTGCTGCTAGTGTCTTCCCCTTGAAGTCCATAGAGGGCATGGCCTTGACTAGGGGGTGGTCGAAACGGCCGTTAATTTGCTCAGCAGAAACAATGCAGAATTCTGGGCAAATTCTGCCACTTCGCCTGCTCTGCCCACACAGAGAAATTGCCAATTTCAGGCTTTTTCTCCCTGAAATTCTGTTTTTTATGGGAAATTTTGTTTTTTGGTGGCCCCAAAAAGTTTCAGACTGAAAACAGATAGTTTGTGAAAAAAACACTGTTTCAGATGGTTTGCCAGAAGACATTTATTTTTTCCATTAAATTTTGTTTTAGCGGTCAAAAACATGATATTTCAGGGAAAAAACACATTTCAGGAAGCAAAATCTGCATAGAAAATTGGCACAACAGCTAAAAAAAGTCCCTGCAGGCAGAACAGAGCTGGAGGCGCATTTAGGCAATATCGTTCCACCAGCAGTGAGGATAACTTTGCCCACCCCTAGCCTTGACTAGGGGACTGAAAATGAATCTACAGGGACTGGTCACAAAGTCCATATGAGGGTGGTATGTCGGGAGCTATGCTTTTTCCTTTCTTATTGGCGTTTCTGTTTTCACACCTTAACCTACCTGTTTTCACTGCAGTTTCTGGGCCCTATTTTTCACATCTTCTGTTTTTGAGCCCAGCCACAGGCCTCAGTGAAGGCCAGTGCACCTTGAGGCCTGAAGGCTTCCTCCACCAGTAGCAGGGCCCCAGGGCTTCTGACAGCAGCAGAGGCCCTGTGAGGAGTGGCCTCGAGCGATCAGGCGGGCTCCTGCGAGCCACCTCCACTGGCCTGGGTCCTGTTCCTGGGGCTCCCAGCTCTGTCTGCCTTGACCTCTCCATGCCCCCTGCTCCAGGGCTCACCTGCTGCCGTCGCCGTGCCAACGGAACCCTCAGGCTGGGCAGAGCATTGTGAAATGACAGCCTCCCCTCCCCCGCCGGGGCCTGGGCCCAGGGCTGGGAGCTTGCAAAGCAAAGACACACCTCAGCTCAGCTTCTCCTGAGCTGCTCCAGAGCTCGACCCCTCAGGGCCCCGGGGCCCGAGGGCTGGTGCTGAGAGCCAGTAAGGACGATTTATTGGAAGGTCCTTTCCTTCTTGGTGACTCCTACAAACCATTTTAAGCTCTGTACATATACAAAAGCAACATGTGTCATGCCATTTGGGACATGCTGTTCACATGTCTAGCTCCACTAAAACCCTCCTCAGCATATTTCCGAGCCATCAAGGATGAACCAAGAAAAGTGCAGGGCCCTGACAAATCTGCTTCACCGTCACAGCTTCAACAGACATCTGAGTGTCACACTACATGACAGGTCCGGCCGAGGGCGACAGCGGGGGAAGCTTCACTCAACCAGTGCTACAACAGGGGCTTCCCTCCTACTGAACGGGTGCAGCAGGACAAACTCCTGTCACAGAGAATGGGCGCAACCTCACTGCAAGCTTCATTCACACATGGTCTGGCTAAAGACAGCAAATCAAGCCTCCTACATTGGGCACACTGCACTTTAAAGGGTTAGGCATTGGAAGGCAGAGCTATCCCTCTGCCTCGCACATACTGGAGACCCTGAAGGGCCTCCTCCAGATTGCATTGTTACTGGATCGCCGACCTATCCCCCTGCCCCAAACCTCTCCCATTTACTCTGTCAACATGCTTCTCCTTACCTTCCTGCAAATACAGCACCCCTCTAGTCCCAACTGGTGGAACACCAAGCTTCATGGGGCACTTGAAGGTATCCAGTCTCCACCTTTTATCTGTCCTGCTCCTCATTTCACCATGAAGAACCACTGGCAGCATTTCAGCATCATTTTGAAACTGAAGTTATGGAACAGCTACAAAACCAGGGGAATGGCGGCAGGGGGATTTCATTCCATTTCATTCTGTCCTTTGGCTGTGTGCGCAGTGTCAGAAGAGTTTGAGGACTGCAGAAGACACCGGAACAGATTTCTGGGCGAAAGCGCCAGAGATTCTGGGCCCTGCCCCGATCGCCTTACGAACGCCTTACAAACGCCTGGCGTGCTTTGCCCTGGCGGGCAAATGCCCCGGGTGGACACTGAGCGCAGTACCTGAGGAAATTAGAGTGAGGTTTGACTCAGGGACAAGCCTGCCAAACTATGCACTATGGCAGCTGAATGGGGGCATGGGGTCCTCATGTCTCAGGGATCTGCTTCTCTTATCCAAAACATGTTTCCTCCCACCATCCTTAGCACCTAGCATATGGTAATGAGTGGAGCCCCTATACTTCCCCCTTTGCACATTCGTCAATTCCCAGATCTCTGTGGCAGACAGGGCAAATGTATCTATGTGAGAGAGAGAGGGAGCCAGAGAGAGTGAGAGAGAGAGAGGGAGCAGGCTCTGACAGCCACAATGAGAGAAAAGTGAAGTTGCATCCCCTCAAGTACTCCCCTGCACCCATCAACACAACAGCAAAGTTAGCTTGCATGTTCCCCGCTCTCCCCACTAACCTCACCCACCCACCCACCCACCCTACTCTCTTTCAGGACTTGCAGAGTGCCTAGAGACCCAGGAAATGATGGCAGCGCAGCATGGTACAAACACAAATATCAAAATAGAACTATTCCCCTACTGTCTACAAAACCAAGGAACTACTTCACCTTTGTTTTTTTCCACTTCACATTAAAAAAGAGAAAGACGTCCTTCGTTGGCCCTTTTTACGCACTACCATTCGGTTTACACATTTCATCCTGTTGAGTCTCCCAGTCGGCAAAAGCTATATATTTGGGTGGGTGATCCCAATGAAGTCAATGGAAATAGAGAAGGTGTTAGAAGGGTGATGATTGTGTGCTGCTAGTGTCTTCCCCTTGAAGTCCATAGAGGGCATGGCCTTGACTAGGGGGTGGTCGAAACGGCCGTTAATTTGCTCAGCAGAAACAATGCAGAATTCTGGGCAAATTCTGCCACTTCGCCTGCTCTGCCCACACAGAGAAATTGCCAATTTCAGGCTTTTTCTCCCTGAAATTCTGTTTTTTATGGGAAATTTTGTTTTTTGGTGGCCCCAAAAAGTTTCAGACTGAAAACAGATAGTTTGTGAAAAAAACACTGTTTCAGATGGTTTGCCAGAAGACATTTATTTTTTCCATTAAATTTTGTTTTAGCGGTCAAAAACATGATATTTCAGGGAAAAAACACATTTCAGGAAGCAAAATCTGCATAGAAAATTGGCACAACAGCTAAAAAAAGTCCCTGCAGGCAGAACAGAGCTGGAGGCGCATTTAGGCAATATCGTTCCACCAGCAGTGAGGATAACTTTGCCCACCCCTAGCCTTGACTAGGGGACTGAAAATGAATCTACAGGGACTGGTCACAAAGTCCATATGAGGGTGGTATGTCGGGAGCTATGCTTTTTCCTTTCTTATTGGCGTTTCTGTTTTCACACCTTAACCTACCTGTTTTCACTGCAGTTTCTGGGCCCTATTTTTCACATCTTCTGTTTTTGAGCCCAGCCACAGGCCTCAGAGAAGGCCGGTGCACCTTGAGGCCTGAAGGCTTCCTCCACCAGTAGCAGGGCCCCAGGGCTTCTGACAGCAGCAGAGGCCCTGTGAGGAGTGGCCTCGAGCGATCAGGCGGGCTCCGGCGAGTCACCCCCTCCGGCCTGGGTCCTGTTCCTGGGGCTCCCAGCTCTGTCTGCCTCGACCTCTCCATGCCCCCTGCTCCAGGGCTCACCTGCTGCCGTCGCCGTGCCAACGGAACCCTCAGGCTGGGCAGAGCATTGTGAAATGACAGCCTCCCCTCCCCCGCCGGGGCCTGGGCCCAGGGCTGGGAGCTTGCAAGGCAAAGACACACCTCAGCTCAGCTTCTCCTGAGCTGCTCCAGAGCTCGACCCCTCAGGGCCCCGGGGCCCGAGGGCTGGTGCTGAGAGCCAGTAAGGACGATTTATTGGAAGGTCCTTTCCTTCTTGGTGACTCCTACAAACCATTTTAAGCTCTGTACATATACAAAAGCAACATGTGTCATGCCATTTGGGACATGCTGTTCACATGTCTAGCTCCACTAAAACCCTCCTCAGCATATTTCCGAGCCATCAAGGATGAACCAAGAAAAGTGCAGGGCCCTGACAAATCTGCTTCACCGTCACAGCTTCAACAGACATCTGAGTGTCACACTACATGACAGGTCCGGCCGAGGGCGACAGCGGGGGAAGCTTCACTCAACCAGTGCTACAACAGGGGCTTCCCTCCTACTGAACGGGTGCAGCAGGACAAACTCCTGTCACAGAGAATGGGCGCAACCTCACTGCAAGCTTCATTCACACATGGTCTGGCTAAAGACAGCAAATCAAGCCTCCTACATTGGGCACACTGCACTTTAAAGGGTTAGGCATTGGAAGGCAGAGCTATCCCTCTGCCTCGCACATACTGGAGACCCTGAAGGGCCTCCTCCAGATTGCATTGTTACTGGATCGCCGACCTATCCCCCTGCCCCAAACCTCTCCCATTTACTCTGTCAACATGCTTCTCCTTACCTTCCTGCAAATACAGCACCCCTCTAGTCCCAACTGGTGGAACACCAAGCTTCATGGGGCACTTGAAGGTATCCAGTCTCCACCTTTTATCTGTCCTGCTCCTCATTTCACCATGAAGAACCACTGGCAGCATTTCAGCATCATTTTGAAACTGAAGTTATGGAACAGCTACAAAACCAGGGGAATGGCGGCAGGGGGATTTCATTCCATTTCATTCTGTCCTTTGGCTGTGTGCGCAGTGTCAGAAGAGTTTGAGGACTGCAGAAGACACCGGAACAGATTTCTGGGCGAAAGCGCCAGAGATTCTGGGCCCTGCCCCGATCGCCTTACGAACGCCTTACAAACGCCTGGCGTGCTTTGCCCTGGCGGGCAAATGCCCCGGGTGGACACTGAGCGCAGTACCTGAGGAAATTAGAGTGAGGTTTGACTCAGGGACAAGCCTGCCAAACTATGCACTATGGCAGCTGAATGGGGGCATGGGGTCCTCATGTCTCAGGGATCTGCTTCTCTTATCCAAAACATGTTTCCTCCCACCATCCTTAGCACCTAGCATATGGTAATGAGTGGAGCCCCTATACTTCCCCCTTTGCACATTCGTCAATTCCCAGATCTCTGTGGCAGACAGGGCAAATGTATCTATGTGAGAGAGAGAGGGAGCCAGAGAGAGTGAGAGAGAGAGAGGGAGCAGGCTCTGACAGCCACAATGAGAGAAAAGTGAAGTTGCATCCCCTCAAGTACTCCCCTGCACCCATCAACACAACAGCAAAGTTAGCTTGCATGTTCCCCGCTCTCCCCACTAACCTCACCCACCCACCCACCCACCCTACTCTCTTTCAGGACTTGCAGAGTGCCTAGAGACCCAGGAAATGATGGCAGCGCAGCATGGTACAAACACAAATATCAAAATAGAACTATTCCCCTACTGTCTACAAAACCAAGGAACTACTTCACCTTTGTTTTTTTCCACTTCACATTAAAAAAGAGAAAGACGTCCTTCGTTGGCCCTTTTTACGCACTACCATTCGGTTTACACATTTCATCCTGTTGAGTCTCCCAGTCGGCAAAAGCTATATATTTGGGTGGGTGATCCCAATGAAGTCAATGGAAATAGAGAAGGTGTTAGAAGGGTGATGATTGTGTGCTGCTAGTGTCTTCCCCTTGAAGTCCATAGAGGGCATGGCCTTGACTAGGGGGTGGTCGAAACGGCCGTTAATTTGCTCAGCAGAAACAATGCAGAATTCTGGGCAAATTCTGCCACTTCGCCTGCTCTGCCCACACAGAGAAATTGCCAATTTCAGGCTTTTTCTCCCTGAAATTCTGTTTTTTATGGGAAATTTTGTTTTTTGGTGGCCCCAAAAAGTTTCAGACTGAAAACAGATAGTTTGTGAAAAAAACACTGTTTCAGATGGTTTGCCAGAAGACATTTATTTTTTCCATTAAATTTTGTTTTAGCGGTCAAAAACATGATATTTCAGGGAAAAAACACATTTCAGGAAGCAAAATCTGCATAGAAAATTGGCACAACAGCTAAAAAAAGTCCCTGCAGGCAGAACAGAGCTGGAGGCGCATTTAGGCAATATCGTTCCACCAGCAGTGAGGATAACTTTGCCCACCCCTAGCCTTGACTAGGGGACTGAAAATGAATCTACAGGGACTGGTCACAAAGTCCATATGAGGGTGGTATGTCGGGAGCTATGCTTTTTCCTTTCTTATTGGCGTTTCTGTTTTCACACCTTAACCTACCTGTTTTCACTGCAGTTTCTGGGCCCTATTTTTCACATCTTCTGTTTTTGAGCCCAGCCACAGGCCTCAGAGAAGGCCGGTGCACCTTGAGGCCTGAAGGCTTCCTCCACCAGTAGCAGGGCCCCAGGGCTTCTGACAGCAGCAGAGGCCCTGTGAGGAGTGGCCTCGAGCGATCAGGCGGGCTCCGGCGAGTCACCCCCTCCGGCCTGGGTCCTGTTCCTGGGGCTCCCAGCTCTGTCTGCCTCGACCTCTCCATGCCCCCTGCTCCAGGGCTCACCTGCTGCCGTCGCCGTGCCAACGGAACCCTCAGGCTGGGCAGAGCATTGTGAAATGACAGCCTCCCCTCCCCCGCCGGGGCCTGGGCCCAGGGCTGGGAGCTTGCAAGGCAAAGACACACCTCAGCTCAGCTTCTCCTGAGCTGCTCCAGAGCTCGACCCCTCAGGGCCCCGGGGCCCGAGGGCTGGTGCTGAGAGCCAGTAAGGACGATTTATTGGAAGGTCCTTTCCTTCTTGGTGACTCCTACAAACCATTTTAAGCTCTGTACATATACAAAAGCAACATGTGTCATGCCATTTGGGACATGCTGTTCACATGTCTAGCTCCACTAAAACCCTCCTCAGCATATTTCCGAGCCATCAAGGATGAACCAAGAAAAGTGCAGGGCCCTGACAAATCTGCTTCACCGTCACAGCTTCAACAGACATCTGAGTGTCACACTACATGACAGGTCCGGCCGAGGGCGACAGCGGGGGAAGCTTCACTCAACCAGTGCTACAACAGGGGCTTCCCTCCTACTGAACGGGTGCAGCAGGACAAACTCCTGTCACAGAGAATGGGCGCAACCTCACTGCAAGCTTCATTCACACATGGTCTGGCTAAAGACAGCAAATCAAGCCTCCTACATTGGGCACACTGCACTTTAAAGGGTTAGGCATTGGAAGGCAGAGCTATCCCTCTGCCTCGCACATACTGGAGACCCTGAAGGGCCTCCTCCAGATTGCATTGTTACTGGATCGCCGACCTATCCCCCTGCCCCAAACCTCTCCCATTTACTCTGTCAACATGCTTCTCCTTACCTTCCTGCAAATACAGCACCCCTCTAGTCCCAACTGGTGGAACACCAAGCTTCATGGGGCACTTGAAGGTATCCAGTCTCCACCTTTTATCTGTCCTGCTCCTCATTTCACCATGAAGAACCACTGGCAGCATTTCAGCATCATTTTGAAACTGAAGTTATGGAACAGCTACAAAACCAGGGGAATGGCGGCAGGGGGATTTCATTCCATTTCATTCTGTCCTTTGGCTGTGTGCGCAGTGTCAGAAGAGTTTGAGGACTGCAGAAGACACCGGAACAGATTTCTGGGCGAAAGCGCCAGAGATTCTGGGCCCTGCCCCGATCGCCTTACGAACGCCTTACAAACGCCTGGCGTGCTTTGCCCTGGCGGGCAAATGCCCCGGGTGGACACTGAGCGCAGTACCTGAGGAAATTAGAGTGAGGTTTGACTCAGGGACAAGCCTGCCAAACTATGCACTATGGCAGCTGAATGGGGGCATGGGGTCCTCATGTCTCAGGGATCTGCTTCTCTTATCCAAAACATGTTTCCTCCCACCATCCTTAGCACCTAGCATATGGTAATGAGTGGAGCCCCTATACTTCCCCCTTTGCACATTCGTCAATTCCCAGATCTCTGTGGCAGACAGGGCAAATGTATCTATGTGAGAGAGAGAGGGAGCCAGAGAGAGTGAGAGAGAGAGAGGGAGCAGGCTCTGACAGCCACAATGAGAGAAAAGTGAAGTTGCATCCCCTCAAGTACTCCCCTGCACCCATCAACACAACAGCAAAGTTAGCTTGCATGTTCCCCGCTCTCCCCACTAACCTCACCCACCCACCCACCCACCCTACTCTCTTTCAGGACTTGCAGAGTGCCTAGAGACCCAGGAAATGATGGCAGCGCAGCATGGTACAAACACAAATATCAAAATAGAACTATTCCCCTACTGTCTACAAAACCAAGGAACTACTTCACCTTTGTTTTTTTCCACTTCACATTAAAAAAGAGAAAGACGTCCTTCGTTGGCCCTTTTTACGCACTACCATTCGGTTTACACATTTCATCCTGTTGAGTCTCCCAGTCGGCAAAAGCTATATATTTGGGTGGGTGATCCCAATGAAGTCAATGGAAATAGAGAAGGTGTTAGAAGGGTGATGATTGTGTGCTGCTAGTGTCTTCCCCTTGAAGTCCATAGAGGGCATGGCCTTGACTAGGGGGTGGTCGAAACGGCCGTTAATTTGCTCAGCAGAAACAATGCAGAATTCTGGGCAAATTCTGCCACTTCGCCTGCTCTGCCCACACAGAGAAATTGCCAATTTCAGGCTTTTTCTCCCTGAAATTCTGTTTTTTATGGGAAATTTTGTTTTTTGGTGGCCCCAAAAAGTTTCAGACTGAAAACAGATAGTTTGTGAAAAAAACACTGTTTCAGATGGTTTGCCAGAAGACATTTATTTTTTCCATTAAATTTTGTTTTAGCGGTCAAAAACATGATATTTCAGGGAAAAAACACATTTCAGGAAGCAAAATCTGCATAGAAAATTGGCACAACAGCTAAAAAAAGTCCCTGCAGGCAGAACAGAGCTGGAGGCGCATTTAGGCAATATCGTTCCACCAGCAGTGAGGATAACTTTGCCCACCCCTAGCCTTGACTAGGGGACTGAAAATGAATCTACAGGGACTGGTCACAAAGTCCATATGAGGGTGGTATGTCGGGAGCTATGCTTTTTCCTTTCTTATTGGCGTTTCTGTTTTCACACCTTAACCTACCTGTTTTCACTGCAGTTTCTGGGCCCTATTTTTCACATCTTCTGTTTTTGAGCCCAGCCACAGGCCTCAGAGAAGGCCGGTGCACCTTGAGGCCTGAAGGCTTCCTCCACCAGTAGCAGGGCCCCAGGGCTTCTGACAGCAGCAGAGGCCCTGTGAGGAGTGGCCTCGAGCGATCAGGCAGGCTCAGCTGAGCCACCTCCTCTGGCCTGGGTCCTGTTCCTGGGGCTCCCAGCTCTGTCTGCCTTGACCTCTCCATGCCCCCTGCTCCAGGGCTCACCTGCTGCCGTCGCCGTGCCAACGGAACCCTCAGGCTGGGCAGAGCATTGTGAAATGACAGCCTCCCCTCCCCCGCCGGGGCCTGGGCCCATGGCTGGGAGCTTGCAAGGCAAAGACACACCTCAGCTCAGCTTCTCCTGAGCTGCTCCAGAGCTCGACCCCTCAGGGCCCCGGGGCCCGAGGGCTGGTGCTGAGAGCCAGTAAGGACGATTTATTGGAAGGTCCTTTCCTTCTTGGTGACTCCTACAAACCATTTTAAGCTCTGTACATATACAAAAGCAACATGTGTCATGCCATTTGGGACATGCTGTTCACATGTCTAGCTCCACTAAAACCCTCCTCAGCATATTTCCGAGCCATCAAGGATGAACCAAGAAAAGTGCAGGGCCCTGACAAATCTGCTTCACCGTCACAGCTTCAACAGACATCTGAGTGTCACACTACATGACAGGTCCGGCCGAGGGCGACAGCGGGGGAAGCTTCACTCAACCAGTGCTACAACAGGGGCTTCCCTCCTACTGAACGGGTGCAGCAGGACAAACTCCTGTCACAGAGAATGGGCGCAACCTCACTGCAAGCTTCATTCACACATGGTCTGGCTAAAGACAGCAAATCAAGCCTCCTACATTGGGCACACTGCACTTTAAAGGGTTAGGCATTGGAAGGCAGAGCTATCCCTCTGCCTCGCACATACTGGAGACCCTGAAGGGCCTCCTCCAGATTGCATTGTTACTGGATCGCCGACCTATCCCCCTGCCCCAAACCTCTCCCATTTACTCTGTCAACATGCTTCTCCTTACCTTCCTGCAAATACAGCACCCCTCTAGTCCCAACTGGTGGAACACCAAGCTTCATGGGGCACTTGAAGGTATCCAGTCTCCACCTTTTATCTGTCCTGCTCCTCATTTCACCATGAAGAACCACTGGCAGCATTTCAGCATCATTTTGAAACTGAAGTTATGGAACAGCTACAAAACCAGGGGAATGGCGGCAGGGGGATTTCATTCCATTTCATTCTGTCCTTTGGCTGTGTGCGCAGTGTCAGAAGAGTTTGAGGACTGCAGAAGACACCGGAACAGATTTCTGGGCGAAAGCGCCAGAGATTCTGGGCCCTGCCCCGATCGCCTTACGAACGCCTTACAAACGCCTGGCGTGCTTTGCCCTGGCGGGCAAATGCCCCGGGTGGACACTGAGCGCAGTACCTGAGGAAATTAGAGTGAGGTTTGACTCAGGGACAAGCCTGCCAAACTATGCACTATGGCAGCTGAATGGGGGCATGGGGTCCTCATGTCTCAGGGATCTGCTTCTCTTATCCAAAACATGTTTCCTCCCACCATCCTTAGCACCTAGCATATGGTAATGAGTGGAGCCCCTATACTTCCCCCTTTGCACATTCGTCAATTCCCAGATCTCTGTGGCAGACAGGGCAAATGTATCTATGTGAGAGAGAGAGGGAGCCAGAGAGAGTGAGAGAGAGAGAGGGAGCAGGCTCTGACAGCCACAATGAGAGAAAAGTGAAGTTGCATCCCCTCAAGTACTCCCCTGCACCCATCAACACAACAGCAAAGTTAGCTTGCATGTTCCCCGCTCTCCCCACTAACCTCACCCACCCACCCACCCACCCTACTCTCTTTCAGGACTTGCAGAGTGCCTAGAGACCCAGGAAATGATGGCAGCGCAGCATGGTACAAACACAAATATCAAAATAGAACTATTCCCCTACTGTCTACAAAACCAAGGAACTACTTCACCTTTGTTTTTTTCCACTTCACATTAAAAAAGAGAAAGACGTCCTTCGTTGGCCCTTTTTACGCACTACCATTCGGTTTACACATTTCATCCTGTTGAGTCTCCCAGTCGGCAAAAGCTATATATTTGGGTGGGTGATCCCAATGAAGTCAATGGAAATAGAGAAGGTGTTAGAAGGGTGATGATTGTGTGCTGCTAGTGTCTTCCCCTTGAAGTCCATAGAGGGCATGGCCTTGACTAGGGGGTGGTCGAAACGGCCGTTAATTTGCTCAGCAGAAACAATGCAGAATTCTGGGCAAATTCTGCCACTTCGCCTGCTCTGCCCACACAGAGAAATTGCCAATTTCAGGCTTTTTCTCCCTGAAATTCTGTTTTTTATGGGAAATTTTGTTTTTTGGTGGCCCCAAAAAGTTTCAGACTGAAAACAGATAGTTTGTGAAAAAAACACTGTTTCAGATGGTTTGCCAGAAGACATTTATTTTTTCCATTAAATTTTGTTTTAGCGGTCAAAAACATGATATTTCAGGGAAAAAACACATTTCAGGAAGCAAAATCTGCATAGAAAATTGGCACAACAGCTAAAAAAAGTCCCTGCAGGCAGAACAGAGCTGGAGGCGCATTTAGGCAATATCGTTCCACCAGCAGTGAGGATAACTTTGCCCACCCCTAGCCTTGACTAGGGGACTGAAAATGAATCTACAGGGACTGGTCACAAAGTCCATATGAGGGTGGTATGTCGGGAGCTATGCTTTTTCCTTTCTTATTGGCGTTTCTGTTTTCACACCTTAACCTACCTGTTTTCACTGCAGTTTCTGGGCCCTATTTTTCACATCTTCTGTTTTTGAGCCCAGCCACAGGCCTCAGAGAAGGCCGGTGCACCTTGAGGCCTGAAGGCTTCCTCCACCAGTAGCAGGGCCCCAGGGCTTCTGACAGCAGCAGAGGCCCTGTGAGGAGTGGCCTCGAGCGATCAGGCGGGCTCCGGCGAGTCACCCCCTCCGGCCTGGGTCCTGTTCCTGGGGCTCCCAGCTCTGTCTGCCTCGACCTCTCCATGCCCCCTGCTCCAGGGCTCACCTGCTGCCGTCGCCGTGCCAACGGAACCCTCAGGCTGGGCAGAGCATTGTGAAATGACAGCCTCCCCTCCCCCGCCGGGGCCTGGGCCCAGGGCTGGGAGCTTGCAAGGCAAAGACACACCTCAGCTCAGCTTCTCCTGAGCTGCTCCAGAGCTCGACCCCTCAGGGCCCCGGGGCCCGAGGGCTGGTGCTGAGAGCCAGTAAGGACGATTTATTGGAAGGTCCTTTCCTTCTTGGTGACTCCTACAAACCATTTTAAGCTCTGTACATATACAAAAGCAACATGTGTCATGCCATTTGGGACATGCTGTTCACATGTCTAGCTCCACTAAAACCCTCCTCAGCATATTTCCGAGCCATCAAGGATGAACCAAGAAAAGTGCAGGGCCCTGACAAATCTGCTTCACCGTCACAGCTTCAACAGACATCTGAGTGTCACACTACATGACAGGTCCGGCCGAGGGCGACAGCGGGGGAAGCTTCACTCAACCAGTGCTACAACAGGGGCTTCCCTCCTACTGAACGGGTGCAGCAGGACAAACTCCTGTCACAGAGAATGGGCGCAACCTCACTGCAAGCTTCATTCACACATGGTCTGGCTAAAGACAGCAAATCAAGCCTCCTACATTGGGCACACTGCACTTTAAAGGGTTAGGCATTGGAAGGCAGAGCTATCCCTCTGCCTCGCACATACTGGAGACCCTGAAGGGCCTCCTCCAGATTGCATTGTTACTGGATCGCCGACCTATCCCCCTGCCCCAAACCTCTCCCATTTACTCTGTCAACATGCTTCTCCTTACCTTCCTGCAAATACAGCACCCCTCTAGTCCCAACTGGTGGAACACCAAGCTTCATGGGGCACTTGAAGGTATCCAGTCTCCACCTTTTATCTGTCCTGCTCCTCATTTCACCATGAAGAACCACTGGCAGCATTTCAGCATCATTTTGAAACTGAAGTTATGGAACAGCTACAAAACCAGGGGAATGGCGGCAGGGGGATTTCATTCCATTTCATTCTGTCCTTTGGCTGTGTGCGCAGTGTCAGAAGAGTTTGAGGACTGCAGAAGACACCGGAACAGATTTCTGGGCGAAAGCGCCAGAGATTCTGGGCCCTGCCCCGATCGCCTTACGAACGCCTTACAAACGCCTGGCGTGCTTTGCCCTGGCGGGCAAATGCCCCGGGTGGACACTGAGCGCAGTACCTGAGGAAATTAGAGTGAGGTTTGACTCAGGGACAAGCCTGCCAACCTATGCACTATGGCAGCTGAATGGGGGCATGGGGTCCTCATGTCTCAGGGATCTGCTTCTCTTATCCAAAACATGTTTCCTCCCACCATCCTTAGCACCTAGCATATGGTAATGAGTGGAGCCCCTATACTTCCCCCTTTGCACATTCGTCAATTCCCAGATCTCTGTGGCAGACAGGGCAAATGTATCTATGTGAGAGAGAGAGGGAGCCAGAGAGAGTGAGAGAGAGAGAGGGAGCAGGCTCTGACAGCCACAATGAGAGAAAAGTGAAGTTGCATCCCCTCAAGTACTCCCCTGCACCCATCAACACAACAGCAAAGTTAGCTTGCATGTTCCCCGCTCTCCCCACTAACCTCACCCACCCACCCACCCACCCTACTCTCTTTCAGGACTTGCAGAGTGCCTAGAGACCCAGGAAATGATGGCAGCGCAGCATGGTACAAACACAAATATCAAAATAGAACTATTCCCCTACTGTCTACAAAACCAAGGAACTACTTCACCTTTGTTTTTTTCCACTTCACATTAAAAAAGAGAAAGACGTCCTTCGTTGGCCCTTTTTACGCACTACCATTCGGTTTACACATTTCATCCTGTTGAGTCTCCCAGTCGGCAAAAGCTATATATTTGGGTGGGTGATCCCAATGAAGTCAATGGAAATAGAGAAGGTGTTAGAAGGGTGATGATTGTGTGCTGCTAGTGTCTTCCCCTTGAAGTCCATAGAGGGCATGGCCTTGACTAGGGGGTGGTCGAAACGGCCGTTAATTTGCTCAGCAGAAACAATGCAGAATTCTGGGCAAATTCTGCCACTTCGCCTGCTCTGCCCACACAGAGAAATTGCCAATTTCAGGCTTTTTCTCCCTGAAATTCTGTTTTTTATGGGAAATTTTGTTTTTTGGTGGCCCCAAAAAGTTTCAGACTGAAAACAGATAGTTTGTGAAAAAAACACTGTTTCAGATGGTTTGCCAGAAGACATTTATTTTTTCCATTAAATTTTGTTTTAGCGGTCAAAAACATGATATTTCAGGGAAAAAACACATTTCAGGAAGCAAAATCTGCATAGAAAATTGGCACAACAGCTAAAAAAAGTCCCTGCAGGCAGAACAGAGCTGGAGGCGCATTTAGGCAATATCGTTCCACCAGCAGTGAGGATAACTTTGCCCACCCCTAGCCTTGACTAGGGGACTGAAAATGAATCTACAGGGACTGGTCACAAAGTCCATATGAGGGTGGTATGTCGGGAGCTATGCTTTTTCCTTTCTTATTGGCGTTTCTGTTTTCACACCTTAACCTACCTGTTTTCACTGCAGTTTCTGGGCCCTATTTTTCACATCTTCTGTTTTTGAGCCCAGCCACAGGCCTCAGAGAAGGCCGGTGCACCTTGAGGCCTGAAGGCTCCCTCCACCAGTAGCAGGGCCCCAGGGCTTCTGACAGCAGCAGAGGCCCTGTGAGGAGTGGCCTCGAGCGATCAGGCGGGCTCAGCTGAGCCACCTCCTCTGGCCTGGGTCCTGTTCCTGGGGCTCCCAGCTCTGTCTGCCTTGACCTCTCCATGCCCCCTGCTCCAGGGCTCACCTGCTGCCGTCGCCGTGCCAACGGAACCCTCAGGCTGGGCAGAGCATTGTGAAATGACAGCCTCCCCTCCCCCGCCGGGGCCTGGGCCCAGGGCTGGGAGCTTGCAAGGCAAAGACACACCTCAGCTCAGCTTCTCCTGAGCTGCTCCAGAGCTCGACCCCTCAGGGCCCCGGGGCCCGAGGGCTGGTGCTGAGAGCCAGTAAGGACGATTTATTGGAAGGTCCTTTCCTTCTTGGTGACTCCTACAAACCATTTTAAGCTCTGTACATATACAAAAGCAACATGTGTCATGCCATTTGGGACATGCTGTTCACATGTCTAGCTCCACTAAAACCCTCCTCAGCATATTTCCGAGCCATCAAGGATGAACCAAGAAAAGTGCAGGGCCCTGACAAATCTGCTTCACCGTCACAGCTTCAACAGACATCTGAGTGTCACACTACATGACAGGTCCGGCCGAGGGCGACAGCGGGGGAAGCTTCACTCAACCAGTGCTACAACAGGGGCTTCCCTCCTACTGAACGGGTGCAGCAGGACAAACTCCTGTCACAGAGAATGGGCGCAACCTCACTGCAAGCTTCATTCACACATGGTCTGGCTAAAGACAGCAAATCAAGCCTCCTACATTGGGCACACTGCACTTTAAAGGGTTAGGCATTGGAAGGCAGAGCTATCCCTCTGCCTCGCACATACTGGAGACCCTGAAGGGCCTCCTCCAGATTGCATTGTTACTGGATCGCCGACCTATCCCCCTGCCCCAAACCTCTCCCATTTACTCTGTCAACATGCTTCTCCTTACCTTCCTGCAAATACAGCACCCCTCTAGTCCCAACTGGTGGAACACCAAGCTTCATGGGGCACTTGAAGGTATCCAGTCTCCTATCTGTCCTGCTCCTCATTTCACCATGAAGAACCACTGGCAGCATTTCAGCATCATTTTGAAACTGAAGTTATGGAACAGCTACAAAACCAGGGGAATGGCGGCAGGGGGATTTCATTCCATTTCATTCTGTCCTTTGGCTGTGTGCGCAGTGTCAGAAGAGTTTGAGGACTGCAGAAGACACCGGAACAGATTTCTGGGCGAAAGCGCCAGAGATTCTGGGCCCTGCCCCGATCGCCTTACGAACGCCTTACAAACGCCTGGCGTGCTTTGCCCTGGCGGGCAAATGCCCCGGGTGGACACTGAGCGCAGTACCTGAGGAAATTAGAGTGAGGTTTGACTCAGGGACAAGCCTGCCAACCTATGCACTATGGCAGCTGAATGGGGGCATGGGGTCCTCATGTCTCAGGGATCTGCTTCTCTTATCCAAAACATGTTTCCTCCCACCATCCTTAGCACCTAGCATATGGTAATGAGTGGAGCCCCTATACTTCCCCCTTTGCACATTCGTCAATTCCCAGATCTCTGTGGCAGACAGGGCAAATGTATCTATGTGAGAGAGAGAGGGAGCCAGAGAGAGTGAGAGAGAGAGAGGGAGCAGGCTCTGACAGCCACAATGAGAGAAAAGTGAAGTTGCATCCCCTCAAGTACTCCCCTGCACCCATCAACACAACAGCAAAGTTAGCTTGCATGTTCCCCGCTCTCCCCACTAACCTCACCCACCCACCCACCCTACTCTCTTTCAGGACTTGCAGAGTGCCTAGAGACCCAGGAAATGATGGCAGCGCAGCATGGTACAAACACAAATATCAAAATAGAACTATTCCCCTACTGTCTACAAAACCAAGGAACTACTTCACCTTTGTTTTTTTCCACTTCACATTAAAAAAGAGAAAGACGTCCTTCGTTGGCCCTTTTTACGCACTACCATTCGGTTTACACATTTCATCCTGTTGAGTCTCCCAGTCGGCAAAAGCTATATATTTGGGTGGGTGATCCCAATGAAGTCAATGGAAATAGAGAAGGTGTTAGAAGGGTGATGATTGTGTGCTGCTAGTGTCTTCCCCTTGAAGTCCATAGAGGGCATGGCCTTGACTAGGGGGTGGTCGAAACGGCCGTTAATTTGCTCAGCAGAAACAATGCAGAATTCTGGGCAAATTCTGCCACTTCGCCTGCTCTGCCCACACAGAGAAATTGCCAATTTCAGGCTTTTTCTCCCTGAAATTCTGTTTTTTATGGGAAATTTTGTTTTTTGGTGGCCCCAAAAAGTTTCAGACTGAAAACAGATAGTTTGTGAAAAAAACACTGTTTCAGATGGTTTGCCAGAAGACATTTATTTTTTCCATTAAATTTTGTTTTAGCGGTCAAAAACATGATATTTCAGGGAAAAAACACATTTCAGGAAGCAAAATCTGCATAGAAAATTGGCACAACAGCTAAAAAAAGTCCCTGCAGGCAGAACAGAGCTGGAGGCGCATTTAGGCAATATCGTTCCACCAGCAGTGAGGATAACTTTGCCCACCCCTAGCCTTGACTAGGGGACTGAAAATGAATCTACAGGGACTGGTCACAAAGTCCATATGAGGGTGGTATGTCGGGAGCTATGCTTTTTCCTTTCTTATTGGCGTTTCTGTTTTCACACCTTAACCTACCTGTTTTCACTGCAGTTTCTGGGCCCTATTTTTCACATCTTCTGTTTTTGAGCCCAGCCACAGGCCTCAGAGAAGGCCGGTGCACCTTGAGGCCTGAAGGCTCCCTCCACCAGTAGCAGGGCCCCAGGGCTTCTGACAGCAGCAGAGGCCCTGTGAGGAGTGGCCTCGAGCGATCAGGCAGGCTCAGCTGAGCCACCTCCTCTGGCCTGGGTCCTGTTCCTGGGGCTCCCAGCTCTGTCTGCCTTGACCTCTCCATGCCCCCTGCTCCAGGGCTCACCTGCTGCCGTCGCCGTGCCAACGGAACCCTCAGGCTGGGCAGAGCATTGTGAAATGACAGCCTCCCCTCCCCCGCCGGGGCCTGGGCCCAGGGCTGGGAGCTTGCAAGGCAAAGACACACCTCAGCTCAGCTTCTCCTGAGCTGCTCCAGAGCTCGACCCCTCAGGGCCCCGGGGCCCGAGGGCTGGTGCTGAGAGCCAGTAAGGACGATTTATTGGAAGGTCCTTTCCTTCTTGGTGACTCCTACAAACCATTTTAAGCTCTGTACATATACAAAAGCAACATGTGTCATGCCATTTGGGACATGCTGTTCACATGTCTAGCTCCACTAAAACCCTCCTCAGCATATTTCCGAGCCATCAAGGATGAACCAAGAAAAGTGCAGGGCCCTGACAAATCTGCTTCACCGTCACAGCTTCAACAGACATCTGAGTGTCACACTACATGACAGGTCCGGCCGAGGGCGACAGCGGGGGAAGCTTCACTCAACCAGTGCTACAACAGGGGCTTCCCTCCTACTGAACGGGTGCAGCAGGACAAACTCCTGTCACAGAGAATGGGCGCAACCTCACTGCAAGCTTCATTCACACATGGTCTGGCTAAAGACAGCAAATCAAGCCTCCTACATTGGGCACACTGCACTTTAAAGGGTTAGGCATTGGAAGGCAGAGCTATCCCTCTGCCTCGCACATACTGGAGACCCTGAAGGGCCTCCTCCAGATTGCATTGTTACTGGATCGCCGACCTATCCCCCTGCCCCAAACCTCTCCCATTTACTCTGTCAACATGCTTCTCCTTACCTTCCTGCAAATACAGCACCCCTCTAGTCCCAACTGGTGGAACACCAAGCTTCATGGGGCACTTGAAGGTATCCAGTCTCCTATCTGTCCTGCTCCTCATTTCACCATGAAGAACCACTGGCAGCATTTCAGCATCATTTTGAAACTGAAGTTATGGAACAGCTACAAAACCAGGGGAATGGCGGCAGGGGGATTTCATTCCATTTCATTCTGTCCTTTGGCTGTGTGCGCAGTGTCAGAAGAGTTTGAGGACTGCAGAAGACACCGGAACAGATTTCTGGGCGAAAGCGCCAGAGATTCTGGGCCCTGCCCCGATCGCCTTACGAACGCCTTACAAACGCCTGGCGTGCTTTGCCCTGGCGGGCAAATGCCCCGGGTGGACACTGAGCGCAGTACCTGAGGAAATTAGAGTGAGGTTTGACTCAGGGACAAGCCTGCCAACCTATGCACTATGGCAGCTGAATGGGGGCATGGGGTCCTCATGTCTCAGGGATCTGCTTCTCTTATCCAAAACATGTTTCCTCCCACCATCCTTAGCACCTAGCATATGGTAATGAGTGGAGCCCCTATACTTCCCCCTTTGCACATTCGTCAATTCCCAGATCTCTGTGGCAGACAGGGCAAATGTATCTATGTGAGAGAGAGAGGGAGCCAGAGAGAGTGAGAGAGAGAGAGGGAGCAGGCTCTGACAGCCACAATGAGAGAAAAGTGAAGTTGCATCCCCTCAAGTACTCCCCTGCACCCATCAACACAACAGCAAAGTTAGCTTGCATGTTCCCCGCTCTCCCCACTAACCTCACCCACCCACCCACCCACCCTACTCTCTTTCAGGACTTGCAGAGTGCCTAGAGACCCAGGAAATGATGGCAGCGCAGCATGGTACAAACACAAATATCAAAATAGAACTATTCCCCTACTGTCTACAAAACCAAGGAACTACTTCACCTTTGTTTTTTTCCACTTCACATTAAAAAAGAGAAAGACGTCCTTCGTTGGCCCTTTTTACGCACTACCATTCGGTTTACACATTTCATCCTGTTGAGTCTCCCAGTCGGCAAAAGCTATATATTTGGGTGGGTGATCCCAATGAAGTCAATGGAAATAGAGAAGGTGTTAGAAGGGTGATGATTGTGTGCTGCTAGTGTCTTCCCCTTGAAGTCCATAGAGGGCATGGCCTTGACTAGGGGGTGGTCGAAACGGCCGTTAATTTGCTCAGCAGAAACAATGCAGAATTCTGGGCAAATTCTGCCACTTCGCCTGCTCTGCCCACACAGAGAAATTGCCAATTTCAGGCTTTTTCTCCCTGAAATTCTGTTTTTTATGGGAAATTTTGTTTTTTGGTGGCCCCAAAAAGTTTCAGACTGAAAACAGATAGTTTGTGAAAAAAACACTGTTTCAGATGGTTTGCCAGAAGACATTTATTTTTTCCATTAAATTTTGTTTTAGCGGTCAAAAACATGATATTTCAGGGAAAAAACACATTTCAGGAAGCAAAATCTGCATAGAAAATTGGCACAACAGCTAAAAAAAGTCCCTGCAGGCAGAACAGAGCTGGAGGCGCATTTAGGCAATATCGTTCCACCAGCAGTGAGGATAACTTTGCCCACCCCTAGCCTTGACTAGGGGACTGAAAATGAATCTACAGGGACTGGTCACAAAGTCCATATGAGGGTGGTATGTCGGGAGCTATGCTTTTTCCTTTCTTATTGGCGTTTCTGTTTTCACACCTTAACCTACCTGTTTTCACTGCAGTTTCTGGGCCCTATTTTTCACATCTTCTGTTTTTGAGCCCAGCCACAGGCCTCAGAGAAGGCCGGTGCACCTTGAGGCCTGAAGGCTCCCTCCACCAGTAGCAGGGCCCCAGGGCTTCTGACAGCAGCAGAGGCCCTGTGAGGAGTGGCCTCGAGCGATCAGGCAGGCTCAGCTGAGCCACCTCCTCTGGCCTGGGTCCTGTTTCTGGGGCTCCCAGCTCTGTCTGCCTTGACCTCTCCATGCCCCCTGCTCCAGGGCTCACCTGCTGCCGTCGCCGTGCCAACGGAACCCTCAGGCTGGGCAGAGCATTGTGAAATGACAGCCTCCCCTCCCCCGCCGGGGCCTGGGCCCAGGGCTGGGAGCTTGCAAGGCAAAGACACACCTCAGCTCAGCTTCTCCTGAGCTGCTCCAGAGCTCGACCCCTCAGGGCCCCGGGGCCCGAGGGCTGGTGCTGAGAGCCAGTAAGGACGATTTATTGGAAGGTCCTTTCCTTCTTGGTGACTCCTACAAACCATTTTAAGCTCTGTACATATACAAAAGCAACATGTGTCATGCCATTTGGGACATGCTGTTCACATGTCTAGCTCCACTAAAACCCTCCTCAGCATATTTCCGAGCCATCAAGGATGAACCAAGAAAAGTGCAGGGCCCTGACAAATCTGCTTCACCGTCACAGCTTCAACAGACATCTGAGTGTCACACTACATGACAGGTCCGGCCGAGGGCGACAGCGGGGGAAGCTTCACTCAACCAGTGCTACAACAGGGGCTTCCCTCCTACTGAACGGGTGCAGCAGGACAAACTCCTGTCACAGAGAATGGGCGCAACCTCACTGCAAGCTTCATTCACACATGGTCTGGCTAAAGACAGCAAATCAAGCCTCCTACATTGGGCACACTGCACTTTAAAGGGTTAGGCATTGGAAGGCAGAGCTATCCCTCTGCCTCGCACATACTGGAGACCCTGAAGGGCCTCCTCCAGATTGCATTGTTACTGGATCGCCGACCTATCCCCCTGCCCCAAACCTCTCCCATTTACTCTGACAACATGCTTCTCCTTACCTTCCTGCAAATACAGCACCCCTCTAGTCCCAACTGGTGGAACACCAAGCTTCATGGGGCACTTGAAGGTATCCAGTCTCCACCTTTTATCTGTCCTGCTCCTCATTTCACCATGAAGAACCACTGGCAGCATTTCAGCATCATTTTGAAACTGAAGTTATGGAACAGCTACAAAACCAGGGGAATGGCGGCAGGGGGATTTCATTCCATTTCATTCTGTCCTTTGGCTGTGTGCGCAGTGTCAGAAGAGTTTGAGGACTGCAGAAGACACCGGAACAGATTTCTGGGCGAAAGCGCCAGAGATTCTGGGCCCTGCCCCGATCGCCTTACGAACGCCTTACAAACGCCTGGCGTGCTTTGCCCTGGCGGGCAAATGCCCCGGGTGGACACTGAGCGCAGTACCTGAGGAAATTAGAGTGAGGTTTGACTCAGGGACAAGCCTGCCAAACTATGCACTATGGCAGCTGAATGGGGGCATGGGGTCCTCATGTCTCAGGGATCTGCTTCTCTTATCCAAAACATGTTTCCTCCCACCATCCTTAGCACCTAGCATATGGTAATGAGTGGAGCCCCTATACTTCCCCCTTTGCACATTCGTCAATTCCCAGATCTCTGTGGCAGACAGGGCAAATGTATCTATGTGAGAGAGAGAGGGAGCCAGAGAGAGTGAGAGAGAGAGAGGGAGCAGGCTCTGACAGCCACAATGAGAGAAAAGTGAAGTTGCATCCCCTCAAGTACTCCCCTGCACCCATCAACACAACAGCAAAGTTAGCTTGCATGTTCCCCGCTCTCCCCACTAACCTCACCCACCCACCCACCCACCCTACTCTCTTTCAGGACTTGCAGAGTGCCTAGAGACCCAGGAAATGATGGCAGCGCAGCATGGTACAAACACAAATATCAAAATAGAACTATTCCCCTACTGTCTACAAAACCAAGGAACTACTTCACCTTTGTTTTTTTCCACTTCACATTAAAAAAGAGAAAGACGTCCTTCGTTGGCCCTTTTTACGCACTACCATTCGGTTTACACATTTCATCCTGTTGAGTCTCCCAGTCGGCAAAAGCTATATATTTGGGTGGGTGATCCCAATGAAGTCAATGGAAATAGAGAAGGTGTTAGAAGGGTGATGATTGTGTGCTGCTAGTGTCTTCCCCTTGAAGTCCATAGAGGGCATGGCCTTGACTAGGGGGTGGTCGAAACGGCCGTTAATTTGCTCAGCAGAAACAATGCAGAATTCTGGGCAAATTCTGCCACTTCGCCTGCTCTGCCCACACAGAGAAATTGCCAATTTCAGGCTTTTTCTCCCTGAAATTCTGTTTTTTATGGGAAATTTTGTTTTTTGGTGGCCCCAAAAAGTTTCAGACTGAAAACAGATAGTTTGTGAAAAAAACACTGTTTCAGATGGTTTGCCAGAAGACATTTATTTTTTCCATTAAATTTTGTTTTAGCGGTCAAAAACATGATATTTCAGGGAAAAAACACATTTCAGGAAGCAAAATCTGCATAGAAAATTGGCACAACAGCTAAAAAAAGTCCCTGCAGGCAGAACAGAGCTGGAGGCGCATTTAGGCAATATCGTTCCACCAGCAGTGAGGATAACTTTGCCCACCCCTAGCCTTGACTAGGGGACTGAAAATGAATCTACAGGGACTGGTCACAAAGTCCATATGAGGGTGGTATGTCGGGAGCTATGCTTTTTCCTTTCTTATTGGCGTTTCTGTTTTCACACCTTAACCTACCTGTTTTCACTGCAGTTTCTGGGCCCTATTTTTCACATCTTCTGTTTTTGAGCCCAGCCACAGGCCTCAGAGAAGGCCGGTGCACCTTGAGGCCTGAAGGCTCCCTCCACCAGTAGCAGGGCCCCAGGGCTTCTGACAGCAGCAGAGGCCCTGTGAGGAGTGGCCTCGAGCGATCAGGCAGGCTCAGCTGAGCCACCTCCTCTGGCCTGGGTCCTGTTCCTGGGGCTCCCAGCTCTGTCTGCCTTGACCTCTCCATGCCCCCTGCTCCAGGGCTCACCTGCTGCCGTCGCCGTGCCAACGGAACCCTCAGGCTGGGCAGAGCATTGTGAAATGACAGCCTCCCCTCCCCCGCCGGGGCCTGGGCCCAGGGCTGGGAGCTTGCAAGGCAAAGACACACCTCAGCTCAGCTTCTCCTGAGCTGCTCCAGAGCTCGACCCCTCAGGGCCCCGGGGCCCGAGGGCTGGTGCTGAGAGCCAGTAAGGACGATTTATTGGAAGGTCCTTTCCTTCTTGGTGACTCCTACAAACCATTTTAAGCTCTGTACATATACAAAAGCAACATGTGTCATGCCATTTGGGACATGCTGTTCACATGTCTAGCTCCACTAAAACCCTCCTCAGCATATTTCCGAGCCATCAAGGATGAACCAAGAAAAGTGCAGGGCCCTGACAAATCTGCTTCACCGTCACAGCTTCAACAGACATCTGAGTGTCACACTACATGACAGGTCCGGCCGAGGGCGACAGCGGGGGAAGCTTCACTCAACCAGTGCTACAACAGGGGCTTCCCTCCTACTGAACGGGTGCAGCAGGACAAACTCCTGTCACAGAGAATGGGCGCAACCTCACTGCAAGCTTCATTCACACATGGTCTGGCTAAAGACAGCAAATCAAGCCTCCTACATTGGGCACACTGCACTTTAAAGGGTTAGGCATTGGAAGGCAGAGCTATCCCTCTGCCTCGCACATACTGGAGACCCTGAAGGGCCTCCTCCAGATTGCATTGTTACTGGATCGCCGACCTATCCCCCTGCCCCAAACCTCTCCCATTTACTCTGTCAACATGCTTCTCCTTACCTTCCTGCAAATACAGCACCCCTCTAGTCCCAACTGGTGGAACACCAAGCTTCATGGGGCACTTGAAGGTATCCAGTCTCCTATCTGTCCTGCTCCTCATTTCACCATGAAGAACCACTGGCAGCATTTCAGCATCATTTTGAAACTGAAGTTATGGAACAGCTACAAAACCAGGGGAATGGCGGCAGGGGGATTTCATTCCATTTCATTCTGTCCTTTGGCTGTGTGCGCAGTGTCAGAAGAGTTTGAGGACTGCAGAAGACACCGGAACAGATTTCTGGGCGAAAGCGCCAGAGATTCTGGGCCCTGCCCCGATCGCCTTACGAACGCCTTACAAACGCCTGGCGTGCTTTGCCCTGGCGGGCAAATGCCCCGGGTGGACACTGAGCGCAGTACCTGAGGAAATTAGAGTGAGGTTTGACTCAGGGACAAGCCTGCCAACCTATGCACTATGGCAGCTGAATGGGGGCATGGGGTCCTCATGTCTCAGGGATCTGCTTCTCTTATCCAAAACATGTTTCCTCCCACCATCCTTAGCACCTAGCATATGGTAATGAGTGGAGCCCCTATACTTCCCCCTTTGCACATTCGTCAATTCCCAGATCTCTGTGGCAGACAGGGCAAATGTATCTATGTGAGAGAGAGAGGGAGCCAGAGAGAGTGAGAGAGAGAGAGGGAGCAGGCTCTGACAGCCACAATGAGAGAAAAGTGAAGTTGCATCCCCTCAAGTACTCCCCTGCACCCATCAACACAACAGCAAAGTTAGCTTGCATGTTCCCCGCTCTCCCCACTAACCTCACCCACCCACCCACCCACCCTACTCTCTTTCAGGACTTGCAGAGTGCCTAGAGACCCAGGAAATGATGGCAGCGCAGCATGGTACAAACACAAATATCAAAATAGAACTATTCCCCTACTGTCTACAAAACCAAGGAACTACTTCACCTTTGTTTTTTTCCACTTCACATTAAAAAAGAGAAAGACGTCCTTCGTTGGCCCTTTTTACGCACTACCATTCGGTTTACACATTTCATCCTGTTGAGTCTCCCAGTCGGCAAAAGCTATATATTTGGGTGGGTGATCCCAATGAAGTCAATGGAAATAGAGAAGGTGTTAGAAGGGTGATGATTGTGTGCTGCTAGTGTCTTCCCCTTGAAGTCCATAGAGGGCATGGCCTTGACTAGGGGGTGGTCGAAACGGCCGTTAATTTGCTCAGCAGAAACAATGCAGAATTCTGGGCAAATTCTGCCACTTCGCCTGCTCTGCCCACACAGAGAAATTGCCAATTTCAGGCTTTTTCTCCCTGAAATTCTGTTTTTTATGGGAAATTTTGTTTTTTGGTGGCCCCAAAAAGTTTCAGACTGAAAACAGATAGTTTGTGAAAAAAACACTGTTTCAGATGGTTTGCCAGAAGACATTTATTTTTTCCATTAAATTTTGTTTTAGCGGTCAAAAACATGATATTTCAGGGAAAAAACACATTTCAGGAAGCAAAATCTGCATAGAAAATTGGCACAACAGCTAAAAAAAGTCCCTGCAGGCAGAACAGAGCTGGAGGCGCATTTAGGCAATATCGTTCCACCAGCAGTGAGGATAACTTTGCCCACCCCTAGCCTTGACTAGGGGACTGAAAATGAATCTACAGGGACTGGTCACAAAGTCCATATGAGGGTGGTATGTCGGGAGCTATGCTTTTTCCTTTCTTATTGGCGTTTCTGTTTTCACACCTTAACCTACCTGTTTTCACTGCAGTTTCTGGGCCCTATTTTTCACATCTTCTGTTTTTGAGCCCAGCCACAGGCCTCAGAGAAGGCCGGTGCACCTTGAGGCCTGAAGGCTCCCTCCACCAGTAGCAGGGCCCCAGGGCTTCTGACAGCAGCAGAGGCCCTGTGAGGAGTGGCCTCGAGCGATCAGGCAGGCTCAGCTGAGCCACCTCCTCTGGCCTGGGTCCTGTTTCTGGGGCTCCCAGCTCTGTCTGCCTTGACCTCTCCATGCCCCCTGCTCCAGGGCTCACCTGCTGCCGTCGCCGTGCCAACGGAACCCTCAGGCTGGGCAGAGCATTGTGAAATGACAGCCTCCCCTCCCCCGCCGGGGCCTGGGCCCAGGGCTGGGAGCTTGCAAGGCAAAGACACACCTCAGCTCAGCTTCTCCTGAGCTGCTCCAGAGCTCGACCCCTCAGGGCCCCGGGGCCCGAGGGCTGGTGCTGAGAGCCAGTAAGGACGATTTATTGGAAGGTCCTTTCCTTCTTGGTGACTCCTACAAACCATTTTAAGCTCTGTACATATACAAAAGCAACATGTGTCATGCCATTTGGGACATGCTGTTCACATGTCTAGCTCCACTAAAACCCTCCTCAGCATATTTCCGAGCCATCAAGGATGAACCAAGAAAAGTGCAGGGCCCTGACAAATCTGCTTCACCGTCACAGCTTCAACAGACATCTGAGTGTCACACTACATGACAGGTCCGGCCGAGGGCGACAGCGGGGGAAGCTTCACTCAACCAGTGCTACAACAGGGGCTTCCCTCCTACTGAACGGGTGCAGCAGGACAAACTCCTGTCACAGAGAATGGGCGCAACCTCACTGCAAGCTTCATTCACACATGGTCTGGCTAAAGACAGCAAATCAAGCCTCCTACATTGGGCACACTGCACTTTAAAGGGTTAGGCATTGGAAGGCAGAGCTATCCCTCTGCCTCGCACATACTGGAGACCCTGAAGGGCCTCCTCCAGATTGCATTGTTACTGGATCGCCGACCTATCCCCCTGCCCCAAACCTCTCCCATTTACTCTGTCAACATGCTTCTCCTTACCTTCCTGCAAATACAGCACCCCTCTAGTCCCAACTGGTGGAACACCAAGCTTCATGGGGCACTTGAAGGTATCCAGTCTCCACCTTTTATCTGTCCTGCTCCTCATTTCACCATGAAGAACCACTGGCAGCATTTCAGCATCATTTTGAAACTGAAGTTATGGAACAGCTACAAAACCAGGGGAATGGCGGCAGGGGGATTTCATTCCATTTCATTCTGTCCTTTGGCTGTGTGCGCAGTGTCAGAAGAGTTTGAGGACTGCAGAAGACACCGGAACAGATTTCTGGGCGAAAGCGCCAGAGATTCTGGGCCCTGCCCCGATCGCCTTACGAACGCCTTACAAACGCCTGGCGTGCTTTGCCCTGGCGGGCAAATGCCCCGGGTGGACACTGAGCGCAGTACCTGAGGAAATTAGAGTGAGGTTTGACTCAGGGACAAGCCTGCCAACCTATGCACTATGGCAGCTGAATGGGGGCATGGGGTCCTCATGTCTCAGGGATCTGCTTCTCTTATCCAAAACATGTTTCCTCCCACCATCCTTAGCACCTAGCATATGGTAATGAGTGGAGCCCCTATACTTCCCCCTTTGCACATTCGTCAATTCCCAGATCTCTGTGGCAGACAGGGCAAATGTATCTATGTGAGAGAGAGAGGGAGCCAGAGAGAGTGAGAGAGAGAGAGGGAGCAGGCTCTGACAGCCACAATGAGAGAAAAGTGAAGTTGCATCCCCTCAAGTACTCCCCTGCACCCATCAACACAACAGCAAAGTTAGCTTGCATGTTCCCCGCTCTCCCCACTAACCTCACCCACCCACCCACCCACCCTACTCTCTTTCAGGACTTGCAGAGTGCCTAGAGACCCAGGAAATGATGGCAGCGCAGCATGGTACAAACACAAATATCAAAATAGAACTATTCCCCTACTGTCTACAAAACCAAGGAACTACTTCACCTTTGTTTTTTTCCACTTCACATTAAAAAAGAGAAAGACGTCCTTCGTTGGCCCTTTTTACGCACTACCATTCGGTTTACACATTTCATCCTGTTGAGTCTCCCAGTCGGCAAAAGCTATATATTTGGGTGGGTGATCCCAATGAAGTCAATGGAAATAGAGAAGGTGTTAGAAGGGTGATGATTGTGTGCTGCTAGTGTCTTCCCCTTGAAGTCCATAGAGGGCATGGCCTTGACTAGGGGGTGGTCGAAACGGCCGTTAATTTGCTCAGCAGAAACAATGCAGAATTCTGGGCAAATTCTGCCACTTCGCCTGCTCTGCCCACACAGAGAAATTGCCAATTTCAGGCTTTTTCTCCCTGAAATTCTGTTTTTTATGGGAAATTTTGTTTTTTGGTGGCCCCAAAAAGTTTCAGACTGAAAACAGATAGTTTGTGAAAAAAACACTGTTTCAGATGGTTTGCCAGAAGACATTTATTTTTTCCATTAAATTTTGTTTTAGCGGTCAAAAACATGATATTTCAGGGAAAAAACACATTTCAGGAAGCAAAATCTGCATAGAAAATTGGCACAACAGCTAAAAAAAGTCCCTGCAGGCAGAACAGAGCTGGAGGCGCATTTAGGCAATATCGTTCCACCAGCAGTGAGGATAACTTTGCCCACCCCTAGCCTTGACTAGGGGACTGAAAATGAATCTACAGGGACTGGTCACAAAGTCCATATGAGGGTGGTATGTCGGGAGCTATGCTTTTTCCTTTCTTATTGGCGTTTCTGTTTTCACACCTTAACCTACCTGTTTTCACTGCAGTTTCTGGGCCCTATTTTTCACATCTTCTGTTTTTGAGCCCAGCCACAGGCCTCAGAGAAGGCCGGTGCACCTTGAGGCCTGAAGGCTCCCTCCACCAGTAGCAGGGCCCCAGGGCTTCTGACAGCAGCAGAGGCCCTGTGAGGAGTGGCCTCGAGCGATCAGGCAGGCTCAGCTGAGCCACCTCCTCTGGCCTGGGTCCTGTTTCTGGGGCTCCCAGCTCTGTCTGCCTTGACCTCTCCATGCCCCCTGCTCCAGGGCTCACCTGCTGCCGTCGCCGTGCCAACGGAACCCTCAGGCTGGGCAGAGCATTGTGAAATGACAGCCTCCCCTCCCCCGCCGGGGCCTGGGCCCAGGGCTGGGAGCTTGCAAGGCAAAGACACACCTCAGCTCAGCTTCTCCTGAGCTGCTCCAGAGCTCGACCCCTCAGGGCCCCGGGGCCCGAGGGCTGGTGCTGAGAGCCAGTAAGGACGATTTATTGGAAGGTCCTTTCCTTCTTGGTGACTCCTACAAACCATTTTAAGCTCTGTACATATACAAAAGCAACATGTGTCATGCCATTTGGGACATGCTGTTCACATGTCTAGCTCCACTAAAACCCTCCTCAGCATATTTCCGAGCCATCAAGGATGAACCAAGAAAAGTGCAGGGCCCTGACAAATCTGCTTCACCGTCACAGCTTCAACAGACATCTGAGTGTCACACTACATGACAGGTCCGGCCGAGGGCGACAGCGGGGGAAGCTTCACTCAACCAGTGCTACAACAGGGGCTTCCCTCCTACTGAACGGGTGCAGCAGGACAAACTCCTGTCACAGAGAATGGGCGCAACCTCACTGCAAGCTTCATTCACACATGGTCTGGCTAAAGACAGCAAATCAAGCCTCCTACATTGGGCACACTGCACTTTAAAGGGTTAGGCATTGGAAGGCAGAGCTATCCCTCTGCCTCGCACATACTGGAGACCCTGAAGGGCCTCCTCCAGATTGCATTGTTACTGGATCGCCGACCTATCCCCCTGCCCCAAACCTCTCCCATTTACTCTGTCAACATGCTTCTCCTTACCTTCCTGCAAATACAGCACCCCTCTAGTCCCAACTGGTGGAACACCAAGCTTCATGGGGCACTTGAAGGTATCCAGTCTCCACCTTTTATCTGTCCTGCTCCTCATTTCACCATGAAGAACCACTGGCAGCATTTCAGCATCATTTTGAAACTGAAGTTATGGAACAGCTACAAAACCAGGGGAATGGCGGCAGGGGGATTTCATTCCATTTCATTCTGTCCTTTGGCTGTGTGCGCAGTGTCAGAAGAGTTTGAGGACTGCAGAAGACACCGGAACAGATTTCTGGGCGAAAGCGCCAGAGATTCTGGGCCCTGCCCCGATCGCCTTACGAACGCCTTACAAACGCCTGGCGTGCTTTGCCCTGGCGGGCAAATGCCCCGGGTGGACACTGAGCGCAGTACCTGAGGAAATTAGAGTGAGGTTTGACTCAGGGACAAGCCTGCCAAACTATGCACTATGGCAGCTGAATGGGGGCATGGGGTCCTCATGTCTCAGGGATCTGCTTCTCTTATCCAAAACATGTTTCCTCCCACCATCCTTAGCACCTAGCATATGGTAATGAGTGGAGCCCCTATACTTCCCCCTTTGCACATTCGTCAATTCCCAGATCTCTGTGGCAGACAGGGCAAATGTATCTATGTGAGAGAGAGAGGGAGCCAGAGAGAGTGAGAGAGAGAGAGGGAGCAGGCTCTGACAGCCACAATGAGAGAAAAGTGAAGTTGCATCCCCTCAAGTACTCCCCTGCACCCATCAACACAACAGCAAAGTTAGCTTGCATGTTCCCCGCTCTCCCCACTAACCTCACCCACCCACCCACCCACCCTACTCTCTTTCAGGACTTGCAGAGTGCCTAGAGACCCAGGAAATGATGGCAGCGCAGCATGGTACAAACACAAATATCAAAATAGAACTATTCCCCTACTGTCTACAAAACCAAGGAACTACTTCACCTTTGTTTTTTTCCACTTCACATTAAAAAAGAGAAAGACGTCCTTCGTTGGCCCTTTTTACGCACTACCATTCGGTTTACACATTTCATCCTGTTGAGTCTCCCAGTCGGCAAAAGCTATATATTTGGGTGGGTGATCCCAATGAAGTCAATGGAAATAGAGAAGGTGTTAGAAGGGTGATGATTGTGTGCTGCTAGTGTCTTCCCCTTGAAGTCCATAGAGGGCATGGCCTTGACTAGGGGGTGGTCGAAACGGCCGTTAATTTGCTCAGCAGAAACAATGCAGAATTCTGGGCAAATTCTGCCACTTCGCCTGCTCTGCCCACACAGAGAAATTGCCAATTTCAGGCTTTTTCTCCCTGAAATTCTGTTTTTTATGGGAAATTTTGTTTTTTGGTGGCCCCAAAAAGTTTCAGACTGAAAACAGATAGTTTGTGAAAAAAACACTGTTTCAGATGGTTTGCCAGAAGACATTTATTTTTTCCATTAAATTTTGTTTTAGCGGTCAAAAACATGATATTTCAGGGAAAAAACACATTTCAGGAAGCAAAATCTGCATAGAAAATTGGCACAACAGCTAAAAAAAGTCCCTGCAGGCAGAACAGAGCTGGAGGCGCATTTAGGCAATATCGTTCCACCAGCAGTGAGGATAACTTTGCCCACCCCTAGCCTTGACTAGGGGACTGAAAATGAATCTACAGGGACTGGTCACAAAGTCCATATGAGGGTGGTATGTCGGGAGCTATGCTTTTTCCTTTCTTATTGGCGTTTCTGTTTTCACACCTTAACCTACCTGTTTTCACTGCAGTTTCTGGGCCCTATTTTTCACATCTTCTGTTTTTGAGCCCAGCCACAGGCCTCAGAGAAGGCCGGTGCACCTTGAGGCCTGAAGGCTCCCTCCACCAGTAGCAGGGCCCCAGGGCTTCTGACAGCAGCAGAGGCCCTGTGAGGAGTGGCCTCGAGCGATCAGGCAGGCTCAGCTGAGCCACCTCCTCTGGCCTGGGTCCTGTTCCTGGGGCTCCCAGCTCTGTCTGCCTTGACCTCTCCATGCCCCCTGCTCCAGGGCTCACCTGCTGCCGTCGCCGTGCCAACGGAACCCTCAGGCTGGGCAGAGCATTGTGAAATGACAGCCTCCCCTCCCCCGCCGGGGCCTGGGCCCAGGGCTGGGAGCTTGCAAGGCAAAGACACACCTCAGCTCAGCTTCTCCTGAGCTGCTCCAGAGCTCGACCCCTCAGGGCCCCGGGGCCCGAGGGCTGGTGCTGAGAGCCAGTAAGGACGATTTATTGGAAGGTCCTTTCCTTCTTGGTGACTCCTACAAACCATTTTAAGCTCTGTACATATACAAAAGCAACATGTGTCATGCCATTTGGGACATGCTGTTCACATGTCTAGCTCCACTAAAACCCTCCTCAGCATATTTCCGAGCCATCAAGGATGAACCAAGAAAAGTGCAGGGCCCTGACAAATCTGCTTCACCGTCACAGCTTCAACAGACATCTGAGTGTCACACTACATGACAGGTCCGGCCGAGGGCGACAGCGGGGGAAGCTTCACTCAACCAGTGCTACAACAGGGGCTTCCCTCCTACTGAACGGGTGCAGCAGGACAAACTCCTGTCACAGAGAATGGGCGCAACCTCACTGCAAGCTTCATTCACACATGGTCTGGCTAAAGACAGCAAATCAAGCCTCCTACATTGGGCACACTGCACTTTAAAGGGTTAGGCATTGGAAGGCAGAGCTATCCCTCTGCCTCGCACATACTGGAGACCCTGAAGGGCCTCCTCCAGATTGCATTGTTACTGGATCGCCGACCTATCCCCCTGCCCCAAACCTCTCCCATTTACTCTGTCAACATGCTTCTCCTTACCTTCCTGCAAATACAGCACCCCTCTAGTCCCAACTGGTGGAACACCAAGCTTCATGGGGCACTTGAAGGTATCCAGTCTCCTATCTGTCCTGCTCCTCATTTCACCATGAAGAACCACTGGCAGCATTTCAGCATCATTTTGAAACTGAAGTTATGGAACAGCTACAAAACCAGGGGAATGGCGGCAGGGGGATTTCATTCCATTTCATTCTGTCCTTTGGCTGTGTGCGCAGTGTCAGAAGAGTTTGAGGACTGCAGAAGACACCGGAACAGATTTCTGGGCGAAAGCGCCAGAGATTCTGGGCCCTGCCCCGATCGCCTTACGAACGCCTTACAAACGCCTGGCGTGCTTTGCCCTGGCGGGCAAATGCCCCGGGTGGACACTGAGCGCAGTACCTGAGGAAATTAGAGTGAGGTTTGACTCAGGGACAAGCCTGCCAACCTATGCACTATGGCAGCTGAATGGGGGCATGGGGTCCTCATGTCTCAGGGATCTGCTTCTCTTATCCAAAACATGTTTCCTCCCACCATCCTTAGCACCTAGCATATGGTAATGAGTGGAGCCCCTATACTTCCCCCTTTGCACATTCGTCAATTCCCAGATCTCTGTGGCAGACAGGGCAAATGTATCTATGTGAGAGAGAGAGGGAGCCAGAGAGAGTGAGAGAGAGAGAGGGAGCAGGCTCTGACAGCCACAATGAGAGAAAAGTGAAGTTGCATCCCCTCAAGTACTCCCCTGCACCCATCAACACAACAGCAAAGTTAGCTTGCATGTTCCCCGCTCTCCCCACTAACCTCACCCACCCACCCACCCACCCTACTCTCTTTCAGGACTTGCAGAGTGCCTAGAGACCCAGGAAATGATGGCAGCGCAGCATGGTACAAACACAAATATCAAAATAGAACTATTCCCCTACTGTCTACAAAACCAAGGAACTACTTCACCTTTGTTTTTTTCCACTTCACATTAAAAAAGAGAAAGACGTCCTTCGTTGGCCCTTTTTACGCACTACCATTCGGTTTACACATTTCATCCTGTTGAGTCTCCCAGTCGGCAAAAGCTATATATTTGGGTGGGTGATCCCAATGAAGTCAATGGAAATAGAGAAGGTGTTAGAAGGGTGATGATTGTGTGCTGCTAGTGTCTTCCCCTTGAAGTCCATAGAGGGCATGGCCTTGACTAGGGGGTGGTCGAAACGGCCGTTAATTTGCTCAGCAGAAACAATGCAGAATTCTGGGCAAATTCTGCCACTTCGCCTGCTCTGCCCACACAGAGAAATTGCCAATTTCAGGCTTTTTCTCCCTGAAATTCTGTTTTTTATGGGAAATTTTGTTTTTTGGTGGCCCCAAAAAGTTTCAGACTGAAAACAGATAGTTTGTGAAAAAAACACTGTTTCAGATGGTTTGCCAGAAGACATTTATTTTTTCCATTAAATTTTGTTTTAGCGGTCAAAAACATGATATTTCAGGGAAAAAACACATTTCAGGAAGCAAAATCTGCATAGAAAATTGGCACAACAGCTAAAAAAAGTCCCTGCAGGCAGAACAGAGCTGGAGGCGCATTTAGGCAATATCGTTCCACCAGCAGTGAGGATAACTTTGCCCACCCCTAGCCTTGACTAGGGGACTGAAAATGAATCTACAGGGACTGGTCACAAAGTCCATATGAGGGTGGTATGTCGGGAGCTATGCTTTTTCCTTTCTTATTGGCGTTTCTGTTTTCACACCTTAACCTACCTGTTTTCACTGCAGTTTCTGGGCCCTATTTTTCACATCTTCTGTTTTTGAGCCCAGCCACAGGCCTCAGAGAAGGCCGGTGCACCTTGAGGCCTGAAGGCTTCCTCCACCAGTAGCAGGGCCCCAGGGCTTCTGACAGCAGCAGAGGCCCTGTGAGGAGTGGCCTCGAGCGATCAGGCGGGCTCCGGCGAGTCACCCCCTCCGGCCTGGGTCCTGTTCCTGGGGCTCCCAGCTCTGTCTGCCTTGACCTCTCCATGCCCCCTGCTCCAGGGCTCACCTGCTGCCGTCGCCGTGCCAACGGAACCCTCAGGCTGGGCAGAGCATTGTGAAATGACAGCCTCCCCTCCCCCGCCGCTGGGGCCTGGGCCCAGGGCTGGGAGCTTGCAAGGCAAAGACACACCTCAGCTCAGCTTCTCCTGAGCTGCTCCAGAGCTCGACCCCTCAGGGCCCCGGGGCCCGAGGGCTGGTGCTGAGAGCCAGTAAGGACGATTTATTGGAAGGTCCTTTCCTTCTTGGTGACTCCTACAAACCATTTTAAGCTCTGTACATATACAAAAGCAACATGTGTCATGCCATTTGGGACATGCTGTTCACATGTCTAGCTCCACTAAAACCCTCCTCAGCATATTTCCGAGCCATCAAGGATGAACCAAGAAAAGTGCAGGGCCCTGACAAATCTGCTTCACCGTCACAGCTTCAACAGACATCTGAGTGTCACACTACATGACAGGTCCGGCCGAGGGCGACAGCGGGGGAAGCTTCACTCAACCAGTGCTACAACAGGGGCTTCCCTCCTACTGAACGGGTGCAGCAGGACAAACTCCTGTCACAGAGAATGGGCGCAACCTCACTGCAAGCTTCATTCACACATGGTCTGGCTAAAGACAGCAAATCAAGCCTCCTACATTGGGCACACTGCACTTTAAAGGGTTAGGCATTGGAAGGCAGAGCTATCCCTCTGCCTCGCACATACTGGAGACCCTGAAGGGCCTCCTCCAGATTGCATTGTTACTGGATCGCCGACCTATCCCCCTGCCCCAAACCTCTCCCATTTACTCTGTCAACATGCTTCTCCTTACCTTCCTGCAAATACAGCACCCCTCTAGTCCCAACTGGTGGAACACCAAGCTTCATGGGGCACTTGAAGGTATCCAGTCTCCACCTTTTATCTGTCCTGCTCCTCATTTCACCATGAAGAACCACTGGCAGCATTTCAGCATCATTTTGAAACTGAAGTTATGGAACAGCTACAAAACCAGGGGAATGGCGGCAGGGGGATTTCATTCCATTTCATTCTGTCCTTTGGCTGTGTGCGCAGTGTCAGAAGAGTTTGAGGACTGCAGAAGACACCGGAACAGATTTCTGGGCGAAAGCGCCAGAGATTCTGGGCCCTGCCCCGATCGCCTTACGAACGCCTTACAAACGCCTGGCGTGCTTTGCCCTGGCGGGCAAATGCCCCGGGTGGACACTGAGCGCAGTACCTGAGGAAATTAGAGTGAGGTTTGACTCAGGGACAAGCCTGCCAAACTATGCACTATGGCAGCTGAATGGGGGCATGGGGTCCTCATGTCTCAGGGATCTGCTTCTCTTATCCAAAACATGTTTCCTCCCACCATCCTTAGCACCTAGCATATGGTAATGAGTGGAGCCCCTATACTTCCCCCTTTGCACATTCGTCAATTCCCAGATCTCTGTGGCAGACAGGGCAAATGTATCTATGTGAGAGAGAGAGGGAGCCAGAGAGAGTGAGAGAGAGAGAGGGAGCAGGCTCTGACAGCCACAATGAGAGAAAAGTGAAGTTGCATCCCCTCAAGTACTCCCCTGCACCCATCAACACAACAGCAAAGTTAGCTTGCATGTTCCCCGCTCTCCCCACTAACCTCACCCACCCACCCACCCACCCTACTCTCTTTCAGGACTTGCAGAGTGCCTAGAGACCCAGGAAATGATGGCAGCGCAGCATGGTACAAACACAAATATCAAAATAGAACTATTCCCCTACTGTCTACAAAACCAAGGAACTACTTCACCTTTGTTTTTTTCCACTTCACATTAAAAAAGAGAAAGACGTCCTTCGTTGGCCCTTTTTACGCACTACCATTCGGTTTACACATTTCATCCTGTTGAGTCTCCCAGTCGGCAAAAGCTATATATTTGGGTGGGTGATCCCAATGAAGTCAATGGAAATAGAGAAGGTGTTAGAAGGGTGATGATTGTGTGCTGCTAGTGTCTTCCCCTTGAAGTCCATAGAGGGCATGGCCTTGACTAGGGGGTGGTCGAAACGGCCGTTAATTTGCTCAGCAGAAACAATGCAGAATTCTGGGCAAATTCTGCCACTTCGCCTGCTCTGCCCACACAGAGAAATTGCCAATTTCAGGATTTTTCTCCCTGAAATTCTGTTTTTTATGGGAAATTTTGTTTTTTGGTGGCCCCAAAAAGTTTCAGACTGAAAACAGATAGTTTGTGAAAAAAACACTGTTTCAGATGGTTTGCCAGAAGACATTTATTTTTTCCATTAAATTTTGTTTTAGCGGTCAAAAACATGATATTTCAGGGAAAAAACACATTTCAGGAAGCAAAATCTGCATAGAAAATTGGCACAACAGCTAAAAAAAGTCCCTGCAGGCAGAACAGAGCTGGAGGCGCATTTAGGCAATATCGTTCCACCAGCAGTGAGGATAACTTTGCCCACCCCTAGCCTTGACTAGGGGACTGAAAATGAATCTACAGGGACTGGTCACAAAGTCCATATGAGGGTGGTATGTCGGGAGCTATGCTTTTTCCTTTCTTATTGGCGTTTCTGTTTTCACACCTTAACCTACCTGTTTTCACTGCAGTTTCTGGGCCCTATTTTTCACATCTTCTGTTTTTGAGCCCAGCCACAGGCCTCAGAGAAGGCCGGTGCACCTTGAGGCCTGAAGGCTTCCTCCACCAGTAGCAGGGCCCCAGGGCTTCTGACAGCAGCAGAGGCCCTGTGAGGAGTGGCCTCGAGCGATCAGGCGGGCTCCGGCGAGTCACCCCCTCCGGCCTGGGTCCTGTTCCTGGGGCTCCCAGCTCTGTCTGCCTTGACCTCTCCATGCCCCCTGCTCCAGGGCTCACCTGCTGCCGTCGCCGTGCCAACGGAACCCTCAGGCTGGGCAGAGCATTGTGAAATGACAGCCTCCCCTCCCCCGCCGCTGGGGCCTGGGCCCAGGGCTGGGAGCTTGCAAGGCAAAGACACACCTCAGCTCAGCTTCTCCTGAGCTGCTCCAGAGCTCGACCCCTCAGGGCCCCGGGGCCCGAGGGCTGGTGCTGAGAGCCAGTAAGGACGATTTATTGGAAGGTCCTTTCCTTCTTGGTGACTCCTACAAACCATTTTAAGCTCTGTACATATACAAAAGCAACATGTGTCATGCCATTTGGGACATGCTGTTCACATGTCTAGCTCCACTAAAACCCTCCTCAGCATATTTCCGAGCCATCAAGGATGAACCAAGAAAAGTGCAGGGCCCTGACAAATCTGCTTCACCGTCACAGCTTCAACAGACATCTGAGTGTCACACTACATGACAGGTCCGGCCGAGGGCGACAGCGGGGGAAGCTTCACTCAACCAGTGCTACAACAGGGGCTTCCCTCCTACTGAACGGGTGCAGCAGGACAAACTCCTGTCACAGAGAATGGGCGCAACCTCACTGCAAGCTTCATTCACACATGGTCTGGCTAAAGACAGCAAATCAAGCCTCCTACATTGGGCACACTGCACTTTAAAGGGTTAGGCATTGGAAGGCAGAGCTATCCCTCTGCCTCGCACATACTGGAGACCCTGAAGGGCCTCCTCCAGATTGCATTGTTACTGGATCGCCGACCTATCCCCCTGCCCCAAACCTCTCCCATTTACTCTGTCAACATGCTTCTCCTTACCTTCCTGCAAATACAGCACCCCTCTAGTCCCAACTGGTGGAACACCAAGCTTCATGGGGCACTTGAAGGTATCCAGTCTCCACCTTTTATCTGTCCTGCTCCTCATTTCACCATGAAGAACCACTGGCAGCATTTCAGCATCATTTTGAAACTGAAGTTATGGAACAGCTACAAAACCAGGGGAATGGCGGCAGGGGGATTTCATTCCATTTCATTCTGTCCTTTGGCTGTGTGCGCAGTGTCAGAAGAGTTTGAGGACTGCAGAAGACACCGGAACAGATTTCTGGGCGAAAGCGCCAGAGATTCTGGGCCCTGCCCCGATCGCCTTACGAACGCCTTACAAACGCCTGGCGTGCTTTGCCCTGGCGGGCAAATGCCCCGGGTGGACACTGAGCGCAGTACCTGAGGAAATTAGAGTGAGGTTTGACTCAGGGACAAGCCTGCCAAACTATGCACTATGGCAGCTGAATGGGGGCATGGGGTCCTCATGTCTCAGGGATCTGCTTCTCTTATCCAAAACATGTTTCCTCCCACCATCCTTAGCACCTAGCATATGGTAATGAGTGGAGCCCCTATACTTCCCCCTTTGCACATTCGTCAATTCCCAGATCTCTGTGGCAGACAGGGCAAATGTATCTATGTGAGAGAGAGAGGGAGCCAGAGAGAGTGAGAGAGAGAGAGGGAGCAGGCTCTGACAGCCACAATGAGAGAAAAGTGAAGTTGCATCCCCTCAAGTACTCCCCTGCACCCATCAACACAACAGCAAAGTTAGCTTGCATGTTCCCCGCTCTCCCCACTAACCTCACCCACCCACCCACCCACCCTACTCTCTTTCAGGACTTGCAGAGTGCCTAGAGACCCAGGAAATGATGGCAGCGCAGCATGGTACAAACACAAATATCAAAATAGAACTATTCCCCTACTGTCTACAAAACCAAGGAACTACTTCACCTTTGTTTTTTTCCACTTCACATTAAAAAAGAGAAAGACGTCCTTCGTTGGCCCTTTTTACGCACTACCATTCGGTTTACACATTTCATCCTGTTGAGTCTCCCAGTCGGCAAAAGCTATATATTTGGGTGGGTGATCCCAATGAAGTCAATGGAAATAGAGAAGGTGTTAGAAGGGTGATGATTGTGTGCTGCTAGTGTCTTCCCCTTGAAGTCCATAGAGGGCATGGCCTTGACTAGGGGGTGGTCGAAACGGCCGTTAATTTGCTCAGCAGAAACAATGCAGAATTCTGGGCAAATTCTGCCACTTCGCCTGCTCTGCCCACACAGAGAAATTGCCAATTTCAGGATTTTTCTCCCTGAAATTCTGTTTTTTATGGGAAATTTTGTTTTTTGGTGGCCCCAAAAAGTTTCAGACTGAAAACAGATAGTTTGTGAAAAAAACACTGTTTCAGATGGTTTGCCAGAAGACATTTATTTTTTCCATTAAATTTTGTTTTAGCGGTCAAAAACATGATATTTCAGGGAAAAAACACATTTCAGGAAGCAAAATCTGCATAGAAAATTGGCACAACAGCTAAAAAAAGTCCCTGCAGGCAGAACAGAGCTGGAGGCGCATTTAGGCAATATCGTTCCACCAGCAGTGAGGATAACTTTGCCCACCCCTAGCCTTGACTAGGGGACTGAAAATGAATCTACAGGGACTGGTCACAAAGTCCATATGAGGGTGGTATGTCGGGAGCTATGCTTTTTCCTTTCTTATTGGCGTTTCTGTTTTCACACCTTAACCTACCTGTTTTCACTGCAGTTTCTGGGCCCTATTTTTCACATCTTCTGTTTTTGAGCCCAGCCACAGGCCTCAGAGAAGGCCGGTGCACCTTGAGGCCTGAAGGCTTCCTCCACCAGTAGCAGGGCCCCAGGGCTTCTGACAGCAGCAGAGGCCCTGTGAGGAGTGGCCTCGAGCGATCAGGCGGGCTCCGGCGAGTCACCCCCTCCGGCCTGGGTCCTGTTCCTGGGGCTCCCAGCTCTGTCTGCCTTGACCTCTCCATGCCCCCTGCTCCAGGGCTCACCTGCTGCCGTCGCCGTGCCAACGGAACCCTCAGGCTGGGCAGAGCATTGTGAAATGACAGCCTCCCCTCCCCCGCCGCTGGGGCCTGGGCCCAGGGCTGGGAGCTTGCAAGGCAAAGACACACCTCAGCTCAGCTTCTCCTGAGCTGCTCCAGAGCTCGACCCCTCAGGGCCCCGGGGCCCGAGGGCTGGTGCTGAGAGCCAGTAAGGACGATTTATTGGAAGGTCCTTTCCTTCTTGGTGACTCCTACAAACCATTTTAAGCTCTGTACATATACAAAAGCAACATGTGTCATGCCATTTGGGACATGCTGTTCACATGTCTAGCTCCACTAAAACCCTCCTCAGCATATTTCCGAGCCATCAAGGATGAACCAAGAAAAGTGCAGGGCCCTGACAAATCTGCTTCACCGTCACAGCTTCAACAGACATCTGAGTGTCACACTACATGACAGGTCCGGCCGAGGGCGACAGCGGGGGAAGCTTCACTCAACCAGTGCTACAACAGGGGCTTCCCTCCTACTGAACGGGTGCAGCAGGACAAACTCCTGTCACAGAGAATGGGCGCAACCTCACTGCAAGCTTCATTCACACATGGTCTGGCTAAAGACAGCAAATCAAGCCTCCTACATTGGGCACACTGCACTTTAAAGGGTTAGGCATTGGAAGGCAGAGCTATCCCTCTGCCTCGCACATACTGGAGACCCTGAAGGGCCTCCTCCAGATTGCATTGTTACTGGATCGCCGACCTATCCCCCTGCCCCAAACCTCTCCCATTTACTCTGTCAACATGCTTCTCCTTACCTTCCTGCAAATACAGCACCCCTCTAGTCCCAACTGGTGGAACACCAAGCTTCATGGGGCACTTGAAGGTATCCAGTCTCCACCTTTTATCTGTCCTGCTCCTCATTTCACCATGAAGAACCACTGGCAGCATTTCAGCATCATTTTGAAACTGAAGTTATGGAACAGCTACAAAACCAGGGGAATGGCGGCAGGGGGATTTCATTCCATTTCATTCTGTCCTTTGGCTGTGTGCGCAGTGTCAGAAGAGTTTGAGGACTGCAGAAGACACCGGAACAGATTTCTGGGCGAAAGCGCCAGAGATTCTGGGCCCTGCCCCGATCGCCTTACGAACGCCTTACAAACGCCTGGCGTGCTTTGCCCTGGCGGGCAAATGCCCCGGGTGGACACTGAGCGCAGTACCTGAGGAAATTAGAGTGAGGTTTGACTCAGGGACAAGCCTGCCAAACTATGCACTATGGCAGCTGAATGGGGGCATGGGGTCCTCATGTCTCAGGGATCTGCTTCTCTTATCCAAAACATGTTTCCTCCCACCATCCTTAGCACCTAGCATATGGTAATGAGTGGAGCCCCTATACTTCCCCCTTTGCACATTCGTCAATTCCCAGATCTCTGTGGCAGACAGGGCAAATGTATCTATGTGAGAGAGAGAGGGAGCCAGAGAGAGTGAGAGAGAGAGAGGGAGCAGGCTCTGACAGCCACAATGAGAGAAAAGTGAAGTTGCATCCCCTCAAGTACTCCCCTGCACCCATCAACACAACAGCAAAGTTAGCTTGCATGTTCCCCGCTCTCCCCACTAACCTCACCCACCCACCCACCCACCCTACTCTCTTTCAGGACTTGCAGAGTGCCTAGAGACCCAGGAAATGATGGCAGCGCAGCATGGTACAAACACAAATATCAAAATAGAACTATTCCCCTACTGTCTACAAAACCAAGGAACTACTTCACCTTTGTTTTTTTCCACTTCACATTAAAAAAGAGAAAGACGTCCTTCGTTGGCCCTTTTTACGCACTACCATTCGGTTTACACATTTCATCCTGTTGAGTCTCCCAGTCGGCAAAAGCTATATATTTGGGTGGGTGATCCCAATGAAGTCAATGGAAATAGAGAAGGTGTTAGAAGGGTGATGATTGTGTGCTGCTAGTGTCTTCCCCTTGAAGTCCATAGAGGGCATGGCCTTGACTAGGGGGTGGTCGAAACGGCCGTTAATTTGCTCAGCAGAAACAATGCAGAATTCTGGGCAAATTCTGCCACTTCGCCTGCTCTGCCCACACAGAGAAATTGCCAATTTCAGGCTTTTTCTCCCTGAAATTCTGTTTTTTATGGGAAATTTTGTTTTTTGGTGGCCCCAAAAAGTTTCAGACTGAAAACAGATAGTTTGTGAAAAAAACACTGTTTCAGATGGTTTGCCAGAAGACATTTATTTTTTCCATTAAATTTTGTTTTAGCGGTCAAAAACATGATATTTCAGGGAAAAAACACATTTCAGGAAGCAAAATCTGCATAGAAAATTGGCACAACAGCTAAAAAAAGTCCCTGCAGGCAGAACAGAGCTGGAGGCGCATTTAGGCAATATCGTTCCACCAGCAGTGAGGATAACTTTGCCCACCCCTAGCCTTGACTAGGGGACTGAAAATGAATCTACAGGGACTGGTCACAAAGTCCATATGAGGGTGGTATGTCGGGAGCTATGCTTTTTCCTTTCTTATTGGCGTTTCTGTTTTCACACCTTAACCTACCTGTTTTCACTGCAGTTTCTGGGCCCTATTTTTCACATCTTCTGTTTTTGAGCCCAGCCACAGGCCTCAGAGAAGGCCGGTGCACCTTGAGGCCTGAAGGCTTCCTCCACCAGTAGCAGGGCCCCAGGGCTTCTGACAGCAGCAGAGGCCCTGTGAGGAGTGGCCTCGAGCGATCAGGCGGGCTCCTGCGAGCCACCTCCTCTGGCCTGGGTCCTGTTCCTGGGGCTCCCAGCTCTGTCTGCCTTGACCTCTCCATGCCCCCTGCTCCAGGGCTCACCTGCTGCCGTCGCCGTGCCAACGGAACCCTCAGGCTGGGCAGAGCATTGTGAAATGACAGCCTCCCCTCCCCCGCCGGGGCCTGGGCCCAGGGCTGGGAGCTTGCAAGGCAAAGACACACCTCAGCTCAGCTTCTCCTGAGCTGCTCCAGAGCTCGACCCCTCAGGGCCCCGGGGCCCGAGGGCTGGTGCTGAGAGCCAGTAAGGACGATTTATTGGAAGGTCCTTTCCTTCTTGGTGACTCCTACAAACCATTTTAAGCTCTGTACATATACAAAAGCAACATGTGTCATGCCATTTGGGACATGCTGTTCACATGTCTAGCTCCACTAAAACCCTCCTCAGCATATTTCCGAGCCATCAAGGATGAACCAAGAAAAGTGCAGGGCCCTGACAAATCTGCTTCACCGTCACAGCTTCAACAGACATCTGAGTGTCACACTACATGACAGGTCCGGCCGAGGGCGGCAGCGGGGGAAGCTTCACTCAACCAGTGCTACAACAGGGGCTTCCCTCCTACTGAACGGGTGCAGCAGGACAAACTCCTGTCACAGAGAATGGGCGCAACCTCACTGCAAGCTTCATTCACACATGGTCTGGCTAAAGACAGCAAATCAAGCCTCCTACATTGGGCACACTGCACTTTAAAGGGTTAGGCATTGGAAGGCAGAGCTATCCCTCTGCCTCGCACATACTGGAGACCCTGAAGGGCCTCCTCCAGATTGCATTGTTACTGGATCGCCGACCTATCCCCCTGCCCCAAACCTCTCCCATTTACTCTGTCAACATGCTTCTCCTTACCTTCCTGCAAATACAGCACCCCTCTAGTCCCAACTGGTGGAACACCAAGCTTCATGGGGCACTTGAAGGTATCCAGTCTCCACCTTTTATCTGTCCTGCTCCTCATTTCACCATGAAGAACCACTGGCAGCATTTCAGCATCATTTTGAAACTGAAGTTATGGAACAGCTACAAAACCAGGGGAATGGCGGCAGGGGGATTTCATTCCATTTCATTCTGTCCTTTGGCTGTGTGCGCAGTGTCAGAAGAGTTTGAGGACTGCAGAAGACACCGGAACAGATTTCTGGGCGAAAGCGCCAGAGATTCTGGGCCCTGCCCCGATCGCCTTACGAACGCCTTACAAACGCCTGGCGTGCTTTGCCCTGGCGGGCAAATGCCCCGGGTGGACACTGAGCGCAGTACCTGAGGAAATTAGAGTGAGGTTTGACTCAGGGACAAGCCTGCCAAACTATGCACTATGGCAGCTGAATGGGGGCATGGGGTCCTCATGTCTCAGGGATCTGCTTCTCTTATCCAAAACATGTTTCCTCCCACCATCCTTAGCACCTAGCATATGGTAATGAGTGGAGCCCCTATACTTCCCCCTTTGCACATTCGTCAATTCCCAGATCTCTGTGGCAGACAGGGCAAATGTATCTATGTGAGAGAGAGAGGGAGCCAGAGAGAGTGAGAGAGAGAGAGGGAGCAGGCTCTGACAGCCACAATGAGAGAAAAGTGAAGTTGCATCCCCTCAAGTACTCCCCTGCACCCATCAACACAACAGCAAAGTTAGCTTGCATGTTCCCCGCTCTCCCCACTAACCTCACCCACCCACCCACCCACCCTACTCTCTTTCAGGACTTGCAGAGTGCCTAGAGACCCAGGAAATGATGGCAGCGCAGCATGGTACAAACACAAATATCAAAATAGAACTATTCCCCTACTGTCTACAAAACCAAGGAACTACTTCACCTTTGTTTTTTTCCACTTCACATTAAAAAAGAGAAAGACGTCCTTCGTTGGCCCTTTTTACGCACTACCATTCGGTTTACACATTTCATCCTGTTGAGTCTCCCAGTCGGCAAAAGCTATATATTTGGGTGGGTGATCCCAATGAAGTCAATGGAAATAGAGAAGGTGTTAGAAGGGTGATGATTGTGTGCTGCTAGTGTCTTCCCCTTGAAGTCCATAGAGGGCATGGCCTTGACTAGGGGGTGGTCGAAACGGCCGTTAATTTGCTCAGCAGAAACAATGCAGAATTCTGGGCAAATTCTGCCACTTCGCCTGCTCTGCCCACACAGAGAAATTGCCAATTTCAGGCTTTTTCTCCCTGAAATTCTGTTTTTTATGGGAAATTTTGTTTTTTGGTGGCCCCAAAAAGTTTCAGACTGAAAACAGATAGTTTGTGAAAAAAACACTGTTTCAGATGGTTTGCCAGAAGACATTTATTTTTTCCATTAAATTTTGTTTTAGCGGTCAAAAACATGATATTTCAGGGAAAAAACACATTTCAGGAAGCAAAATCTGCATAGAAAATTGGCACAACAGCTAAAAAAAGTCCCTGCAGGCAGAACAGAGCTGGAGGCGCATTTAGGCAATATCGTTCCACCAGCAGTGAGGATAACTTTGCCCACCCCTAGCCTTGACTAGGGGACTGAAAATGAATCTACAGGGACTGGTCACAAAGTCCATATGAGGGTGGTATGTCGGGAGCTATGCTTTTTCCTTTCTTATTGGCGTTTCTGTTTTCACACCTTAACCTACCTGTTTTCACTGCAGTTTCTGGGCCCTATTTTTCACATCTTCTGTTTTTGAGCCCAGCCACAGGCCTCAGAGAAGGCCGGTGCACCTTGAGGCCTGAATGCTTCCTCCGCCAGTAGCAGGGTCCCAGGGCTTCTGACAGCAGCAGAGGCCCTGTGAGGAGTGGCCTCGAGCGATCAGGCAGGCTCAGCTGAGCCACCTCCTCTGGCCTGGGTCCTGTTCCTGGGGCTCCCAGCTCTGTCTGCCTTGACCTCTCCATGCCCCCTGCTCCAGGGCTCACCTGCTGCCGTCGCCGTGCCAACGGAACCCTCAGGCTGGGCAGAGCATTGTGAAATGACAGCCTCCCCTCCCCCGCCGGGGCCTGGGCCCAGGGCTGGGAGCTTGCAAGGCAAAGGCACACCTCAGCTCAGCTTCTCCTGAGCTGCTCCAGAGCTCGACCCCTCAGGGCCCCGGGGCCCGAGGGCTGGTGGTGAGAGCCAGGAAGGGCGATTTATTGGAAGGTCCTTTCCTTCTTGGTGACTCCTACAAACCATTTTAAGCTCTGTACATATACAAAAGCAACATGTGTCATGCCATTTGGGACATGCTGTTCACATGTCTAGCTCCACTAAAACCCTCCTCAGCATATTTCCGAGCCATCAAGGATGAACCAAGAAAAGTGCAGGGCCCTGACAAATCTGCTTCACCGTCACAGCTTCAACAGACATCTGAGTGTCACACTACATGACAGGTCCGGCCGAGGGCGACAGCGGGGGAAGCTTCACTCAACCAGTGCTACAACAGGGGCTTCCCTCCTACTGAACGGGTGCAGCAGGACAAACTCCTGTCACAGAGAATGGGCGCAACCTCACTGCAAGCTTCATTCACACATGGTCTGGCTAAAGACAGCAAATCAAGCCTCCTACATTGGGCACACTGCACTTTAAAGGGTTAGGCATTGGAAGGCAGAGCTATCCCTCTGCCTCGCACATACTGGAGACCCTGAAGGGCCTCCTCCAGATTGCATTGTTACTGGATCGCCGACCTATCCCCCTGCCCCAAACCTCTCCCATTTACTCTGTCAACATGCTTCTCCTTACCTTCCTGCAAATACAGCACCCCTCTAGTCCCAACTGGTGGAACACCAAGCTTCATGGGGCACTTGAAGGTATCCAGTCTCCACCTTTTATCTGTCCTGCTCCTCATTTCACCATGAAGAACCACTGGCAGCATTTCAGCATCATTTTGAAACTGAAGTTATGGAACAGCTACAAAACCAGGGGAATGGCGGCAGGGGGATTTCATTCCATTTCATTCTGTCCTTTGGCTGTGTGCGCAGTGTCAGAAGAGTTTGAGGACTGCAGAAGACACCGGAACAGATTTCTGGGCGAAAGCGCCAGAGATTCTGGGCCCTGCCCCGATCGCCTTACGAACGCCTTACAAACGCCTGGCGTGCTTTGCCCTGGCGGGCAAATGCCCCGGGTGGACACTGAGCGCAGTACCTGAGGAAATTAGAGTGAGGTTTGACTCAGGGACAAGCCTGCCAACCTATGCACTATGGCAGCTGAATGGGGGCATGGGGTCCTCATGTCTCAGGGATCTGCTTCTCTTATCCAAAACATGTTTCCTCCCACCATCCTTAGCACCTAGCATATGGTAATGAGTGGAGCCCCTATACTTCCCCCTTTGCACATTCGTCAATTCCCAGATCTCTGTGGCAGACAGGGCAAATGTATCTATGTGAGAGAGAGAGGGAGCCAGAGAGAGTGAGAGAGAGAGAGGGAGCAGGCTCTGACAGCCACAATGAGAGAAAAGTGAAGTTGCATCCCCTCAAGTACTCCCCTGCACCCATCAACACAACAGCAAAGTTAGCTTGCATGTTCCCCGCTCTCCCCACTAACCTCACCCACCCACCCACCCACCCTACTCTCTTTCAGGACTTGCAGAGTGCCTAGAGACCCAGGAAATGATGGCAGCGCAGCATGGTACAAACACAAATATCAAAATAGAACTATTCCCCTACTGTCTACAAAACCAAGGAACTACTTCACCTTTGTTTTTTTCCACTTCACATTAAAAAAGAGAAAGACGTCCTTCGTTGGCCCTTTTTACGCACTACCATTCGGTTTACACATTTCATCCTGTTGAGTCTCCCAGTCGGCAAAAGCTATATATTTGGGTGGGTGATCCCAATGAAGTCAATGGAAATAGAGAAGGTGTTAGAAGGGTGATGATTGTGTGCTGCTAGTGTCTTCCCCTTGAAGTCCATAGAGGGCATGGCCTTGACTAGGGGGTGGTCGAAACGGCCGTTAATTTGCTCAGCAGAAACAATGCAGAATTCTGGGCAAATTCTGCCACTTCGCCTGCTCTGCCCACACAGAGAAATTGCCAATTTCAGGCTTTTTCTCCCTGAAATTCTGTTTTTTATGGGAAATTTTGTTTTTTGGTGGCCCCAAAAAGTTTCAGACTGAAAACAGATAGTTTGTGAAAAAAACACTGTTTCAGATGGTTTGCCAGAAGACATTTATTTTTTCCATTAAATTTTGTTTTAGCGGTCAAAAACATGATATTTCAGGGAAAAAACACATTTCAGGAAGCAAAATCTGCATAGAAAATTGGCACAACAGCTAAAAAAAGTCCCTGCAGGCAGAACAGAGCTGGAGGCGCATTTAGGCAATATCGTTCCACCAGCAGTGAGGATAACTTTGCCCACCCCTAGCCTTGACTAGGGGACTGAAAATGAATCTACAGGGACTGGTCACAAAGTCCATATGAGGGTGGTATGTCGGGAGCTATGCTTTTTCCTTTCTTATTGGCGTTTCTGTTTTCACACCTTAACCTACCTGTTTTCACTGCAGTTTCTGGGCCCTATTTTTCACATCTTCTGTTTTTGAGCCCAGCCACAGGCCTCAGAGAAGGCCGGTGCACCTTGAGGCCTGAAGGCTTCCTCCACCAGTAGCAGGGCCCCAGGGCTTCTGACAGCAGCAGAGGCCCTGTGAGGAGTGGCCTCGAGCGATCAGGCGGGCTCCTGCGAGCCACCTCCTCTGGCCTGGGTCCTGTTCCTGGGGCTCCCAGCTCTGTCTGCCTTGACCTCTCCATGCCCCCTGCTCCAGGGCTCACCTGCTGCCGTCGCCGTGCCAACGGAACCCTCAGGCTGGGCAGAGCATTGTGAAATGACAGCCTCCCCTCCCCCGCCGGGGCCTGGGCCCAGGGCTGGGAGCTTGCAAGGCAAAGACACACCTCAGCTCAGCTTCTCCTGAGCTGCTCCAGAGCTCGACCCCTCAGGGCCCCGGGGCCCGAGGGCTGGTGCTGAGAGCCAGTAAGGACGATTTATTGGAAGGTCCTTTCCTTCTTGGTGACTCCTACAAACCATTTTAAGCTCTGTACATATACAAAAGCAACATGTGTCATGCCATTTGGGACATGCTGTTCACATGTCTAGCTCCACTAAAACCCTCCTCAGCATATTTCCGAGCCATCAAGGATGAACCAAGAAAAGTGCAGGGCCCTGACAAATCTGCTTCACCGTCACAGCTTCAACAGACATCTGAGTGTCACACTACATGACAGGTCCGGCCGAGGGCGACAGCGGGGGAAGCTTCACTCAACCAGTGCTACAACAGGGGCTTCCCTCCTACTGAACGGGTGCAGCAGGACAAACTCCTGTCACAGAGAATGGGCGCAACCTCACTGCAAGCTTCATTCACACATGGTCTGGCTAAAGACAGCAAATCAAGCCTCCTACATTGGGCACACTGCACTTTAAAGGGTTAGGCATTGGAAGGCAGAGCTATCCCTCTGCCTCGCACATACTGGAGACCCTGAAGGGCCTCCTCCAGATTGCATTGTTACTGGATCGCCGACCTATCCCCCTGCCCCAAACCTCTCCCATTTACTCTGTCAACATGCTTCTCCTTACCTTCCTGCAAATACAGCACCCCTCTAGTCCCAACTGGTGGAACACCAAGCTTCATGGGGCACTTGAAGGTATCCAGTCTCCACCTTTTATCTGTCCTGCTCCTCATTTCACCATGAAGAACCACTGGCAGCATTTCAGCATCATTTTGAAACTGAAGTTATGGAACAGCTACAAAACCAGGGGAATGGCGGCAGGGGGATTTCATTCCATTTCATTCTGTCCTTTGGCTGTGTGCGCAGTGTCAGAAGAGTTTGAGGACTGCAGAAGACACCGGAACAGATTTCCGGGCGAAAGCGCCAGAGATTCTGGGCCCTGCCCCGATCGCCTTACGAACGCCTTACAAACGCCTGGCGTGCTTTGCCCTGGCGGGCAAATGCCCCGGGTGGACACTGAGCGCAGTACCTGAGGAAATTAAAGTGAGGTTTGACTCAGGGACAAGCCTGCCAACCTATGCACTATGGCAGCTGAATGGGGGCATGGGGTCCTCATGTCTAAGGGATCTGCTTCTCTTATCCAAAACATGTTTCCTCCCACCATCCTTAGCACCTAGCATATGGTAATGAGTGGAGCCCCTATACTTCCCCCTTTGCACATTCGTCAATTCCCAGATCTCTGTGGCAGACAGGGCAAATGTATCTATGTGAGAGAGAGAGGGAGCCAGAGAGAGTGAGAGAGAGAGAGGGAGCAGGCTCTGACAGCCACAATGAGAGAAAAGTGAAGTTGCATCCCCTCAAGTACTCCCCTGCACCCATCAACACAACAGCAAAGTTAGCTTGCATGTTCCCCGCTCTCCCCACTAACCTCACCCACCCACCCACCCACCCTACTCTCTTTCAGGACTTGCAGAGTGCCTAGAGACCCAGGAAATGATGGCAGCGCAGCATGGTACAAACACAAATATCAAAATAGAACTATTCCCCTACTGTCTACAAAACCAAGGAACTACTTCACCTTTGTTTTTTTCCACTTCACATTAAAAAAGAGAAAGACGTCCTTCGTTGGCCCTTTTTACGCACTACCATTCGGTTTACACATTTCATCCTGTTGAGTCTCCCAGTCGGCAAAAGCTATATATTTGGGTGGGTGATCCCAATGAAGTCAATGGAAATAGAGAAGGTGTTAGAAGGGTGATGATTGTGTGCTGCTAGTGTCTTCCCCTTGAAGTCCATAGAGGGCATGGCCTTGACTAGGGGGTGGTCGAAACGGCCGTTAATTTGCTCAGCAGAAACAATGCAGAATTCTGGGCAAATTCTGCCACTTCGCCTGCTCTGCCCACACAGAGAAATTTCCAATTTCAGGCTTTTTCTCCCTGAAATTCTGTTTTTTATGGGAAATTTTGTTTTTTGGTGGCCCCAAAAAGTTTCAGACTGAAAACAGATAGTTTGTGAAAAAAACACTGTTTCAGATGGTTTGCCAGAAGACATTTATTTTTTCCATTAAATTTTGTTTTAGCGGTCAAAAACATGATATTTCAGGGAAAAAACACATTTCAGGAAGCAAAATCTGCATAGAAAATTGGCACAACAGCTAAAAAAAGTCCCTGCAGGCAGAACAGAGCTGGAGGCGCATTTAGGCAATATCGTTCCACCAGCAGTGAGGATAACTTTGCCCACCCCTAGCCTTGACTAGGGGACTGAAAATGAATCTACAGGGACTGGTCACAAAGTCCATATGAGGGTGGTATGTCGGGAGCTATGCTTTTTCCTTTCTTATTGGCGTTTCTGTTTTCACACCTTAACCTACCTGTTTTCACTGCAGTTTCTGGGCCCTATTTTTCACATCTTCTGTTTTTGAGCCCAGCCACAGGCCTCAGAGAAGGCCGGTGCACCTTGAGGCCTGAAGGCTTCCTCCACCAGTAGCAGGGCCCCAGGGCTTCTGACAGCAGCAGAGGCCCTGTGAGGAGTGGCCTCGAGCGATCAGGCAGGCTCAGCTGAGCCACCTCCTCTGGCCTGGGTCCTGTTCCTGGGGCTCCCAGCTCTGTCTGCCTTGACCTCTCCATGCCCCCTGCTCCAGGGCTCACCTGCTGCCGTCGCCGTGCCAACGGAACCCTCAGGCTGGGCAGAGCATTGTGAAATGACAGCCTCCCCTCCCCCGCCGGGGCCTGGGCCCAGGGCTGGGAGCTTGCAAGGCAAAGACACACCTCAGCTCAGCTTCTCCTGAGCTGCTCCAGAGCTCGACCCCTCAGGGCCCCGGGGCCCGAGGGCTGGTGCTGAGAGCCAGTAAGGACGATTTATTGGAAGGTCCTTTCCTTCTTGGTGACTCCTACAAACCATTTTAAGCTCTGTACATATACAAAAGCAACATGTGTCATGCCATTTGGGACATGCTGTTCACATGTCTAGCTCCACTAAAACCCTCCTCAGCATATTTCCGAGCCATCAAGGATGAACCAAGAAAAGTGCAGGGCCCTGACAAATCTGCTTCACCGTCACAGCTTCAACAGACATCTGAGTGTCACACTACATGACAGGTCCGGCCGAGGGCGACAGCGGGGGAAGCTTCACTCAACCAGTGCTACAACAGGGGCTTCCCTCCTACTGAACGGGTGCAGCAGGACAAACGTCACAGAGAATGGGCGCAACCTCACTGCAAGCTTCATTCACACATGGTCTGGCTAAAGACAGCAAATCAAGCCTCCTACATTGGGCACACTGCACTTTAAAGGGTTAGGCATTGGAAGGCAGAGCTATCCCTCTGCCTCGCACATACTGGAGACCCTGAAGGGCCTCCTCCAGATTGCATTGTTACTGGATCGCCGACCTATCCCCCTGCCCCAAACCTCTCCCATTTACTCTGTCAACATGCTTCTCCTTACCTTCCTGCAAATACAGCACCCCTCTAGTCCCAACTGGTGGAACACCAAGCTTCATGGGGCACTTGAAGGTATCCAGTCTCCACCTTTTATCTGTCCTGCTCCTCATTTCACCATGAAGAACCACTGGCAGCATTTCAGCATCATTTTGAAACTGAAGTTATGGAACAGCTACAAAACCAGGGGAATGGCGGCAGGGGGATTTCATTCCATTTCATTCTGTCCTTTGGCTGTGTGCGCAGTGTCAGAAGAGTTTGAGGACTGCAGAAGACACCGGAACAGATTTCTGGGCGAAAGCGCCAGAGATTCTGGGCCCTGCCCCGATCGCCTTACGAACGCCTTACAAACGCCTGGCGTGCTTTGCCCTGGCGGGCAAATGCCCCGGGTGGACACTGAGCGCAGTACCTGAGGAAATTAGAGTGAGGTTTGACTCAGGGACAAGCCTGCCAACCTATGCACTATGGCAGCTGAATGGGGGCATGGGGTCCTCATGTCTCAGGGATCTGCTTCTCTTATCCAAAACATGTTTCCTCCCACCATCCTTAGCACCTAGCATATGGTAATGAGTGGAGCCCCTATACTTCCCCCTTTGCACATTCGTCAATTCCCAGATCTCTGTGGCAGACAGGGCAAATGTATCTATGTGAGAGAGAGAGGGAGCCAGAGAGAGTGAGAGAGAGAGAGGGAGCAGGCTCTGACAGCCACAATGAGAGAAAAGTGAAGTTGCATCCCCTCAAGTACTCCCCTGCACCCATCAACACAACAGCAAAGTTAGCTTGCATGTTCCCCGCTCTCCCCACTAACCTCACCCACCCACCCACCCACCCTACTCTCTTTCAGGACTTGCAGAGTGCCTAGAGACCCAGGAAATGATGGCAGCGCAGCATGGTACAAACACAAATATCAAAATAGAACTATTCCCCTACTGTCTACAAAACCAAGGAACTACTTCACCTTTGTTTTTTTCCACTTCACATTAAAAAAGAGAAAGACGTCCTTCGTTGGCCCTTTTTACGCACTACCATTCGGTTTACACATTTCATCCTGTTGAGTCTCCCAGTCGGCAAAAGCTATATATTTGGGTGGGTGATCCCAATGAAGTCAATGGAAATAGAGAAGGTGTTAGAAGGGTGATGATTGTGTGCTGCTAGTGTCTTCCCCTTGAAGTCCATAGAGGGCATGGCCTTGACTAGGGGGTGGTCGAAACGGCCGTTAATTTGCTCAGCAGAAACAATGCAGAATTCTGGGCAAATTCTGCCACTTCGCCTGCTCTGCCCACACAGAGAAATTGCCAATTTCAGGCTTTTTCTCCCTGAAATTCTGTTTTTTATGGGAAATTTTGTTTTTTGGTGGCCCCAAAAAGTTTCAGACTGAAAACAGATAGTTTGTGAAAAAAACACTGTTTCAGATGGTTTGCCAGAAGACATTTATTTTTTCCATTAAATTTTGTTTTAGCGGTCAAAAACATGATATTTCAGGGAAAAAACACATTTCAGGAAGCAAAATCTGCATAGAAAATTGGCACAACAGCTAAAAAAAGTCCCTGCAGGCAGAACAGAGCTGGAGGCGCATTTAGGCAATATCGTTCCACCAGCAGTGAGGATAACTTTGCCCACCCCTAGCCTTGACTAGGGGACTGAAAATGAATCTACAGGGACTGGTCACAAAGTCCATATGAGGGTGGTATGTCGGGAGCTATGCTTTTTCCTTTCTTATTGGCGTTTCTGTTTTCACACCTTAACCTACCTGTTTTCACTGCAGTTTCTGGGCCCTATTTTTCACATCTTCTGTTTTTGAGCCCAGCCACAGGCCTCAGAGAAGGCCGGTGCACCTTGAGGCCTGAAGGCTTCCTCCACCAGTAGCAGGGCCCCAGGGCTTCTGACAGCAGCAGAGGCCCTGTGAGGAGTGGCCTCGAGCGATCAGGCGGGCTCCGGCGAGTCACCCCCTCCGGCCTGGGTCCTGTTCCTGGGGCTCCCAGCTCTGTCTGCCTTGACCTCTCCATGCCCCCTGCTCCAGGGCTCACCTGCTGCCGTCGCCGTGCCAACGGAACCCTCAGGCTGGGCAGAGCATTGTGAAATGACAGCCTCCCCTCCCCCGCCGCTGGGGCCTGGGCCCAGGGCTGGGAGCTTGCAAGGCAAAGACACACCTCAGCTCAGCTTCTCCTGAGCTGCTCCAGAGCTCGACCCCTCAGGGCCCCGGGGCCCGAGGGCTGGTGCTGAGAGCCAGTAAGGACGATTTATTGGAAGGTCCTTTCCTTCTTGGTGACTCCTACAAACCATTTTAAGCTCTGTACATATACAAAAGCAACATGTGTCATGCCATTTGGGACATGCTGTTCACATGTCTAGCTCCACTAAAACCCTCCTCAGCATATTTCCGAGCCATCAAGGATGAACCAAGAAAAGTGCAGGGCCCTGACAAATCTGCTTCACCGTCACAGCTTCAACAGACATCTGAGTGTCACACTACATGACAGGTCCGGCCGAGGGCGACAGCGGGGGAAGCTTCACTCAACCAGTGCTACAACAGGGGCTTCCCTCCTACTGAACGGGTGCAGCAGGACAAACTCCTGTCACAGAGAATGGGCGCAACCTCACTGCAAGCTTCATTCACACATGGTCTGGCTAAAGACAGCAAATCAAGCCTCCTACATTGGGCACACTGCACTTTAAAGGGTTAGGCATTGGAAGGCAGAGCTATCCCTCTGCCTCGCACATACTGGAGACCCTGAAGGGCCTCCTCCAGATTGCATTGTTACTGGATCGCCGACCTATCCCCCTGCCCCAAACCTCTCCCATTTACTCTGTCAACATGCTTCTCCTTACCTTCCTGCAAATACAGCACCCCTCTAGTCCCAACTGGTGGAACACCAAGCTTCATGGGGCACTTGAAGGTATCCAGTCTCCACCTTTTATCTGTCCTGCTCCTCATTTCACCATGAAGAACCACTGGCAGCATTTCAGCATCATTTTGAAACTGAAGTTATGGAACAGCTACAAAACCAGGGGAATGGCGGCAGGGGGATTTCATTCCATTTCATTCTGTCCTTTGGCTGTGTGCGCAGTGTCAGAAGAGTTTGAGGACTGCAGAAGACACCGGAACAGATTTCTGGGCGAAAGCGCCAGAGATTCTGGGCCCTGCCCCGATCGCCTTACGAACGCCTTACAAACGCCTGGCGTGCTTTGCCCTGGCGGGCAAATGCCCCGGGTGGACACTGAGCGCAGTACCTGAGGAAATTAGAGTGAGGTTTGACTCAGGGACAAGCCTGCCAAACTATGCACTATGGCAGCTGAATGGGGGCATGGGGTCCTCATGTCTCAGGGATCTGCTTCTCTTATCCAAAACATGTTTCCTCCCACCATCCTTAGCACCTAGCATATGGTAATGAGTGGAGCCCCTATACTTCCCCCTTTGCACATTCGTCAATTCCCAGATCTCTGTGGCAGACAGGGCAAATGTATCTATGTGAGAGAGAGAGGGAGCCAGAGAGAGTGAGAGAGAGAGAGGGAGCAGGCTCTGACAGCCACAATGAGAGAAAAGTGAAGTTGCATCCCCTCAAGTACTCCCCTGCACCCATCAACACAACAGCAAAGTTAGCTTGCATGTTCCCCGCTCTCCCCACTAACCTCACCCACCCACCCACCCACCCTACTCTCTTTCAGGACTTGCAGAGTGCCTAGAGACCCAGGAAATGATGGCAGCGCAGCATGGTACAAACACAAATATCAAAATAGAACTATTCCCCTACTGTCTACAAAACCAAGGAACTACTTCACCTTTGTTTTTTTCCACTTCACATTAAAAAAGAGAAAGACGTCCTTCGTTGGCCCTTTTTACGCACTACCATTCGGTTTACACATTTCATCCTGTTGAGTCTCCCAGTCGGCAAAAGCTATATATTTGGGTGGGTGATCCCAATGAAGTCAATGGAAATAGAGAAGGTGTTAGAAGGGTGATGATTGTGTGCTGCTAGTGTCTTCCCCTTGAAGTCCATAGAGGGCATGGCCTTGACTAGGGGGTGGTCGAAACGGCCGTTAATTTGCTCAGCAGAAACAATGCAGAATTCTGGGCAAATTCTGCCACTTCGCCTGCTCTGCCCACACAGAGAAATTGCCAATTTCAGGCTTTTTCTCCCTGAAATTCTGTTTTTTATGGGAAATTTTGTTTTTTGGTGGCCCCAAAAAGTTTCAGACTGAAAACAGATAGTTTGTGAAAAAAACACTGTTTCAGATGGTTTGCCAGAAGACATTTATTTTTTCCATTAAATTTTGTTTTAGCGGTCAAAAACATGATATTTCAGGGAAAAAACACATTTCAGGAAGCAAAATCTGCATAGAAAATTGGCACAACAGCTAAAAAAAGTCCCTGCAGGCAGAACAGAGCTGGAGGCGCATTTAGGCAATATCGTTCCACCAGCAGTGAGGATAACTTTGCCCACCCCTAGCCTTGACTAGGGGACTGAAAATGAATCTACAGGGACTGGTCACAAAGTCCATATGAGGGTGGTATGTCGGGAGCTATGCTTTTTCCTTTCTTATTGGCGTTTCTGTTTTCACACCTTAACCTACCTGTTTTCACTGCAGTTTCTGGGCCCTATTTTTCACATCTTCTGTTTTTGAGCCCAGCCACAGGCCTCAGAGAAGGCCGGTGCACCTTGAGGCCTGAAGGCTTCCTCCACCAGTAGCAGGGCCCCAGGGCTTCTGACAGCAGCAGAGGCCCTGTGAGGAGTGGCCTCGAGCGATCAGGCGGGCTCCTGCGAGCCACCTCCTCTGGCCTGGGTCCTGTTCCTGGGGCTCCCAGCTCTGTCTGCCTTGACCTCTCCATGCCCCCTGCTCCAGGGCTCACCTGCTGCCGTCGCCGTGCCAACGGAACCCTCAGGCTGGGCAGAGCATTGTGAAATGACAGCCTCCCCTCCCCCGCCGGGGCCTGGGCCCAGGGCTGGGAGCTTGCAAGGCAAAGACACACCTCAGCTCAGCTTCTCCTGAGCTGCTCCAGAGCTCGACCCCTCAGGGCCCCGGGGCCCGAGGGCTGGTGCTGAGAGCCAGTAAGGACGATTTATTGGAAGGTCCTTTCCTTCTTGGTGACTCCTACAAACCATTTTAAGCTCTGTACATATACAAAAGCAACATGTGTCATGCCATTTGGGACATGCTGTTCACATGTCTAGCTCCACTAAAACCCTCCTCAGCATATTTCCGAGCCATCAAGGATGAACCAAGAAAAGTGCAGGGCCCTGACAAATCTGCTTCACCGTCACAGCTTCAACAGACATCTGAGTGTCACACTACATGACAGGTCCGGCCGAGGGCGGCAGCGGGGGAAGCTTCACTCAACCAGTGCTACAACAGGGGCTTCCCTCCTACTGAACGGGTGCAGCAGGACAAACTCCTGTCACAGAGAATGGGCGCAACCTCACTGCAAGCTTCATTCACACATGGTCTGGCTAAAGACAGCAAATCAAGCCTCCTACATTGGGCACACTGCACTTTAAAGGGTTAGGCATTGGAAGGCAGAGCTATCCCTCTGCCTCGCACATACTGGAGACCCTGAAGGGCCTCCTCCAGATTGCATTGTTACTGGATCGCCGACCTATCCCCCTGCCCCAAACCTCTCCCATTTACTCTGTCAACATGCTTCTCCTTACCTTCCTGCAAATACAGCACCCCTCTAGTCCCAACTGGTGGAACACCAAGCTTCATGGGGCACTTGAAGGTATCCAGTCTCCACCTTTTATCTGTCCTGCTCCTCATTTCACCATGAAGAACCACTGGCAGCATTTCAGCATCATTTTGAAACTGAAGTTATGGAACAGCTACAAAACCAGGGGAATGGCGGCAGGGGGATTTCATTCCATTTCATTCTGTCCTTTGGCTGTGTGCGCAGTGTCAGAAGAGTTTGAGGACTGCAGAAGACACCGGAACAGATTTCTGGGCGAAAGCGCCAGAGATTCTGGGCCCTGCCCCGATCGCCTTACGAACGCCTTACAAACGCCTGGCGTGCTTTGCCCTGGCGGGCAAATGCCCCGGGTGGACACTGAGCGCAGTACCTGAGGAAATTAGAGTGAGGTTTGACTCAGGGACAAGCCTGCCAAACTATGCACTATGGCAGCTGAATGGGGGCATGGGGTCCTCATGTCTCAGGGATCTGCTTCTCTTATCCAAAACATGTTTCCTCCCACCATCCTTAGCACCTAGCATATGGTAATGAGTGGAGCCCCTATACTTCCCCCTTTGCACATTCGTCAATTCCCAGATCTCTGTGGCAGACAGGGCAAATGTATCTATGTGAGAGAGAGAGGGAGCCAGAGAGAGTGAGAGAGAGAGAGGGAGCAGGCTCTGACAGCCACAATGAGAGAAAAGTGAAGTTGCATCCCCTCAAGTACTCCCCTGCACCCATCAACACAACAGCAAAGTTAGCTTGCATGTTCCCCGCTCTCCCCACTAACCTCACCCACCCACCCACCCACCCTACTCTCTTTCAGGACTTGCAGAGTGCCTAGAGACCCAGGAAATGATGGCAGCGCAGCATGGTACAAACACAAATATCAAAATAGAACTATTCCCCTACTGTCTACAAAACCAAGGAACTACTTCACCTTTGTTTTTTTCCACTTCACATTAAAAAAGAGAAAGACGTCCTTCGTTGGCCCTTTTTACGCACTACCATTCGGTTTACACATTTCATCCTGTTGAGTCTCCCAGTCGGCAAAAGCTATATATTTGGGTGGGTGATCCCAATGAAGTCAATGGAAATAGAGAAGGTGTTAGAAGGGTGATGATTGTGTGCTGCTAGTGTCTTCCCCTTGAAGTCCATAGAGGGCATGGCCTTGACTAGGGGGTGGTCGAAACGGCCGTTAATTTGCTCAGCAGAAACAATGCAGAATTCTGGGCAAATTCTGCCACTTCGCCTGCTCTGCCCACACAGAGAAATTGCCAATTTCAGGCTTTTTCTCCCTGAAATTCTGTTTTTTATGGGAAATTTTGTTTTTTGGTGGCCCCAAAAAGTTTCAGACTGAAAACAGATAGTTTGTGAAAAAAACACTGTTTCAGATGGTTTGCCAGAAGACATTTATTTTTTCCATTAAATTTTGTTTTAGCGGTCAAAAACATGATATTTCAGGGAAAAAACACATTTCAGGAAGCAAAATCTGCATAGAAAATTGGCACAACAGCTAAAAAAAGTCCCTGCAGGCAGAACAGAGCTGGAGGCGCATTTAGGCAATATCGTTCCACCAGCAGTGAGGATAACTTTGCCCACCCCTAGCCTTGACTAGGGGACTGAAAATGAATCTACAGGGACTGGTCACAAAGTCCATATGAGGGTGGTATGTCGGGAGCTATGCTTTTTCCTTTCTTATTGGCGTTTCTGTTTTCACACCTTAACCTACCTGTTTTCACTGCAGTTTCTGGGCCCTATTTTTCACATCTTCTGTTTTTGAGCCCAGCCACAGGCCTCAGAGAAGGCCGGTGCACCTTGAGGCCTGAATGCTTCCTCCGCCAGTAGCAGGGTCCCAGGGCTTCTGACAGCAGCAGAGGCCCTGTGAGGAGTGGCCTCGAGCGATCAGGCAGGCTCAGCTGAGCCACCTCCTCTGGCCTGGGTCCTGTTCCTGGGGCTCCCAGCTCTGTCTGCCTTGACCTCTCCATGCCCCCTGCTCCAGGGCTCACCTGCTGCCGTCGCCGTGCCAACGGAACCCTCAGGCTGGGCAGAGCATTGTGAAATGACAGCCTCCCCTCCCCCGCCGGGGCCTGGGCCCAGGGCTGGGAGCTTGCAAGGCAAAGGCACACCTCAGCTCAGCTTCTCCTGAGCTGCTCCAGAGCTCGACCCCTCAGGGCCCCGGGGCCCGAGGGCTGGTGGTGAGAGCCAGGAAGGGCGATTTATTGGAAGGTCCTTTCCTTCTTGGTGACTCCTACAAACCATTTTAAGCTCTGTACATATACAAAAGCAACATGTGTCATGCCATTTGGGACATGCTGTTCACATGTCTAGCTCCACTAAAACCCTCCTCAGCATATTTCCGAGCCATCAAGGATGAACCAAGAAAAGTGCAGGGCCCTGACAAATCTGCTTCACCGTCACAGCTTCAACAGACATCTGAGTGTCACACTACATGACAGGTCCGGCCGAGGGCGACAGCGGGGGAAGCTTCACTCAACCAGTGCTACAACAGGGGCTTCCCTCCTACTGAACGGGTGCAGCAGGACAAACTCCTGTCACAGAGAATGGGCGCAACCTCACTGCAAGCTTCATTCACACATGGTCTGGCTAAAGACAGCAAATCAAGCCTCCTACATTGGGCACACTGCACTTTAAAGGGTTAGGCATTGGAAGGCAGAGCTATCCCTCTGCCTCGCACATACTGGAGACCCTGAAGGGCCTCCTCCAGATTGCATTGTTACTGGATCGCCGACCTATCCCCCTGCCCCAAACCTCTCCCATTTACTCTGTCAACATGCTTCTCCTTACCTTCCTGCAAATACAGCACCCCTCTAGTCCCAACTGGTGGAACACCAAGCTTCATGGGGCACTTGAAGGTATCCAGTCTCCACCTTTTATCTGTCCTGCTCCTCATTTCACCATGAAGAACCACTGGCAGCATTTCAGCATCATTTTGAAACTGAAGTTATGGAACAGCTACAAAACCAGGGGAATGGCGGCAGGGGGATTTCATTCCATTTCATTCTGTCCTTTGGCTGTGTGCGCAGTGTCAGAAGAGTTTGAGGACTGCAGAAGACACCGGAACAGATTTCTGGGCGAAAGCGCCAGAGATTCTGGGCCCTGCCCCGATCGCCTTACGAACGCCTTACAAACGCCTGGCGTGCTTTGCCCTGGCGGGCAAATGCCCCGGGTGGACACTGAGCGCAGTACCTGAGGAAATTAGAGTGAGGTTTGACTCAGGGACAAGCCTGCCAACCTATGCACTATGGCAGCTGAATGGGGGCATGGGGTCCTCATGTCTCAGGGATCTGCTTCTCTTATCCAAAACATGTTTCCTCCCACCATCCTTAGCACCTAGCATATGGTAATGAGTGGAGCCCCTATACTTCCCCCTTTGCACATTCGTCAATTCCCAGATCTCTGTGGCAGACAGGGCAAATGTATCTATGTGAGAGAGAGAGGGAGCCAGAGAGAGTGAGAGAGAGAGAGGGAGCAGGCTCTGACAGCCACAATGAGAGAAAAGTGAAGTTGCATCCCCTCAAGTACTCCCCTGCACCCATCAACACAACAGCAAAGTTAGCTTGCATGTTCCCCGCTCTCCCCACTAACCTCACCCACCCACCCACCCACCCTACTCTCTTTCAGGACTTGCAGAGTGCCTAGAGACCCAGGAAATGATGGCAGCGCAGCATGGTACAAACACAAATATCAAAATAGAACTATTCCCCTACTGTCTACAAAACCAAGGAACTACTTCACCTTTGTTTTTTTCCACTTCACATTAAAAAAGAGAAAGACGTCCTTCGTTGGCCCTTTTTACGCACTACCATTCGGTTTACACATTTCATCCTGTTGAGTCTCCCAGTCGGCAAAAGCTATATATTTGGGTGGGTGATCCCAATGAAGTCAATGGAAATAGAGAAGGTGTTAGAAGGGTGATGATTGTGTGCTGCTAGTGTCTTCCCCTTGAAGTCCATAGAGGGCATGGCCTTGACTAGGGGGTGGTCGAAACGGCCGTTAATTTGCTCAGCAGAAACAATGCAGAATTCTGGGCAAATTCTGCCACTTCGCCTGCTCTGCCCACACAGAGAAATTGCCAATTTCAGGCTTTTTCTCCCTGAAATTCTGTTTTTTATGGGAAATTTTGTTTTTTGGTGGCCCCAAAAAGTTTCAGACTGAAAACAGATAGTTTGTGAAAAAAACACTGTTTCAGATGGTTTGCCAGAAGACATTTATTTTTTCCATTAAATTTTGTTTTAGCGGTCAAAAACATGATATTTCAGGGAAAAAACACATTTCAGGAAGCAAAATCTGCATAGAAAATTGGCACAACAGCTAAAAAAAGTCCCTGCAGGCAGAACAGAGCTGGAGGCGCATTTAGGCAATATCGTTCCACCAGCAGTGAGGATAACTTTGCCCACCCCTAGCCTTGACTAGGGGACTGAAAATGAATCTACAGGGACTGGTCACAAAGTCCATATGAGGGTGGTATGTCGGGAGCTATGCTTTTTCCTTTCTTATTGGCGTTTCTGTTTTCACACCTTAACCTACCTGTTTTCACTGCAGTTTCTGGGCCCTATTTTTCACATCTTCTGTTTTTGAGCCCAGCCACAGGCCTCAGAGAAGGCCGGTGCACCTTGAGGCCTGAAGGCTTCCTCCACCAGTAGCAGGGCCCCAGGGCTTCTGACAGCAGCAGAGGCCCTGTGAGGAGTGGCCTCGAGCGATCAGGCGGGCTCCTGCGAGCCACCTCCTCTGGCCTGGGTCCTGTTCCTGGGGCTCCCAGCTCTGTCTGCCTTGACCTCTCCATGCCCCCTGCTCCAGGGCTCACCTGCTGCCGTCGCCGTGCCAACGGAACCCTCAGGCTGGGCAGAGCATTGTGAAATGACAGCCTCCCCTCCCCCGCCGGGGCCTGGGCCCAGGGCTGGGAGCTTGCAAGGCAAAGACACACCTCAGCTCAGCTTCTCCTGAGCTGCTCCAGAGCTCGACCCCTCAGGGCCCCGGGGCCCGAGGGCTGGTGCTGAGAGCCAGTAAGGACGATTTATTGGAAGGTCCTTTCCTTCTTGGTGACTCCTACAAACCATTTTAAGCTCTGTACATATACAAAAGCAACATGTGTCATGCCATTTGGGACATGCTGTTCACATGTCTAGCTCCACTAAAACCCTCCTCAGCATATTTCCGAGCCATCAAGGATGAACCAAGAAAAGTGCAGGGCCCTGACAAATCTGCTTCACCGTCACAGCTTCAACAGACATCTGAGTGTCACACTACATGACAGGTCCGGCCGAGGGCGACAGCGGGGGAAGCTTCACTCAACCAGTGCTACAACAGGGGCTTCCCTCCTACTGAACGGGTGCAGCAGGACAAACTCCTGTCACAGAGAATGGGCGCAACCTCACTGCAAGCTTCATTCACACATGGTCTGGCTAAAGACAGCAAATCAAGCCTCCTACATTGGGCACACTGCACTTTAAAGGGTTAGGCATTGGAAGGCAGAGCTATCCCTCTGCCTCGCACATACTGGAGACCCTGAAGGGCCTCCTCCAGATTGCATTGTTACTGGATCGCCGACCTATCCCCCTGCCCCAAACCTCTCCCATTTACTCTGTCAACATGCTTCTCCTTACCTTCCTGCAAATACAGCACCCCTCTAGTCCCAACTGGTGGAACACCAAGCTTCATGGGGCACTTGAAGGTATCCAGTCTCCACCTTTTATCTGTCCTGCTCCTCATTTCACCATGAAGAACCACTGGCAGCATTTCAGCATCATTTTGAAACTGAAGTTATGGAACAGCTACAAAACCAGGGGAATGGCGGCAGGGGGATTTCATTCCATTTCATTCTGTCCTTTGGCTGTGTGCGCAGTGTCAGAAGAGTTTGAGGACTGCAGAAGACACCGGAACAGATTTCCGGGCGAAAGCGCCAGAGATTCTGGGCCCTGCCCCGATCGCCTTACGAACGCCTTACAAACGCCTGGCGTGCTTTGCCCTGGCGGGCAAATGCCCCGGGTGGACACTGAGCGCAGTACCTGAGGAAATTAAAGTGAGGTTTGACTCAGGGACAAGCCTGCCAACCTATGCACTATGGCAGCTGAATGGGGGCATGGGGTCCTCATGTCTAAGGGATCTGCTTCTCTTATCCAAAACATGTTTCCTCCCACCATCCTTAGCACCTAGCATATGGTAATGAGTGGAGCCCCTATACTTCCCCCTTTGCACATTCGTCAATTCCCAGATCTCTGTGGCAGACAGGGCAAATGTATCTATGTGAGAGAGAGAGGGAGCCAGAGAGAGTGAGAGAGAGAGAGGGAGCAGGCTCTGACAGCCACAATGAGAGAAAAGTGAAGTTGCATCCCCTCAAGTACTCCCCTGCACCCATCAACACAACAGCAAAGTTAGCTTGCATGTTCCCCGCTCTCCCCACTAACCTCACCCACCCACCCACCCACCCTACTCTCTTTCAGGACTTGCAGAGTGCCTAGAGACCCAGGAAATGATGGCAGCGCAGCATGGTACAAACACAAATATCAAAATAGAACTATTCCCCTACTGTCTACAAAACCAAGGAACTACTTCACCTTTGTTTTTTTCCACTTCACATTAAAAAAGAGAAAGACGTCCTTCGTTGGCCCTTTTTACGCACTACCATTCGGTTTACACATTTCATCCTGTTGAGTCTCCCAGTCGGCAAAAGCTATATATTTGGGTGGGTGATCCCAATGAAGTCAATGGAAATAGAGAAGGTGTTAGAAGGGTGATGATTGTGTGCTGCTAGTGTCTTCCCCTTGAAGTCCATAGAGGGCATGGCCTTGACTAGGGGGTGGTCGAAACGGCCGTTAATTTGCTCAGCAGAAACAATGCAGAATTCTGGGCAAATTCTGCCACTTCGCCTGCTCTGCCCACACAGAGAAATTTCCAATTTCAGGCTTTTTCTCCCTGAAATTCTGTTTTTTATGGGAAATTTTGTTTTTTGGTGGCCCCAAAAAGTTTCAGACTGAAAACAGATAGTTTGTGAAAAAAACACTGTTTCAGATGGTTTGCCAGAAGACATTTATTTTTTCCATTAAATTTTGTTTTAGCGGTCAAAAACATGATATTTCAGGGAAAAAACACATTTCAGGAAGCAAAATCTGCATAGAAAATTGGCACAACAGCTAAAAAAAGTCCCTGCAGGCAGAACAGAGCTGGAGGCGCATTTAGGCAATATCGTTCCACCAGCAGTGAGGATAACTTTGCCCACCCCTAGCCTTGACTAGGGGACTGAAAATGAATCTACAGGGACTGGTCACAAAGTCCATATGAGGGTGGTATGTCGGGAGCTATGCTTTTTCCTTTCTTATTGGCGTTTCTGTTTTCACACCTTAACCTACCTGTTTTCACTGCAGTTTCTGGGCCCTATTTTTCACATCTTCTGTTTTTGAGCCCAGCCACAGGCCTCAGAGAAGGCCGGTGCACCTTGAGGCCTGAAGGCTTCCTCCACCAGTAGCAGGGCCCCAGGGCTTCTGACAGCAGCAGAGGCCCTGTGAGGAGTGGCCTCGAGCGATCAGGCAGGCTCAGCTGAGCCACCTCCTCTGGCCTGGGTCCTGTTCCTGGGGCTCCCAGCTCTGTCTGCCTTGACCTCTCCATGCCCCCTGCTCCAGGGCTCACCTGCTGCCGTCGCCGTGCCAACGGAACCCTCAGGCTGGGCAGAGCATTGTGAAATGACAGCCTCCCCTCCCCCGCCGGGGCCTGGGCCCAGGGCTGGGAGCTTGCAAGGCAAAGACACACCTCAGCTCAGCTTCTCCTGAGCTGCTCCAGAGCTCGACCCCTCAGGGCCCCGGGGCCCGAGGGCTGGTGCTGAGAGCCAGTAAGGACGATTTATTGGAAGGTCCTTTCCTTCTTGGTGACTCCTACAAACCATTTTAAGCTCTGTACATATACAAAAGCAACATGTGTCATGCCATTTGGGACATGCTGTTCACATGTCTAGCTCCACTAAAACCCTCCTCAGCATATTTCCGAGCCATCAAGGATGAACCAAGAAAAGTGCAGGGCCCTGACAAATCTGCTTCACCGTCACAGCTTCAACAGACATCTGAGTGTCACACTACATGACAGGTCCGGCCGAGGGCGACAGCGGGGGAAGCTTCACTCAACCAGTGCTACAACAGGGGCTTCCCTCCTACTGAACGGGTGCAGCAGGACAAACGTCACAGAGAATGGGCGCAACCTCACTGCAAGCTTCATTCACACATGGTCTGGCTAAAGACAGCAAATCAAGCCTCCTACATTGGGCACACTGCACTTTAAAGGGTTAGGCATTGGAAGGCAGAGCTATCCCTCTGCCTCGCACATACTGGAGACCCTGAAGGGCCTCCTCCAGATTGCATTGTTACTGGATCGCCGACCTATCCCCCTGCCCCAAACCTCTCCCATTTACTCTGTCAACATGCTTCTCCTTACCTTCCTGCAAATACAGCACCCCTCTAGTCCCAACTGGTGGAACACCAAGCTTCATGGGGCACTTGAAGGTATCCAGTCTCCACCTTTTATCTGTCCTGCTCCTCATTTCACCATGAAGAACCACTGGCAGCATTTCAGCATCATTTTGAAACTGAAGTTATGGAACAGCTACAAAACCAGGGGAATGGCGGCAGGGGGATTTCATTCCATTTCATTCTGTCCTTTGGCTGTGTGCGCAGTGTCAGAAGAGTTTGAGGACTGCAGAAGACACCGGAACAGATTTCTGGGCGAAAGCGCCAGAGATTCTGGGCCCTGCCCCGATCGCCTTACGAACGCCTTACAAACGCCTGGCGTGCTTTGCCCTGGCGGGCAAATGCCCCGGGTGGACACTGAGCGCAGTACCTGAGGAAATTAGAGTGAGGTTTGACTCAGGGACAAGCCTGCCAACCTATGCACTATGGCAGCTGAATGGGGGCATGGGGTCCTCATGTCTCAGGGATCTGCTTCTCTTATCCAAAACATGTTTCCTCCCACCATCCTTAGCACCTAGCATATGGTAATGAGTGGAGCCCCTATACTTCCCCCTTTGCACATTCGTCAATTCCCAGATCTCTGTGGCAGACAGGGCAAATGTATCTATGTGAGAGAGAGAGGGAGCCAGAGAGAGTGAGAGAGAGAGAGGGAGCAGGCTCTGACAGCCACAATGAGAGAAAAGTGAAGTTGCATCCCCTCAAGTACTCCCCTGCACCCATCAACACAACAGCAAAGTTAGCTTGCATGTTCCCCGCTCTCCCCACTAACCTCACCCACCCACCCACCCACCCTACTCTCTTTCAGGACTTGCAGAGTGCCTAGAGACCCAGGAAATGATGGCAGCGCAGCATGGTACAAACACAAATATCAAAATAGAACTATTCCCCTACTGTCTACAAAACCAAGGAACTACTTCACCTTTGTTTTTTTCCACTTCACATTAAAAAAGAGAAAGACGTCCTTCGTTGGCCCTTTTTACGCACTACCATTCGGTTTACACATTTCATCCTGTTGAGTCTCCCAGTCGGCAAAAGCTATATATTTGGGTGGGTGATCCCAATGAAGTCAATGGAAATAGAGAAGGTGTTAGAAGGGTGATGATTGTGTGCTGCTAGTGTCTTCCCCTTGAAGTCCATAGAGGGCATGGCCTTGACTAGGGGGTGGTCGAAACGGCCGTTAATTTGCTCAGCAGAAACAATGCAGAATTCTGGGCAAATTCTGCCACTTCGCCTGCTCTGCCCACACAGAGAAATTGCCAATTTCAGGCTTTTTCTCCCTGAAATTCTGTTTTTTATGGGAAATTTTGTTTTTTGGTGGCCCCAAAAAGTTTCAGACTGAAAACAGATAGTTTGTGAAAAAAACACTGTTTCAGATGGTTTGCCAGAAGACATTTATTTTTTCCATTAAATTTTGTTTTAGCGGTCAAAAACATGATATTTCAGGGAAAAAACACATTTCAGGAAGCAAAATCTGCATAGAAAATTGGCACAACAGCTAAAAAAAGTCCCTGCAGGCAGAACAGAGCTGGAGGCGCATTTAGGCAATATCGTTCCACCAGCAGTGAGGATAACTTTGCCCACCCCTAGCCTTGACTAGGGGACTGAAAATGAATCTACAGGGACTGGTCACAAAGTCCATATGAGGGTGGTATGTCGGGAGCTATGCTTTTTCCTTTCTTATTGGCGTTTCTGTTTTCACACCTTAACCTACCTGTTTTCACTGCAGTTTCTGGGCCCTATTTTTCACATCTTCTGTTTTTGAGCCCAGCCACAGGCCTCAGAGAAGGCCGGTGCACCTTGAGGCCTGAAGGCTTCCTCCACCAGTAGCAGGGCCCCAGGGCTTCTGACAGCAGCAGAGGCCCTGTGAGGAGTGGCCTCGAGCGATCAGGCAGGCTCAGCTGAGCCACCTCCTCTGGCCTGGGTCCTGTTCCTGGGGCTCCCAGCTCTGTCTGCCTTGACCTCTCCATGCCCCCTGCTCCAGGGCTCACCTGCTGCCGTCGCCGTGCCAACGGAACCCTCAGGCTGGGCAGAGCATTGTGAAATGACAGCCTCCCCTCCCCCGCCGCTGGGGCCTGGGCCCAGGGCTGGGAGCTTGCAAGGCAAAGACACACCTCAGCTCAGCTTCTCCTGAGCTGCTCCAGAGCTCGACCCCTCAGGGCCCCGGGGCCCGAGGGCTGGTGCTGAGAGCCAGTAAGGACGATTTATTGGAAGGTCCTTTCCTTCTTGGTGACTCCTACAAACCATTTTAAGCTCTGTACATATACAAAAGCAACATGTGTCATGCCATTTGGGACATGCTGTTCACATGTCTAGCTCCACTAAAACCCTCCTCAGCATATTTCCGAGCCATCAAGGATGAACCAAGAAAAGTGCAGGGCCCTGACAAATCTGCTTCTCCGTCACAGCTTCAACAGACATCTGAGTGTCACACTACATGACAGGTCCGGCCGAGGGCGACAGCGGGGGAAGCTTCACTCAACCAGTGCTACAACAGGGGCTTCCCTCCTACTGAACGGGTGCAGCAGGACAAACTCCTGTCACAGAGAATGGGCGCAACCTCACTGCAAGCTTCATTCACACATGGTCTGGCTAAAGACAGCAAATCAAGCCTCCTACATTGGGCACACTGCACTTTAAAGGGTTAGGCATTGGAAGGCAGAGCTATCCCTCTGCCTCGCACATACTGGAGACCCTGAAGGGCCTCCTCCAGATTGCATTGTTACTGGATCGCCGACCTATCCCCCTGCCCCAAACCTCTCCCATTTACTCTGTCAACATGCTTCTCCTTACCTTCCTGCAAATACAGCACCCCTCTAGTCCCAACTGGTGGAACACCAAGCTTCATGGGGCACTTGAAGGTATCCAGTCTCCACCTTTTATCTGTCCTGCTCCTCATTTCACCATGAAGAACCACTGGCAGCATTTCAGCATCATTTTGAAACTGAAGTTATGGAACAGCTACAAAACCAGGGGAATGGCGGCAGGGGGATTTCATTCCATTTCATTCTGTCCTTTGGCTGTGTGCGCAGTGTCAGAAGAGTTTGAGGACTGCAGAAGACACCGGAACAGATTTCTGGGCGAAAGCGCCAGAGATTCTGGGCCCTGCCCCGATCGCCTTACGAACGCCTTACAAACGCCTGGTGTGCTTTGCCCTGGCGGGCAAATGCCCCGGGTGGACACTGAGCGCAGTACCTGAGGAAATTAGAGTGAGGTTTGACTCAGGGACAAGCCTGCCAAACTATGCACTATGGCAGCTGAATGGGGGCATGGGGTCCTCATGTCTCAGGGATCTGCTTCTCTTATCCAAAACATGTTTCCTCCCACCATCCTTAGCACCTAGCATATGGTAATGAGTGGAGCCCCTATACTTCCCCCTTTGCACATTCGTCAATTCCCAGATCTCTGTGGCAGACAGGGCAAATGTATCTATGTGAGAGAGAGAGGGAGCCAGAGAGAGTGAGAGAGAGAGAGGGAGCAGGCTCTGACAGCCACAATGAGAGAAAAGTGAAGTTGCATCCCCTCAAGTACTCCCCTGCACCCATCAACACAACAGCAAAGTTAGCTTGCATGTTCCCCGCTCTCCCCACTAACCTCACCCACCCACCCACCCACCCTACTCTCTTTCAGGACTTGCAGAGTGCCTAGAGACCCAGGAAATGATGGCAGCGCAGCATGGTACAAACACAAATATCAAAATAGAACTATTCCCCTACTGTCTACAAAACCAAGGAACTACTTCACCTTTGTTTTTTTCCACTTCACATTAAAAAAGAGAAAGACGTCCTTCGTTGGCCCTTTTTACGCACTACCATTCGGTTTACACATTTCATCCTGTTGAGTCTCCCAGTCGGCAAAAGCTATATATTTGGGTGGGTGATCCCAATGAAGTCAATGGAAATAGAGAAGGTGTTAGAAGGGTGATGATTGTGTGCTGCTAGTGTCTTCCCCTTGAAGTCCATAGAGGGCATGGCCTTGACTAGGGGGTGGTCGAAACGGCCGTTAATTTGCTCAGCAGAAACAATGCAGAATTCTGGGCAAATTCTGCCACTTCGCCTGCTCTGCCCACACAGAGAAATTGCCAATTTCAGGCTTTTTCTCCCTGAAATTCTGTTTTTTATGGGAAATTTTGTTTTTTGGTGGCCCCAAAAAGTTTCAGACTGAAAACAGATAGTTTGTGAAAAAAACACTGTTTCAGATGGTTTGCCAGAAGACATTTATTTTTTCCATTAAATTTTGTTTTAGCGGTCAAAAACATGATATTTCAGGGAAAAAACACATTTCAGGAAGCAAAATCTGCATAGAAAATTGGCACAACAGCTAAAAAAAGTCCCTGCAGGCAGAACAGAGCTGGAGGCGCATTTAGGCAATATCGTTCCACCAGCAGTGAGGATAACTTTGCCCACCCCTAGCCTTGACTAGGGGACTGAAAATGAATCTACAGGGACTGGTCACAAAGTCCATATGAGGGTGGTATGTCGGGAGCTATGCTTTTTCCTTTCTTATTGGCGTTTCTGTTTTCACACCTTAACCTACCTGTTTTCACTGCAGTTTCTGGGCCCTATTTTTCACATCTTCTGTTTTTGAGCCCAGCCACAGGCCTCAGAGAAGGCCGGTGCACCTTGAGGCCTGAAGGCTTCCTCCACCAGTAGCAGGGCCCCAGGGCTTCTGACAGCAGCAGAGGCCCTGTGAGGAGTGGCCTCGAGCGATCAGGCAGGCTCAGCTGAGCCACCTCCTCTGGCCTGGGTCCTGTTCCTGGGGCTCCCAGCTCTGTCTGCCTTGACCTCTCCATGCCCCCTGCTCCAGGGCTCACCTGCTGCCGTCGCCGTGCCAACGGAACCCTCAGGCTGGGCAGAGCATTGTGAAATGACAGCCTCCCCTCCCCCGCCGCTGGGGCCTGGGCCCAGGGCTGGGAGCTTGCAAGGCAAAGACACACCTCAGCTCAGCTTCTCCTGAGCTGCTCCAGAGCTCGACCCCTCAGGGCCCCGGGGCCCGAGGGCTGGTGCTGAGAGCCAGTAAGGACGATTTATTGGAAGGTCCTTTCCTTCTTGGTGACTCCTACAAACCATTTTAAGCTCTGTACATATACAAAAGCAACATGTGTCATGCCATTTGGGACATGCTGTTCACATGTCTAGCTCCACTAAAACCCTCCTCAGCATATTTCCGAGCCATCAAGGATGAACCAAGAAAAGTGCAGGGCCCTGACAAATCTGCTTCTCCGTCACAGCTTCAACAGACATCTGAGTGTCACACTACATGACAGGTCCGGCCGAGGGCGACAGCGGGGGAAGCTTCACTCAACCAGTGCTACAACAGGGGCTTCCCTCCTACTGAACGGGTGCAGCAGGACAAACTCCTGTCACAGAGAATGGGCGCAACCTCACTGCAAGCTTCATTCACACATGGTCTGGCTAAAGACAGCAAATCAAGCCTCCTACATTGGGCACACTGCACTTTAAAGGGTTAGGCATTGGAAGGCAGAGCTATCCCTCTGCCTCGCACATACTGGAGACCCTGAAGGGCCTCCTCCAGATTGCATTGTTACTGGATCGCCGACCTATCCCCCTGCCCCAAACCTCTCCCATTTACTCTGTCAACATGCTTCTCCTTACCTTCCTGCAAATACAGCACCCCTCTAGTCCCAACTGGTGGAACACCAAGCTTCATGGGGCACTTGAAGGTATCCAGTCTCCACCTTTTATCTGTCCTGCTCCTCATTTCACCATGAAGAACCACTGGCAGCATTTCAGCATCATTTTGAAACTGAAGTTATGGAACAGCTACAAAACCAGGGGAATGGCGGCAGGGGGATTTCATTCCATTTCATTCTGTCCTTTGGCTGTGTGCGCAGTGTCAGAAGAGTTTGAGGACTGCAGAAGACACCGGAACAGATTTCTGGGCGAAAGCGCCAGAGATTCTGGGCCCTGCCCCGATCGCCTTACGAACGCCTTACAAACGCCTGGTGTGCTTTGCCCTGGCGGGCAAATGCCCCGGGTGGACACTGAGCGCAGTACCTGAGGAAATTAGAGTGAGGTTTGACTCAGGGACAAGCCTGCCAAACTATGCACTATGGCAGCTGAATGGGGGCATGGGGTCCTCATGTCTCAGGGATCTGCTTCTCTTATCCAAAACATGTTTCCTCCCACCATCCTTAGCACCTAGCATATGGTAATGAGTGGAGCCCCTATACTTCCCCCTTTGCACATTCGTCAATTCCCAGATCTCTGTGGCAGACAGGGCAAATGTATCTATGTGAGAGAGAGAGGGAGCCAGAGAGAGTGAGAGAGAGAGAGGGAGCAGGCTCTGACAGCCACAATGAGAGAAAAGTGAAGTTGCATCCCCTCAAGTACTCCCCTGCACCCATCAACACAACAGCAAAGTTAGCTTGCATGTTCCCCGCTCTCCCCACTAACCTCACCCACCCACCCACCCACCCTACTCTCTTTCAGGACTTGCAGAGTGCCTAGAGACCCAGGAAATGATGGCAGCGCAGCATGGTACAAACACAAATATCAAAATAGAACTATTCCCCTACTGTCTACAAAACCAAGGAACTACTTCACCTTTGTTTTTTTCCACTTCACATTAAAAAAGAGAAAGACGTCCTTCGTTGGCCCTTTTTACGCACTACCATTCGGTTTACACATTTCATCCTGTTGAGTCTCCCAGTCGGCAAAAGCTATATATTTGGGTGGGTGATCCCAATGAAGTCAATGGAAATAGAGAAGGTGTTAGAAGGGTGATGATTGTGTGCTGCTAGTGTCTTCCCCTTGAAGTCCATAGAGGGCATGGCCTTGACTAGGGGGTGGTCGAAACGGCCGTTAATTTGCTCAGCAGAAACAATGCAGAATTCTGGGCAAATTCTGCCACTTCGCCTGCTCTGCCCACACAGAGAAATTGCCAATTTCAGGCTTTTTCTCCCTGAAATTCTGTTTTTTATGGGAAATTTTGTTTTTTGGTGGCCCCAAAAAGTTTCAGACTGAAAACAGATAGTTTGTGAAAAAAACACTGTTTCAGATGGTTTGCCAGAAGACATTTATTTTTTCCATTAAATTTTGTTTTAGCGGTCAAAAACATGATATTTCAGGGAAAAAACACATTTCAGGAAGCAAAATCTGCATAGAAAATTGGCACAACAGCTAAAAAAAGTCCCTGCAGGCAGAACAGAGCTGGAGGCGCATTTAGGCAATATCGTTCCACCAGCAGTGAGGATAACTTTGCCCACCCCTAGCCTTGACTAGGGGACTGAAAATGAATCTACAGGGACTGGTCACAAAGTCCATATGAGGGTGGTATGTCGGGAGCTATGCTTTTTCCTTTCTTATTGGCGTTTCTGTTTTCACACCTTAACCTACCTGTTTTCACTGCAGTTTCTGGGCCCTATTTTTCACATCTTCTGTTTTTGAGCCCAGCCACAGGCCTCAGAGAAGGCTGGTGCACCTTGAGGCCTGAAGGCTTCCTCCACCAGTAGCAGGGCCCCAGGGCTTCTGACAGCAGCAGAGGCCCTGTGAGGAGTGGCCTCGAGCGATCAGGCAGGCTCAGCTGAGCCACCTCCTCTGGCCTGGGTCCTGTTCCTGGGGCTCCCAGCTCTGTCTGCCTTGACCTCTCCATGCCCCCTGCTCCAGGGCTCACCTGCTGCCGTCGCCGTGCCAACGGAACCCTCAGGCTGGGCAGAGCATTGTGAAATGACAGCCTCCCCTCCCCCGCCGCTGGGGCCTGGGCCCAGGGCTGGGAGCTTGCAAGGCAAAGACACACCTCAGCTCAGCTTCTCCTGAGCTGCTCCAGAGCTCGACCCCTCAGGGCCCCGGGGCCCGAGGGCTGGTGCTGAGAGCCAGTAAGGACGATTTATTGGAAGGTCCTTTCCTTCTTGGTGACTCCTACAAACCATTTTAAGCTCTGTACATATACAAAAGCAACATGTGTCATGCCATTTGGGACATGCTGTTCACATGTCTAGCTCCACTAAAACCCTCCTCAGCATATTTCCGAGCCATCAAGGATGAACCAAGAAAAGTGCAGGGCCCTGACAAATCTGCTTCTCCGTCACAGCTTCAACAGACATCTGAGTGTCACACTACATGACAGGTCCGGCCGAGGGCGACAGCGGGGGAAGCTTCACTCAACCAGTGCTACAACAGGGGCTTCCCTCCTACTGAACGGGTGCAGCAGGACAAACTCCTGTCACAGAGAATGGGCGCAACCTCACTGCAAGCTTCATTCACACATGGTCTGGCTAAAGACAGCAAATCAAGCCTCCTACATTGGGCACACTGCACTTTAAAGGGTTAGGCATTGGAAGGCAGAGCTATCCCTCTGCCTCGCACATACTGGAGACCCTGAAGGGCCTCCTCCAGATTGCATTGTTACTGGATCGCCGACCTATCCCCCTGCCCCAAACCTCTCCCATTTACTCTGTCAACATGCTTCTCCTTACCTTCCTGCAAATACAGCACCCCTCTAGTCCCAACTGGTGGAACACCAAGCTTCATGGGGCACTTGAAGGTATCCAGTCTCCACCTTTTATCTGTCCTGCTCCTCATTTCACCATGAAGAACCACTGGCAGCATTTCAGCATCATTTTGAAACTGAAGTTATGGAACAGCTACAAAACCAGGGGAATGGCGGCAGGGGGATTTCATTCCATTTCATTCTGTCCTTTGGCTGTGTGCGCAGTGTCAGAAGAGTTTGAGGACTGCAGAAGACACCGGAACAGATTTCTGGGCGAAAGCGCCAGAGATTCTGGGCCCTGCCCCGATCGCCTTACGAACGCCTTACAAACGCCTGGTGTGCTTTGCCCTGGCGGGCAAATGCCCCGGGTGGACACTGAGCGCAGTACCTGAGGAAATTAGAGTGAGGTTTGACTCAGGGACAAGCCTGCCAAACTATGCACTATGGCAGCTGAATGGGGGCATGGGGTCCTCATGTCTCAGGGATCTGCTTCTCTTATCCAAAACATGTTTCCTCCCACCATCCTTAGCACCTAGCATATGGTAATGAGTGGAGCCCCTATACTTCCCCCTTTGCACATTCGTCAATTCCCAGATCTCTGTGGCAGACAGGGCAAATGTATCTATGTGAGAGAGAGAGGGAGCCAGAGAGAGTGAGAGAGAGAGAGGGAGCAGGCTCTGACAGCCACAATGAGAGAAAAGTGAAGTTGCATCCCCTCAAGTACTCCCCTGCACCCATCAACACAACAGCAAAGTTAGCTTGCATGTTCCCCGCTCTCCCCACTAACCTCACCCACCCACCCACCCACCCTACTCTCTTTCAGGACTTGCAGAGTGCCTAGAGACCCAGGAAATGATGGCAGCGCAGCATGGTACAAACACAAATATCAACATAGAACTATTCCCCTACTGTCTACAAAACCAAGGAACTACTTCACCTTTGTTTTTTTCCACTTCACATTAAAAAAGAGAAAGACGTCCTTCGTTGGCCCTTTTTACGCACTACCATTCGGTTTACACATTTCATCCTGTTGAGTCTCCCAGTCGGCAAAAGCTATATATTTGGGTGGGTGATCCCAATGAAGTCAATGGAAATAGAGAAGGTGTTAGAAGGGTGATGATTGTGTGCTGCTAGTGTCTTCCCCTTGAAGTCCATAGAGGGCATGGCCTTGACTAGGGGGTGGTCGAAACGGCCGTTAATTTGCTCAGCAGAAACAATGCAGAATTCTGGGCAAATTCTGCCACTTCGCCTGCTCTGCCCACACAGAGAAATTGCCAATTTCAGGCTTTTTCTCCCTGAAATTCTGTTTTTTATGGGAAATTTTGTTTTTTGGTGGCCCCAAAAAGTTTCAGACTGAAAACAGATAGTTTGTGAAAAAAACACTGTTTCAGATGGTTTGCCAGAAGACATTTATTTTTTCCATTAAATTTTGTTTTAGCGGTCAAAAACATGATATTTCAGGGAAAAAACACATTTCAGGAAGCAAAATCTGCATAGAAAATTGGCACAACAGCTAAAAAAAGTCCCTGCAGGCAGAACAGAGCTGGAGGCGCATTTAGGCAATATCGTTCCACCAGCAGTGAGGATAACTTTGCCCACCCCTAGCCTTGACTAGGGGACTGAAAATGAATCTACAGGGACTGGTCACAAAGTCCATATGAGGGTGGTATGTCGGGAGCTATGCTTTTTCCTTTCTTATTGGCGTTTCTGTTTTCACACCTTAACCTACCTGTTTTCACTGCAGTTTCTGGGCCCTATTTTTCACATCTTCTGTTTTTGAGCCCAGCCACAGGCCTCAGAGAAGGCCGGTGCACCTTGAGGCCTGAAGGCTTCCTCCAGCAGTAGCAGGGCCCCAGGGCTTCTGACAGCAGCAGAGGCCCTGTGAGGAGTGGCCTCGAGCGATCAGGCAGGCTCAGCTGAGCCACCTCCTCTGGCCTGGGTCCTGTTCCTGGGGCTCCCAGCTCTGTCTGCCTTGACCTCTCCATGCCCCCTGCTCCAGGGCTCACCTGCTGCCGTCGCCGTGCCAACGGAACCCTCAGGCTGGGCAGAGCATTGTGAAATGACAGCCTCCCCTCCCCCGCCGCTGGGGCCTGGGCCCAGGGCTGGGAGCTTGCAAGGCAAAGACACACCTCAGCTCAGCTTCTCCTGAGCTGCTCCAGAGCTCGACCCCTCAGGGCCCCGGGGCCCGAGGGCTGGTGCTGAGAGCCAGTAAGGACGATTTATTGGAAGGTCCTTTCCTTCTTGGTGACTCCTACAAACCATTTTAAGCTCTGTACATATACAAAAGCAACATGTGTCATGCCATTTGGGACATGCTGTTCACATGTCTAGCTCCACTAAAACCCTCCTCAGCATATTTCCGAGCCATCAAGGATGAACCAAGAAAAGTGCAGGGCCCTGACAAATCTGCTTCACCGTCACAGCTTCAACAGACATCTGAGTGTCACACTACATGACAGGTCCGGCCGAGGGCGACAGCGGGGGAAGCTTCACTCAACCAGTGCTACAACAGGGGCTTCCCTCCTACTGAACGGGTGCAGCAGGACAAACTCCTGTCACAGAGAATGGGCGCAACCTCACTGCAAGCTTCATTCACACATGGTCTGGCTAAAGACAGCAAATCAAGCCTCCTACATTGGGCACACTGCACTTTAAAGGGTTAGGCATTGGAAGGCAGAGCTATCCCTCTGCCTCGCACATACTGGAGACCCTGAAGGGCCTCCTCCAGATTGCATTGTTACTGGATCGCCGACCTATCCCCCTGCCCCAAACCTCTCCCATTTACTCTGTCAACATGCTTCTCCTTACCTTCCTGCAAATACAGCACCCCTCTAGTCCCAACTGGTGGAACACCAAGCTTCATGGGGCACTTGAAGGTATCCAGTCTCCACCTTTTATCTGTCCTGCTCCTCATTTCACCATGAAGAACCACTGGCAGCATTTCAGCATCATTTTGAAACTGAAGTTATGGAACAGCTACAAAACCAGGGGAATGGCGGCAGGGGGATTTCATTCCATTTCATTCTGTCCTTTGGCTGTGTGCGCAGTGTCAGAAGAGTTTGAGGACTGCAGAAGACACCGGAACAGATTTCTGGGCGAAAGCGCCAGAGATTCTGGGCCCTGCCCCGATCGCCTTACGAACGCCTTACAAACGCCTGGTGTGCTTTGCCCTGGCGGGCAAATGCCCCGGGTGGACACTGAGCGCAGTACCTGAGGAAATTAGAGTGAGGTTTGACTCAGGGACAAGCCTGCCAAACTATGCACTATGGCAGCTGAATGGGGGCATGGGGTCCTCATGTCTCAGGGATCTGCTTCTCTTATCCAAAACATGTTTCCTCCCACCATCCTTAGCACCTAGCATATGGTAATGAGTGGAGCCCCTATACTTCCCCCTTTGCACATTCGTCAATTCCCAGATCTCTGTGGCAGACAGGGCAAATGTATCTATGTGAGAGAGAGAGGGAGCCAGAGAGAGTGAGAGAGAGAGAGGGAGCAGGCTCTGACAGCCACAATGAGAGAAAAGTGAAGTTGCATCCCCTCAAGTACTCCCCTGCACCCATCAACACAACAGCAAAGTTAGCTTGCATGTTCCCCGCTCTCCCCACTAACCTCACCCACCCACCCACCCACCCTACTCTCTTTCAGGACTTGCAGAGTGCCTAGAGACCCAGGAAATGATGGCAGCGCAGCATGGTACAAACACAAATATCAAAATAGAACTATTCCCCTACTGTCTACAAAACCAAGGAACTACTTCACCTTTGTTTTTTTCCACTTCACATTAAAAAAGAGAAAGACGTCCTTCGTTGGCCCTTTTTACGCACTACCATTCGGTTTACACATTTCATCCTGTTGAGTCTCCCAGTCGGCAAAAGCTATATATTTGGGTGGGTGATCCCAATGAAGTCAATGGAAATAGAGAAGGTGTTAGAAGGGTGATGATTGTGTGCTGCTAGTGTCTTCCCCTTGAAGTCCATAGAGGGCATGGCCTTGACTAGGGGGTGGTCGAAACGGCCGTTAATTTGCTCAGCAGAAACAATGCAGAATTCTGGGCAAATTCTGCCACTTCGCCTGCTCTGCCCACACAGAGAAATTGCCAATTTCAGGCTTTTTCTCCCTGAAATTCTGTTTTTTATGGGAAATTTTGTTTTTTGGTGGCCCCAAAAAGTTTCAGACTGAAAACAGATAGTTTGTGAAAGAAACACTGTTTCAGATGGTTTGCCAGAAGACATTTATTTTTTCCATTAAATTTTGTTTTAGCGGTCAAAAACATGATATTTCAGGGAAAAAACACATTTCAGGAAGCAAAATCTGCATAGAAAATTGGCACAACAGCTAAAAAAAGTCCCTGCAGGCAGAACAGAGCTGGAGGCGCATTTAGGCAATATCGTTCCACCAGCAGTGAGGATAACTTTGCCCACCCCTAGCCTTGACTAGGGGACTGAAAATGAATCTACAGGGACTGGTCACAAAGTCCATATGAGGGTGGTATGTCGGGAGCTATGCTTTTTCCTTTCTTATTGGCGTTTCTGTTTTCACACCTTAACCTACCTGTTTTCACTGCAGTTTCTGGGCCCTATTTTTCACATCTTCTGTTTTTGAGCCCAGCCACAGGCCTCAGAGAAGGCCGGTGCACCTTGAGGCCTGAAGGCTTCCTCCACCAGTAGCAGGGCCCCAGGGCTTCTGACAGCAGCAGAGGCCCTGTGAGGAGTGGCCTCGAGCGATCAGGCAGGCTCAGCTGAGCCACCTCCTCTGGCCTGGGTCCTGTTCCTGGGGCTCCCAGCTCTGTCTGCCTTGACCTCTCCATGCCCCCTGCTCCAGGGCTCACCTGCTGCCGTCGCCGTGCCAACGGAACCCTCAGGCTGGGCAGAGCATTGTGAAATGACAGCCTCCCCTCCCCCGCCGCTGGGGCCTGGGCCCAGGGCTGGGAGCTTGCAAGGCAAAGACACACCTCAGCTCAGCTTCTCCTGAGCTGCTCCAGAGCTCGACCCCTCAGGGCCCCGGGGCCCGAGGGCTGGTGCTGAGAGCCAGTAAGGACGATTTATTGGAAGGTCCTTTCCTTCTTGGTGACTCCTACAAACCATTTTAAGCTCTGTACATATACAAAAGCAACATGTGTCATGCCATTTGGGACATGCTGTTCACATGTCTAGCTCCACTAAAACCCTCCTCAGCATATTTCCGAGCCATCAAGGATGAACCAAGAAAAGTGCAGGGCCCTGACAAATCTGCTTCTCCGTCACAGCTTCAACAGACATCTGAGTGTCACACTACATGACAGGTCCGGCCGAGGGCGACAGCGGGGGAAGCTTCACTCAACCAGTGCTACAACAGGGGCTTCCCTCCTACTGAACGGGTGCAGCAGGACAAACTCCTGTCACAGAGAATGGGCGCAACCTCACTGCAAGCTTCATTCACACATGGTCTGGCTAAAGACAGCAAATCAAGCCTCCTACATTGGGCACACTGCACTTTAAAGGGTTAGGCATTGGAAGGCAGAGCTATCCCTCTGCCTCGCACATACTGGAGACCCTGAAGGGCCTCCTCCAGATTGCATTGTTACTGGATCGCCGACCTATCCCCCTGCCCCAAACCTCTCCCATTTACTCTGTCAACATGCTTCTCCTTACCTTCCTGCAAATACAGCACCCCTCTAGTCCCAACTGGTGGAACACCAAGCTTCATGGGGCACTTGAAGGTATCCAGTCTCCACCTTTTATCTGTCCTGCTCCTCATTTCACCATGAAGAACCACTGGCAGCATTTCAGCATCATTTTGAAACTGAAGTTATGGAACAGCTACAAAACCAGGGGAATGGCGGCAGGGGGATTTCATTCCATTTCATTCTGTCCTTTGGCTGTGTGCGCAGTGTCAGAAGAGTTTGAGGACTGCAGAAGACACCGGAACAGATTTCTGGGCGAAAGCGCCAGAGATTCTGGGCCCTGCCCCGATCGCCTTACGAACGCCTTACAAACGCCTGGTGTGCTTTGCCCTGGCGGGCAAATGCCCCGGGTGGACACTGAGCGCAGTACCTGAGGAAATTAGAGTGAGGTTTGACTCAGGGACAAGCCTGCCAAACTATGCACTATGGCAGCTGAATGGGGGCATGGGGTCCTCATGTCTCAGGGATCTGCTTCTCTTATCCAAAACATGTTTCCTCCCACCATCCTTAGCACCTAGCATATGGTAATGAGTGGAGCCCCTATACTTCCCCCTTTGCACATTCGTCAATTCCCAGATCTCTGTGGCAGACAGGGCAAATGTATCTATGTGAGAGAGAGAGGGAGCCAGAGAGAGTGAGAGAGAGAGAGGGAGCAGGCTCTGACAGCCACAATGAGAGAAAAGTGAAGTTGCATCCCCTCAAGTACTCCCCTGCACCCATCAACACAACAGCAAAGTTAGCTTGCATGTTCCCCGCTCTCCCCACTAACCTCACCCACCCACCCACCCACCCTACTCTCTTTCAGGACTTGCAGAGTGCCTAGAGACCCAGGAAATGATGGCAGCGCAGCATGGTACAAACACAAATATCAACATAGAACTATTCCCCTACTGTCTACAAAACCAAGGAACTACTTCACCTTTGTTTTTTTCCACTTCACATTAAAAAAGAGAAAGACGTCCTTCGTTGGCCCTTTTTACGCACTACCATTCGGTTTACACATTTCATCCTGTTGAGTCTCCCAGTCGGCAAAAGCTATATATTTGGGTGGGTGATCCCAATGAAGTCAATGGAAATAGAGAAGGTGTTAGAAGGGTGATGATTGTGTGCTGCTAGTGTCTTCCCCTTGAAGTCCATAGAGGGCATGGCCTTGACTAGGGGGTGGTCGAAACGGCCGTTAATTTGCTCAGCAGAAACAATGCAGAATTCTGGGCAAATTCTGCCACTTCGCCTGCTCTGCCCACACAGAGAAATTGCCAATTTCAGGCTTTTTCTCCCTGAAATTCTGTTTTTTATGGGAAATTTTGTTTTTTGGTGGCCCCAAAAAGTTTCAGACTGAAAACAGATAGTTTGTGAAAAAAACACTGTTTCAGATGGTTTGCCAGAAGACATTTATTTTTTCCATTAAATTTTGTTTTAGCGGTCAAAAACATGATATTTCAGGGAAAAAACACATTTCAGGAAGCAAAATCTGCATAGAAAATTGGCACAACAGCTAAAAAAAGTCCCTGCAGGCAGAACAGAGCTGGAGGCGCATTTAGGCAATATCGTTCCACCAGCAGTGAGGATAACTTTGCCCACCCCTAGCCTTGACTAGGGGACTGAAAATGAATCTACAGGGACTGGTCACAAAGTCCATATGAGGGTGGTATGTCGGGAGCTATGCTTTTTCCTTTCTTATTGGCGTTTCTGTTTTCACACCTTAACCTACCTGTTTTCACTGCAGTTTCTGGGCCCTATTTTTCACATCTTCTGTTTTTGAGCCCAGCCACAGGCCTCAGAGAAGGCCGGTGCACCTTGAGGCCTGAAGGCTTCCTCCACCAGTAGCAGGGCCCCAGGGCTTCTGACAGCAGCAGAGGCCCTGTGAGGAGTGGCCTCGAGCGATCAGGCGGGCTCCTGCGAGCCACCTCCTCTGGCCTGGGTCCTGTTCCTGGGGCTCCCAGCTCTGTCTGCCTTGACCTCTCCATGCCCCCTGCTCCAGGGCTCACCTGCTGCCGTCGTCGTGCCAACGGAACCCTCAGGCTGGGCAGAGCATTGTGAAATGACAGCCTCCCCTCCCCCGCCGCTGGGGCCTGGGCCCAGGGCTGGGAGCTTGCAAGGCAAAGACACACCTCAGCTCAGCTTCTCCTGAGCTGCTCCAGAGCTCGACCCCTCAGGGCCCCGGGGCCCGAGGGCTGGTGCTGAGAGCCAGTAAGGACGATTTATTGGAAGGTCCTTTCCTTCTTGGTGACTCCTACAAACCATTTTAAGCTCTGTACATATACAAAAGCAACATGTGTCATGCCATTTGGGACATGCTGTTCACATGTCTAGCTCCACTAAAACCCTCCTCAGCATATTTCCGAGCCATCAAGGATGAACCAAGAAAAGTGCAGGGCCCTGACAAATCTGCTTCACCGTCACAGCTTCAACAGACATCTGAGTGTCACACTACATGACAGGTCCGGCCGAGGGCGACAGCGGGGGAAGCTTCACTCAACCAGTGCTACAACAGGGGCTTCCCTCCTACTGAACGGGTGCAGCAGGACAAACTCCTGTCACAGAGAATGGGCGCAACCTCACTGCAAGCTTCATTCACACATGGTCTGGCTAAAGACAGCAAATCAAGCCTCCTACATTGGGCACACTGCACTTTAAAGGGTTAGGCATTGGAAGGCAGAGCTATCCCTCTGCCTCGCACATACTGGAGACCCTGAAGGGCCTCCTCCAGATTGCATTGTTACTGGATCGCCGACCTATCCCCCTGCCCCAAACCTCTCCCATTTACTCTGTCAACATGCTTCTCCTTACCTTCCTGCAAATACAGCACCCCTCTAGTCCCAACTGGTGGAACACCAAGCTTCATGGGGCACTTGAAGGTATCCAGTCTCCACCTTTTATCTGTCCTGCTCCTCATTTCACCATGAAGAACCACTGGCAGCATTTCAGCATCATTTTGAAACTGAAGTTATGGAACAGCTACAAAACCAGGGGAATGGCGGCAGGGGGATTTCATTCCATTTCATTCTGTCCTTTGGCTGTGTGCGCAGTGTCAGAAGAGTTTGAGGACTGCAGAAGACACCGGAACAGATTTCTGGGCGAAAGCGCCAGAGATTCTGGGCCCTGCCCCGATCGCCTTACGAACGCCTTACAAACGCCTGGCGTGCTTTGCCCTGGCGGGCAAATGCCCCGGGTGGACACTGAGCGCAGTACCTGAGGAAATTAGAGTGAGGTTTGACTCAGGGACAAGCCTGCCAAACTATGCACTATGGCAGCTGAATGGGGGCATGGGGTCCTCATGTCTCAGGGATCTGCTTCTCTTATCCAAAACATGTTTCCTCCCACCATCCTTAGCACCTAGCATATGGTAATGAGTGGAGCCCCTATACTTCCCCCTTTGCACATTCGTCAATTCCCAGATCTCTGTGGCAGACAGGGCAAATGTATCTATGTGAGAGAGAGAGGGAGCCAGAGAGAGTGAGAGAGAGAGAGGGAGCAGGCTCTGACAGCCACAATGAGAGAAAAGTGAAGTTGCATCCCCTCAAGTACTCCCCTGCACCCATCAACACAACAGCAAAGTTAGCTTGCATGTTCCCCGCTCTCCCCACTAACCTCACCCACCCACCCACCCACCCTACTCTCTTTCAGGACTTGCAGAGTGCCTAGAGACCCAGGAAATGATGGCAGCGCAGCATGGTACAAACACAAATATCAAAATAGAACTATTCCCCTACTGTCTACAAAACCAAGGAACTACTTCACCTTTGTTTTTTTCCACTTCACATTAAAAACGAGAAAGACGTCCTTCGTTGGCCCTTTTTACGCACTACCATTCGGTTTACACATTTCATCCTGTTGAGTCTCCCAGTCGGCAAAAGCTATATATTTGGGTGGGTGATCCCAATGAAGTCAATGGAAATAGAGAAGGTGTTAGAAGGGTGATGATTGTGTGCTGCTAGTGTCTTCCCCTTGAAGTCCATAGAGGGCATGGCCTTGACTAGGGGGTGGTCGAAACGGCCGTTAATTTGCTCAGCAGAAACAATGCAGAATTCTGGGCAAATTCTGCCACTTCGCCTGCTCTGCCCACACAGAGAAATTGCCAATTTCAGGCTTTTTCTCCCTGAAATTCTGTTTTTTATGGGAAATTTTGTTTTTTGGTGGCCCCAAAAAGTTTCAGACTGAAAACAGATAGTTTGTGAAAAAAACACTGTTTCAGATGGTTTGCCAGAAGACATTTATTTTTTCCATTAAATTTTGTTTTAGCGGTCAAAAACATGATATTTCAGGGAAAAAACACATTTCAGGAAGCAAAATCTGCATAGAAAATTGGCACAACAGCTAAAAAAAGTCCCTGCAGGCAGAACAGAGCTGGAGGCGCATTTAGGCAATATCGTTCCACCAGCAGTGAGGATAACTTTGCCCACCCCTAGCCTTGACTAGGGGACTGAAAATGAATCTACAGGGACTGGTCACAAAGTCCATATGAGGGTGGTATGTCGGGAGCTATGCTTTTTCCTTTCTTATTGGCGTTTCTGTTTTCACACCTTAACCTACCTGTTTTCACTGCAGTTTCTGGGCCCTATTTTTCACATCTTCTGTTTTTGAGCCCAGCCACAGGCCTCAGAGAAGGCCGGTGCACCTTGAGGCCTGAAGGCTTCCTCCAGCAGTAGCAGGGCCCCAGGGCTTCTGACAGCAGCAGAGGCCCTGTGAGGAGTGGCCTCGAGCGATCAGGCAGGCTCAGCTGAGCCACCTCCTCTGGCCTGGGTCCTGTTCCTGGGGCTCCCAGCTCTGTCTGCCTTGACCTCTCCATGCCCCCTGCTCCAGGGCTCACCTGCTGCCGTCGCCGTGCCAACGGAACCCTCAGGCTGGGCAGAGCATTGTGAAATGACAGCCTCCCCTCCCCCGCCGGGGCCTGGGCCCAGGGCTGGGAGCTTGCAAGGCAAAGACACACCTCAGCTCAGCTTCTCCTGAGCTGCTCCAGAGCTCGACCCCTCAGGGCCCCGGGGCCCGAGGGCTGGTGCTGAGAGCCAGTAAGGACGATTTATTGGAAGGTCCTTTCCTTCTTGGTGACTCCTACAAACCATTTTAAGCTCTGTACATATACAAAAGCAACATGTGTCATGCCATTTGGGACATGCTGTTCACATGTCTAGCTCCACTAAAACCCTCCTCAGCATATTTCCGAGCCATCAAGGATGAACCAAGAAAAGTGCAGGGCCCTGACAAATCTGCTTCACCGTCACAGCTTCAACAGACATCTGAGTGTCACACTACATGACAGGTCCGGCCGAGGGCGACAGCGGGGGAAGCTTCACTCAACCAGTGCTACAACAGGGGCTTCCCTCCTACTGAACGGGTGCAGCAGGACAAACTCCTGTCACAGAGAATGGGCGCAACCTCACTGCAAGCTTCATTCACACATGGTCTGGCTAAAGACAGCAAATCAAGCCTCCTACATTGGGCACACTGCACTTTAAAGGGTTAGGCATTGGAAGGCAGAGCTATCCCTCTGCCTCGCACATACTGGAGACCCTGAAGGGCCTCCTCCAGATTGCATTGTTACTGGATCGCCGACCTATCCCCCTGCCCCAAACCTCTCCCATTTACTCTGTCAACATGCTTCTCCTTACCTTCCTGCAAATACAGCACCCCTCTAGTCCCAACTGGTGGAACACCAAGCTTCATGGGGCACTTGAAGGTATCCAGTCTCCACCTTTTATCTGTCCTGCTCCTCATTTCACCATGAAGAACCACTGGCAGCATTTCAGCATCATTTTGAAACTGAAGTTATGGAACAGCTACAAAACCAGGGGAATGGCGGCAGGGGGATTTCATTCCATTTCATTCTGTCCTTTGGCTGTGTGCGCAGTGTCAGAAGAGTTTGAGGACTGCAGAAGACACCGGAACAGATTTCTGGGCGAAAGCGCCAGAGATTCTGGGCCCTGCCCCGATCGCCTTACGAACGCCTTACAAACGCCTGGTGTGCTTTGCCCTGGCGGGCAAATGCCCCGGGTGGACACTGAGCGCAGTACCTGAGGAAATTAGAGTGAGGTTTGACTCAGGGACAAGCCTGCCAAACTATGCACTATGGCAGCTGAATGGGGGCATGGGGTCCTCATGTCTCAGGGATCTGCTTCTCTTATCCAAAACATGTTTCCTCCCACCATCCTTAGCACCTAGCATATGGTAATGAGTGGAGCCCCTATACTTCCCCCTTTGCACATTCGTCAATTCCCAGATCTCTGTGGCAGACAGGGCAAATGTATCTATGTGAGAGAGAGAGGGAGCCAGAGAGAGTGAGAGAGAGAGAGGGAGCAGGCTCTGACAGCCACAATGAGAGAAAAGTGAAGTTGCATCCCCTCAAGTACTCCCCTGCACCCATCAACACAACAGCAAAGTTAGCTTGCATGTTCCCCGCTCTCCCCACTAACCTCACCCACCCACCCACCCACCCTACTCTCTTTCAGGACTTGCAGAGTGCCTAGAGACCCAGGAAATGATGGCAGCGCAGCATGGTACAAACACAAATATCAAAATAGAACTATTCCCCTACTGTCTACAAAACCAAGGAACTACTTCACCTTTGTTTTTTTCCACTTCACATTAAAAACGAGAAAGACGTCCTTCGTTGGCCCTTTTTACGCACTACCATTCGGTTTACACATTTCATCCTGTTGAGTCTCCCAGTCGGCAAAAGCTATATATTTGGGTGGGTGATCCCAATGAAGTCAATGGAAATAGAGAAGGTGTTAGAAGGGTGATGATTGTGTGCTGCTAGTGTCTTCCCCTTGAAGTCCATAGAGGGCATGGCCTTGACTAGGGGGTGGTCGAAACGGCCGTTAATTTGCTCAGCAGAAACAATGCAGAATTCTGGGCAAATTCTGCCACTTCGCCTGCTCTGCCCACACAGAGAAATTGCCAATTTCAGGCTTTTTCTCCCTGAAATTCTGTTTTTTATGGGAAATTTTGTTTTTTGGTGGCCCCAAAAAGTTTCAGACTGAAAACAGATAGTTTGTGAAAAAAACACTGTTTCAGATGGTTTGCCAGAAGACATTTATTTTTTCCATTAAATTTTGTTTTAGCGGTCAAAAACATGATATTTCAGGGAAAAAACACATTTCAGGAAGCAAAATCTGCATAGAAAATTGGCACAACAGCTAAAAAAAGTCCCTGCAGGCAGAACAGAGCTGGAGGCGCATTTAGGCAATATCGTTCCACCAGCAGTGAGGATAACTTTGCCCACCCCTAGCCTTGACTAGGGGACTGAAAATGAATCTACAGGGACTGGTCACAAAGTCCATATGAGGGTGGTATGTCGGGAGCTATGCTTTTTCCTTTCTTATTGGCGTTTCTGTTTTCACACCTTAACCTACCTGTTTTCACTGCAGTTTCTGGGCCCTATTTTTCACATCTTCTGTTTTTGAGCCCAGCCACAGGCCTCAGAGAAGGCCGGTGCACCTTGAGGCCTGAAGGCTTCCTCCAGCAGTAGCAGGGCCCCAGGGCTTCTGACAGCAGCAGAGGCCCTGTGAGGAGTGGCCTCGAGCGATCAGGCAGGCTCAGCTGAGCCACCTCCTCTGGCCTGGGTCCTGTTCCTGGGGCTCCCAGCTCTGTCTGCCTTGACCTCTCCATGCCCCCTGCTCCAGGGCTCACCTGCTGCCGTCGCCGTGCCAACGGAACCCTCAGGCTGGGCAGAGCATTGTGAAATGACAGCCTCCCCTCCCCCGCCGGGGCCTGGGCCCAGGGCTGGGAGCTTGCAAGGCAAAGACACACCTCAGCTCAGCTTCTCCTGAGCTGCTCCAGAGCTCGACCCCTCAGGGCCCCGGGGCCCGAGGGCTGGTGCTGAGAGCCAGTAAGGACGATTTATTGGAAGGTCCTTTCCTTCTTGGTGACTCCTACAAACCATTTTAAGCTCTGTACATATACAAAAGCAACATGTGTCATGCCATTTGGGACATGCTGTTCACATGTCTAGCTCCACTAAAACCCTCCTCAGCATATTTCCGAGCCATCAAGGATGAACCAAGAAAAGTGCAGGGCCCTGACAAATCTGCTTCACCGTCACAGCTTCAACAGACATCTGAGTGTCACACTACATGACAGGTCCGGCCGAGGGCGACAGCGGGGGAAGCTTCACTCAACCAGTGCTACAACAGGGGCTTCCCTCCTACTGAACGGGTGCAGCAGGACAAACTCCTGTCACAGAGAATGGGCGCAACCTCACTGCAAGCTTCATTCACACATGGTCTGGCTAAAGACAGCAAATCAAGCCTCCTACATTGGGCACACTGCACTTTAAAGGGTTAGGCATTGGAAGGCAGAGCTATCCCTCTGCCTCGCACATACTGGAGACCCTGAAGGGCCTCCTCCAGATTGCATTGTTACTGGATCGCCGACCTATCCCCCTGCCCCAAACCTCTCCCATTTACTCTGTCAACATGCTTCTCCTTACCTTCCTGCAAATACAGCACCCCTCTAGTCCCAACTGGTGGAACACCAAGCTTCATGGGGCACTTGAAGGTATCCAGTCTCCACCTTTTATCTGTCCTGCTCCTCATTTCACCATGAAGAACCACTGGCAGCATTTCAGCATCATTTTGAAACTGAAGTTATGGAACAGCTACAAAACCAGGGGAATGGCGGCAGGGGGATTTCATTCCATTTCATTCTGTCCTTTGGCTGTGTGCGCAGTGTCAGAAGAGTTTGAGGACTGCAGAAGACACCGGAACAGATTTCTGGGCGAAAGCGCCAGAGATTCTGGGCCCTGCCCCGATCGCCTTACGAACGCCTTACAAACGCCTGGTGTGCTTTGCCCTGGCGGGCAAATGCCCCGGGTGGACACTGAGCGCAGTACCTGAGGAAATTAGAGTGAGGTTTGACTCAGGGACAAGCCTGCCAAACTATGCACTATGGCAGCTGAATGGGGGCATGGGGTCCTCATGTCTCAGGGATCTGCTTCTCTTATCCAAAACATGTTTCCTCCCACCATCCTTAGCACCTAGCATATGGTAATGAGTGGAGCCCCTATACTTCCCCCTTTGCACATTCGTCAATTCCCAGATCTCTGTGGCAGACAGGGCAAATGTATCTATGTGAGAGAGAGAGGGAGCCAGAGAGAGTGAGAGAGAGAGAGGGAGCAGGCTCTGACAGCCACAATGAGAGAAAAGTGAAGTTGCATCCCCTCAAGTACTCCCCTGCACCCATCAACACAACAGCAAAGTTAGCTTGCATGTTCCCCGCTCTCCCCACTAACCTCACCCACCCACCCACCCACCCTACTCTCTTTCAGGACTTGCAGAGTGCCTAGAGACCCAGGAAATGATGGCAGCGCAGCATGGTACAAACACAAATATCAACATAGAACTATTCCCCTACTGTCTACAAAACCAAGGAACTACTTCACCTTTGTTTTTTTCCACTTCACATTAAAAAAGAGAAAGACGTCCTTCGTTGGCCCTTTTTACGCACTACCATTCGGTTTACACATTTCATCCTGTTGAGTCTCCCAGTCGGCAAAAGCTATATATTTGGGTGGGTGATCCCAATGAAGTCAATGGAAATAGAGAAGGTGTTAGAAGGGTGATGATTGTGTGCTGCTAGTGTCTTCCCCTTGAAGTCCATAGAGGGCATGGCCTTGACTAGGGGGTGGTCGAAACGGCCGTTAATTTGCTCAGCAGAAACAATGCAGAATTCTGGGCAAATTCTGCCACTTCGCCTGCTCTGCCCACACAGAGAAATTGCCAATTTCAGGCTTTTTCTCCCTGAAATTCTGTTTTTTATGGGAAATTTTGTTTTTTGGTGGCCCCAAAAAGTTTCAGACTGAAAACAGATAGTTTGTGAAAAAAACACTGTTTCAGATGGTTTGCCAGAAGACATTTATTTTTTCCATTAAATTTTGTTTTAGCGGTCAAAAACATGATATTTCAGGGAAAAAACACATTTCAGGAAGCAAAATCTGCATAGAAAATTGGCACAACAGCTAAAAAAAGTCCCTGCAGGCAGAACAGAGCTGGAGGCGCATTTAGGCAATATCGTTCCACCAGCAGTGAGGATAACTTTGCCCACCCCTAGCCTTGACTAGGGGACTGAAAATGAATCTACAGGGACTGGTCACAAAGTCCATATGAGGGTGGTATGTCGGGAGCTATGCTTTTTCCTTTCTTATTGGCGTTTCTGTTTTCACACCTTAACCTACCTGTTTTCACTGCAGTTTCTGGGCCCTATTTTTCACATCTTCTGTTTTTGAGCCCAGCCACAGGCCTCAGAGAAGGCCGGTGCACCTTGAGGCCTGAAGGCTTCCTCCAGCAGTAGCAGGGCCCCAGGGCTTCTGACAGCAGCAGAGGCCCTGTGAGGAGTGGCCTCGAGCGATCAGGCAGGCTCAGCTGAGCCACCTCCTCTGGCCTGGGTCCTGTTCCTGGGGCTCCCAGCTCTGTCTGCCTTGACCTCTCCATGCCCCCTGCTCCAGGGCTCACCTGCTGCCGTCGCCGTGCCAACGGAACCCTCAGGCTGGGCAGAGCATTGTGAAATGACAGCCTCCCCTCCCCCGCCGCTGGGGCCTGGGCCCAGGGCTGGGAGCTTGCAAGGCAAAGACACACCTCAGCTCAGCTTCTCCTGAGCTGCTCCAGAGCTCGACCCCTCAGGGCCCCGGGGCCCGAGGGCTGGTGCTGAGAGCCAGTAAGGACGATTTATTGGAAGGTCCTTTCCTTCTTGGTGACTCCTACAAACCATTTTAAGCTCTGTACATATACAAAAGCAACATGTGTCATGCCATTTGGGACATGCTGTTCACATGTCTAGCTCCACTAAAACCCTCCTCAGCATATTTCCGAGCCATCAAGGATGAACCAAGAAAAGTGCAGGGCCCTGACAAATCTGCTTCACCGTCACAGCTTCAACAGACATCTGAGTGTCACACTACATGACAGGTCCGGCCGAGGGCGACAGCGGGGGAAGCTTCACTCAACCAGTGCTACAACAGGGGCTTCCCTCCTACTGAACGGGTGCAGCAGGACAAACTCCTGTCACAGAGAATGGGCGCAACCTCACTGCAAGCTTCATTCACACATGGTCTGGCTAAAGACAGCAAATCAAGCCTCCTACATTGGGCACACTGCACTTTAAAGGGTTAGGCATTGGAAGGCAGAGCTATCCCTCTGCCTCGCACATACTGGAGACCCTGAAGGGCCTCCTCCAGATTGCATTGTTACTGGATCGCCGACCTATCCCCCTGCCCCAAACCTCTCCCATTTACTCTGTCAACATGCTTCTCCTTACCTTCCTGCAAATACAGCACCCCTCTAGTCCCAACTGGTGGAACACCAAGCTTCATGGGGCACTTGAAGGTATCCAGTCTCCACCTTTTATCTGTCCTGCTCCTCATTTCACCATGAAGAACCACTGGCAGCATTTCAGCATCATTTTGAAACTGAAGTTATGGAACAGCTACAAAACCAGGGGAATGGCGGCAGGGGGATTTCATTCCATTTCATTCTGTCCTTTGGCTGTGTGCGCAGTGTCAGAAGAGTTTGAGGACTGCAGAAGACACCGGAACAGATTTCTGGGCGAAAGCGCCAGAGATTCTGGGCCCTGCCCCGATCGCCTTACGAACGCCTTACAAACGCCTGGTGTGCTTTGCCCTGGCGGGCAAATGCCCCGGGTGGACACTGAGCGCAGTACCTGAGGAAATTAGAGTGAGGTTTGACTCAGGGACAAGCCTGCCAAACTATGCACTATGGCAGCTGAATGGGGGCATGGGGTCCTCATGTCTCAGGGATCTGCTTCTCTTATCCAAAACATGTTTCCTCCCACCATCCTTAGCACCTAGCATATGGTAATGAGTGGAGCCCCTATACTTCCCCCTTTGCACATTCGTCAATTCCCAGATCTCTGTGGCAGACAGGGCAAATGTATCTATGTGAGAGAGAGAGGGAGCCAGAGAGAGTGAGAGAGAGAGAGGGAGCAGGCTCTGACAGCCACAATGAGAGAAAAGTGAAGTTGCATCCCCTCAAGTACTCCCCTGCACCCATCAACACAACAGCAAAGTTAGCTTGCATGTTCCCCGCTCTCCCCACTAACCTCACCCACCCACCCACCCACCCTACTCTCTTTCAGGACTTGCAGAGTGCCTAGAGACCCAGGAAATGATGGCAGCGCAGCATGGTACAAACACAAATATCAAAATAGAACTATTCCCCTACTGTCTACAAAACCAAGGAACTACTTCACCTTTGTTTTTTTCCACTTCACATTAAAAAAGAGAAAGACGTCCTTCGTTGGCCCTTTTTACGCACTACCATTCGGTTTACACATTTCATCCTGTTGAGTCTCCCAGTCGGCAAAAGCTATATATTTGGGTGGGTGATCCCAATGAAGTCAATGGAAATAGAGAAGGTGTTAGAAGGGTGATGATTGTGTGCTGCTAGTGTCTTCCCCTTGAAGTCCATAGAGGGCATGGCCTTGACTAGGGGGTGGTCGAAACGGCCGTTAATTTGCTCAGCAGAAACAATGCAGAATTCTGGGCAAATTCTGCCACTTCGCCTGCTCTGCCCACACAGAGAAATTGCCAATTTCAGGCTTTTTCTCCCTGAAATTCTGTTTTTTATGGGAAATTTTGTTTTTTGGTGGCCCCAAAAAGTTTCAGACTGAAAACAGATAGTTTGTGAAAGAAACACTGTTTCAGATGGTTTGCCAGAAGACATTTATTTTTTCCATTAAATTTTGTTTTAGCGGTCAAAAACATGATATTTCAGGGAAAAAACACATTTCAGGAAGCAAAATCTGCATAGAAAATTGGCACAACAGCTAAAAAAAGTCCCTGCAGGCAGAACAGAGCTGGAGGCGCATTTAGGCAATATCGTTCCACCAGCAGTGAGGATAACTTTGCCCACCCCTAGCCTTGACTAGGGGACTGAAAATGAATCTACAGGGACTGGTCACAAAGTCCATATGAGGGTGGTATGTCGGGAGCTATGCTTTTTCCTTTCTTATTGGCGTTTCTGTTTTCACACCTTAACCTACCTGTTTTCACTGCAGTTTCTGGGCCCTATTTTTCACATCTTCTGTTTTTGAGCCCAGCCACAGGCCTCAGAGAAGGCCGGTGCACCTTGAGGCCTGAAGGCTTCCTCCACCAGTAGCAGGGCCCCAGGGCTTCTGACAGCAGCAGAGGCCCTGTGAGGAGTGGCCTCGAGCGATCAGGCAGGCTCAGCTGAGCCACCTCCTCTGGCCTGGGTCCTGTTCCTGGGGCTCCCAGCTCTGTCTGCCTTGACCTCTCCATGCCCCCTGCTCCAGGGCTCACCTGCTGCCGTCGCCGTGCCAACGGAACCCTCAGGCTGGGCAGAGCATTGTGAAATGACAGCCTCCCCTCCCCCGCCGCTGGGGCCTGGGCCCAGGGCTGGGAGCTTGCAAGGCAAAGACACACCTCAGCTCAGCTTCTCCTGAGCTGCTCCAGAGCTCGACCCCTCAGGGCCCCGGGGCCCGAGGGCTGGTGCTGAGAGCCAGTAAGGACGATTTATTGGAAGGTCCTTTCCTTCTTGGTGACTCCTACAAACCATTTTAAGCTCTGTACATATACAAAAGCAACATGTGTCATGCCATTTGGGACATGCTGTTCACATGTCTAGCTCCACTAAAACCCTCCTCAGCATATTTCCGAGCCATCAAGGATGAACCAAGAAAAGTGCAGGGCCCTGACAAATCTGCTTCTCCGTCACAGCTTCAACAGACATCTGAGTGTCACACTACATGACAGGTCCGGCCGAGGGCGACAGCGGGGGAAGCTTCACTCAACCAGTGCTACAACAGGGGCTTCCCTCCTACTGAACGGGTGCAGCAGGACAAACTCCTGTCACAGAGAATGGGCGCAACCTCACTGCAAGCTTCATTCACACATGGTCTGGCTAAAGACAGCAAATCAAGCCTCCTACATTGGGCACACTGCACTTTAAAGGGTTAGGCATTGGAAGGCAGAGCTATCCCTCTGCCTCGCACATACTGGAGACCCTGAAGGGCCTCCTCCAGATTGCATTGTTACTGGATCGCCGACCTATCCCCCTGCCCCAAACCTCTCCCATTTACTCTGTCAACATGCTTCTCCTTACCTTCCTGCAAATACAGCACCCCTCTAGTCCCAACTGGTGGAACACCAAGCTTCATGGGGCACTTGAAGGTATCCAGTCTCCACCTTTTATCTGTCCTGCTCCTCATTTCACCATGAAGAACCACTGGCAGCATTTCAGCATCATTTTGAAACTGAAGTTATGGAACAGCTACAAAACCAGGGGAATGGCGGCAGGGGGATTTCATTCCATTTCATTCTGTCCTTTGGCTGTGTGCGCAGTGTCAGAAGAGTTTGAGGACTGCAGAAGACACCGGAACAGATTTCTGGGCGAAAGCGCCAGAGATTCTGGGCCCTGCCCCGATCGCCTTACGAACGCCTTACAAACGCCTGGTGTGCTTTGCCCTGGCGGGCAAATGCCCCGGGTGGACACTGAGCGCAGTACCTGAGGAAATTAGAGTGAGGTTTGACTCAGGGACAAGCCTGCCAAACTATGCACTATGGCAGCTGAATGGGGGCATGGGGTCCTCATGTCTCAGGGATCTGCTTCTCTTATCCAAAACATGTTTCCTCCCACCATCCTTAGCACCTAGCATATGGTAATGAGTGGAGCCCCTATACTTCCCCCTTTGCACATTCGTCAATTCCCAGATCTCTGTGGCAGACAGGGCAAATGTATCTATGTGAGAGAGAGAGGGAGCCAGAGAGAGTGAGAGAGAGAGAGGGAGCAGGCTCTGACAGCCACAATGAGAGAAAAGTGAAGTTGCATCCCCTCAAGTACTCCCCTGCACCCATCAACACAACAGCAAAGTTAGCTTGCATGTTCCCCGCTCTCCCCACTAACCTCACCCACCCACCCACCCACCCTACTCTCTTTCAGGACTTGCAGAGTGCCTAGAGACCCAGGAAATGATGGCAGCGCAGCATGGTACAAACACAAATATCAACATAGAACTATTCCCCTACTGTCTACAAAACCAAGGAACTACTTCACCTTTGTTTTTTTCCACTTCACATTAAAAAAGAGAAAGACGTCCTTCGTTGGCCCTTTTTACGCACTACCATTCGGTTTACACATTTCATCCTGTTGAGTCTCCCAGTCGGCAAAAGCTATATATTTGGGTGGGTGATCCCAATGAAGTCAATGGAAATAGAGAAGGTGTTAGAAGGGTGATGATTGTGTGCTGCTAGTGTCTTCCCCTTGAAGTCCATAGAGGGCATGGCCTTGACTAGGGGGTGGTCGAAACGGCCGTTAATTTGCTCAGCAGAAACAATGCAGAATTCTGGGCAAATTCTGCCACTTCGCCTGCTCTGCCCACACAGAGAAATTGCCAATTTCAGGCTTTTTCTCCCTGAAATTCTGTTTTTTATGGGAAATTTTGTTTTTTGGTGGCCCCAAAAAGTTTCAGACTGAAAACAGATAGTTTGTGAAAAAAACACTGTTTCAGATGGTTTGCCAGAAGACATTTATTTTTTCCATTAAATTTTGTTTTAGCGGTCAAAAACATGATATTTCAGGGAAAAAACACATTTCAGGAAGCAAAATCTGCATAGAAAATTGGCACAACAGCTAAAAAAAGTCCCTGCAGGCAGAACAGAGCTGGAGGCGCATTTAGGCAATATCGTTCCACCAGCAGTGAGGATAACTTTGCCCACCCCTAGCCTTGACTAGGGGACTGAAAATGAATCTACAGGGACTGGTCACAAAGTCCATATGAGGGTGGTATGTCGGGAGCTATGCTTTTTCCTTTCTTATTGGCGTTTCTGTTTTCACACCTTAACCTACCTGTTTTCACTGCAGTTTCTGGGCCCTATTTTTCACATCTTCTGTTTTTGAGCCCAGCCACAGGCCTCAGAGAAGGCCGGTGCACCTTGAGGCCTGAAGGCTTCCTCCAGCAGTAGCAGGGCCCCAGGGCTTCTGACAGCAGCAGAGGCCCTGTGAGGAGTGGCCTCGAGCGATCAGGCAGGCTCAGCTGAGCCACCTCCTCTGGCCTGGGTCCTGTTCCTGGGGCTCCCAGCTCTGTCTGCCTTGACCTCTCCATGCCCCCTGCTCCAGGGCTCACCTGCTGCCGTCGCCGTGCCAACGGAACCCTCAGGCTGGGCAGAGCATTGTGAAATGACAGCCTCCCCTCCCCCGCCGCTGGGGCCTGGGCCCAGGGCTGGGAGCTTGCAAGGCAAAGACACACCTCAGCTCAGCTTCTCCTGAGCTGCTCCAGAGCTCGACCCCTCAGGGCCCCGGGGCCCGAGGGCTGGTGCTGAGAGCCAGTAAGGACGATTTATTGGAAGGTCCTTTCCTTCTTGGTGACTCCTACAAACCATTTTAAGCTCTGTACATATACAAAAGCAACATGTGTCATGCCATTTGGGACATGCTGTTCACATGTCTAGCTCCACTAAAACCCTCCTCAGCATATTTCCGAGCCATCAAGGATGAACCAAGAAAAGTGCAGGGCCCTGACAAATCTGCTTCACCGTCACAGCTTCAACAGACATCTGAGTGTCACACTACATGACAGGTCCGGCCGAGGGCGACAGCGGGGGAAGCTTCACTCAACCAGTGCTACAACAGGGGCTTCCCTCCTACTGAACGGGTGCAGCAGGACAAACTCCTGTCACAGAGAATGGGCGCAACCTCACTGCAAGCTTCATTCACACATGGTCTGGCTAAAGACAGCAAATCAAGCCTCCTACATTGGGCACACTGCACTTTAAAGGGTTAGGCATTGGAAGGCAGAGCTATCCCTCTGCCTCGCACATACTGGAGACCCTGAAGGGCCTCCTCCAGATTGCATTGTTACTGGATCGCCGACCTATCCCCCTGCCCCAAACCTCTCCCATTTACTCTGTCAACATGCTTCTCCTTACCTTCCTGCAAATACAGCACCCCTCTAGTCCCAACTGGTGGAACACCAAGCTTCATGGGGCACTTGAAGGTATCCAGTCTCCACCTTTTATCTGTCCTGCTCCTCATTTCACCATGAAGAACCACTGGCAGCATTTCAGCATCATTTTGAAACTGAAGTTATGGAACAGCTACAAAACCAGGGGAATGGCGGCAGGGGGATTTCATTCCATTTCATTCTGTCCTTTGGCTGTGTGCGCAGTGTCAGAAGAGTTTGAGGACTGCAGAAGACACCGGAACAGATTTCTGGGCGAAAGCGCCAGAGATTCTGGGCCCTGCCCCGATCGCCTTACGAACGCCTTACAAACGCCTGGCGTGCTTTGCCCTGGCGGGCAAATGCCCCGGGTGGACACTGAGCGCAGTACCTGAGGAAATTAGAGTGAGGTTTGACTCAGGGACAAGCCTGCCAAACTATGCACTATGGCAGCTGAATGGGGGCATGGGGTCCTCATGTCTCAGGGATCTGCTTCTCTTATCCAAAACATGTTTCCTCCCACCATCCTTAGCACCTAGCATATGGTAATGAGTGGAGCCCCTATACTTCCCCCTTTGCACATTCGTCAATTCCCAGATCTCTGTGGCAGACAGGGCAAATGTATCTATGTGAGAGAGAGAGGGAGCCAGAGAGAGTGAGAGAGAGAGAGGGAGCAGGCTCTGACAGCCACAATGAGAGAAAAGTGAAGTTGCATCCCCTCAAGTACTCCCCTGCACCCATCAACACAACAGCAAAGTTAGCTTGCATGTTCCCCGCTCTCCCCACTAACCTCACCCACCCACCCACCCACCCTACTCTCTTTCAGGACTTGCAGAGTGCCTAAAGACCCAGGAAATGATGGCAGCGCAGCATGGTACAAACACAAATATCAAAATAGAACTATTCCCCTACTGTCTACAAAACCAAGGAACTACTTCACCTTTGTTTTTTTCCACTTCACATTAAAAAAGAGAAAGACGTCCTTCGTTGGCCCTTTTTACGCACTACCATTCGGTTTACACATTTCATCCTGTTGAGTCTCCCAGTCGGCAAAAGCTATATATTTGGGTGGGTGATCCCAATGAAGTCAATGGAAATAGAGAAGGTGTTAGAAGGGTGATGATTGTGTGCTGCTAGTGTCTTCCCCTTGAAGTCCATAGAGGGCATGGCCTTGACTAGGGGGTGGTCGAAACGGCCGTTAATTTGCTCAGCAGAAACAATGCAGAATTCTGGGCAAATTCTGCCACTTCGCCTGCTCTGCCCACACAGAGAAATTGCCAATTTCAGGCTTTTTCTCCCTGAAATTCTGTTTTTTATGGGAAATTTTGTTTTTTGGTGGCCCCAAAAAGTTTCAGACTGAAAACAGATAGTTTGTGAAAAAAACACTGTTTCAGATGGTTTGCCAGAAGACATTTATTTTTTCCATTAAATTTTGTTTTAGCGGTCAAAAACATGATATTTCAGGGAAAAAACACATTTCAGGAAGCAAAATCTGCATAGAAAATTGGCACAACAGCTAAAAAAAGTCCCTGCAGGCAGAACAGAGCTGGAGGCGCATTTAGGCAATATCGTTCCACCAGCAGTGAGGATAACTTTGCCCACCCCTAGCCTTGACTAGGGGACTGAAAATGAATCTACAGGGACTGGTCACAAAGTCCATATGAGGGTGGTATGTCGGGAGCTATGCTTTTTCCTTTCTTATTGGCGTTTCTGTTTTCACACCTTAACCTACCTGTTTTCACTGCAGTTTCTGGGCCCTATTTTTCACATCTTCTGTTTTTGAGCCCAGCCACAGGCCTCAGAGAAGGCCGGTGCACCTTGAGGCCTGAAGGCTTCCTCCACCAGTAGCAGGGCCCCAGGGCTTCTGACAGCAGCAGAGGCCCTGTGAGGAGTGGCCTCGAGCGATCAGGCAGGCTCAGCTGAGCCACCTCCTCTGGCCTGGGTCCTGTTCCTGGGGCTCCCAGCTCTGTCTGCCTTGACCTCTCCATGCCCCCTGCTCCAGGGCTCACCTGCTGCCGTCGCCGTGCCAACGGAACCCTCAGGCTGGGCAGAGCATTGTGAAATGACAGCCTCCCCTCCCCCGCCGGGGCCTGGGCCCAGGGCTGGGAGCTTGCAAGGCAAAGGCACACCTCAGCTCAGCTTCTCCTGAGCTGCTCCAGAGCTCGACCCCTCAGGGCCCCGGGGCCCGAGGGCTGGTGCTGAGAGCCAGTAAGGACGATTTATTGGAAGGTCCTTTCCTTCTTGGTGACTCCTACAAACCATTTTAAGCTCTGTGCATATACAAAAGCAACATGTGTCATGCCATTTGGGACATGCTGTTCACATGTCTAGCTCCACTAAAACCCTCCTCAGCATATTTCCGAGCCATCAAGGATGAACCAAGAAAAGTGCAGGGCCCTGACAAATCTGCTTCACCGTCACAGCTTCAACAGACATCTGAGTGTCACACTACATGACAGGTCCGGCCGAGGGCGACAGCGGGGGAAGCTTCACTCAACCAGTGCTACAACAGGGGCTTCCCTCCTACTGAACGGGTGCAGCAGGACAAACTCCTGTCACAGAGAATGGGCGCAACCTCACTGCAAGCTTCATTCACACATGGTCTGGCTAAAGACAGCAAATCAAGCCTCCTACATTGGGCACACTGCACTTTAAAGGGTTAGGCATTGGAAGGCAGAGCTATCCCTCTGCCTCGCACATACTGGAGACCCTGAAGGGCCTCCTCCAGATTGCATTGTTACTGGATCGCCGACCTATCCCCCTGCCCCAAACCTCTCCCATTTACTCTGTCAACATGCTTCTCCTTACCTTCCTGCAAATACAGCACCCCTCTAGTCCCAACTGGTGGAACACCAAGCTTCATGGGGCACTTGAAGGTATCCAGTCTCCACCTTTTATCTGTCCTGCTCCTCATTTCACCATGAAGAACCACTGGCAGCATTTCAGCATCATTTTGAAACTGAAGTTATGGAACAGCTACAAAACCAGGGGAATGGCGGCAGGGGGATTTCATTCCATTTCATTCTGTCCTTTGGCTGTGTGCGCAGTGTCAGAAGAGTTTGAGGACTGCAGAAGACACCGGAACAGATTTCTGGGCGAAAGCGCCAGAGATTCTGGGCCCTGCCCCGATCGCCTTACGAACGCCTTACAAACGCCTGGCGTGCTTTGCCCTGGCGGGCAAATGCCCCGGGTGGACACTGAGCGCAGTACCTGAGGAAATTAGAGTGAGGTTTGACTCAGGGACAAGCCTGCCAAACTATGCACTATGGCAGCTGAATGGGGGCATGGGGTCCTCATGTCTCAGGGATCTGCTTCTCTTATCCAAAACATGTTTCCTCCCACCATCCTTAGCACCTAGCATATGGTAATGAGTGGAGCCCCTATACTTCCCCCTTTGCACATTCGTCAATTCCCAGATCTCTGTGGCAGACAGGGCAAATGTATCTATGTGAGAGAGAGAGGGAGCCAGAGAGAGTGAGAGAGAGAGAGGGAGCAGGCTCTGACAGCCACAATGAGAGAAAAGTGAAGTTGCATCCCCTCAAGTACTCCCCTGCACCCATCAACACAACAGCAAAGTTAGCTTGCATGTTCCCCGCTCTCCCCACTAACCTCACCCACCCACCCACCCACCCTACTCTCTTTCAGGACTTGCAGAGTGCCTAAAGACCCAGGAAATGATGGCAGCGCAGCATGGTACAAACACAAATATCAAAATAGAACTATTCCCCTACTGTCTACAAAACCAAGGAACTACTTCACCTTTGTTTTTTTCCACTTCACATTAAAAAAGAGAAAGACGTCCTTCGTTGGCCCTTTTTACGCACTACCATTCGGTTTACACATTTCATCCTGTTGAGTCTCCCAGTCGGCAAAAGCTATATATTTGGGTGGGTGATCCAAATGAAGTCAATGGAAATAGAGAAGGTGTTAGAAGGGTGATGATTGTGTGCTGCTAGTGTCTTCCCCTTGAAGTCCATAGAGGGCATGGCCTTGACTAGGGGGTGGTCGAAACGGCCGTTAATTTGCTCAGCAGAAACAATGCAGAATTCTGGGCAAATTCTGCCACTTCGCCTGCTCTGCCCACACAGAGAAATTGCCAATTTCAGGCTTTTTCTCCCTGAAATTCTGTTTTTTATGGGAAATTTTGTTTTTTGGTGGCCCCAAAAAGTTTCAGACTGAAAACAGATAGTTTGTGAAAAAAACACTGTTTCAGATGGTTTGCCAGAAGACATTTATTTTTTCCATTAAATTTTGTTTTAGCGGTCAAAAACATGATATTTCAGGGAAAAAACACATTTCAGGAAGCAAAATCTGCATAGAAAATTGGCACAACAGCTAAAAAAAGTCCCTGCAGGCAGAACAGAGCTGGAGGCGCATTTAGGCAATATCGTTCCACCAGCAGTGAGGATAACTTTGCCCACCCCTAGCCTTGACTAGGGGACTGAAAATGAATCTACAGGGACTGGTCACAAAGTCCATATGAGGGTGGTATGTCGGGAGCTATGCTTTTTCCTTTCTTATTGGCGTTTCTGTTTTCACACCTTACTGCAGTTTCTGGGCCCTATTTTTCACATCTTCTGTTTTTGAGCCCAGCCACAGGCCTCAGAGAAGGCCGGTGCACCTTGAGGCCTGAAGGCTTCCTCCACCAGTAGCAGGGCCCCAGGGCTTCTGACAGCAGCAGAGGCCCTGTGAGGAGTGGCCTCGAGCGATCAGGCAGGCTCAGCTGAGCCACCTCCTCTGGCCTGGGTCCTGTTCCTGGGGCTCCCAGCTCTGTCTGCCTTGACCTCTCCATGCCCCCTGCTCCAGGGCTCACCTGCTGCCGTCGCCGTGCCAACGGAACCCTCAGGCTGGGCAGAGCATTGTGAAATGACAGCCTCCCCTCCCCCGCCGGGGCCTGGGCCCAGGCCTGGGAGCTTGCAAGGCAAAGACACACCTCAGCTCAGCTTCTCCTGAGCTGCTCCAGAGCTCGACCCCTCAGGGCCCCGGGGCCCGAGGGCTGGTGCTGAGAGCCAGTAAGGACGATTTATTGGAAGGTCCTTTCCTTCTTGGTGACTCCTACAAACCATTTTAAGCTCTGTACATATACAAAAGCAACATGTGTCATGCCATTTGGGACATGCTGTTCACATGTCTAGCTCCACTAAAACCCTCCTCAGCATATTTCCGAGCCATCAAGGATGAACCAAGAAAAGTGCAGGGCCCTGACAAATCTGCTTCACCGTCACAGCTTCAACAGACATCTGAGTGTCACACTACATGACAGGTCCGGCCGAGGGCGACAGCGGGGGAAGCTTCACTCAACCAGTGCTACAACAGGGGCTTCCCTCCTACTGAACGGGTGCAGCAGGACAAACTCCTGTCACAGAGAATGGGCGCAACCTCACTGCAAGCTTCATTCACACATGGTCTGGCTAAAGACAGCAAATCAAGCCTCCTACATTGGGCACACTGCACTTTAAAGGGTTAGGCATTGGAAGGCAGAGCTATCCCTCTGCCTCGCACATACTGGAGACCCTGAAGGGCCTCCTCCAGATTGCATTGTTACTGGATCGCCGACCTATCCCCCTGCCCCAAACCTCTCCCATTTACTCTGTCAACATGCTTCTCCTTACCTTCCTGCAAATACAGCACCCCTCTAGTCCAAACTGGTGGAACACCAAGCTTCATGGGGCACTTGAAGGTATCCAGTCTCCACCTTTTATCTGTCCTGCTCCTCATTTCACCATGAAGAACCACTGGCAGCATTTCAGCATCATTTTGAAACTGAAGTTATGGAACAGCTACAAAACCAGGGGAATGGCGGCAGGGGGATTTCATTCCATTTCATTCTGTCCTTTGGCTGTGTGCGCAGTGTCAGAAGAGTTTGAGGACTGCAGAAGACACCGGAACAGATTTCTGGGCGAAAGCGCCAGAGATTCTGGGCCCTGCCCCGATCGCCTTACGAACGCCTTACAAACGCCTGGCGTGCTTTGCCCTGGCGGCAAATGCCCCGGGTGGACACTGAGCGCAGTACCTGAGGAAATTAGAGTGAGGTTTGACTCAGGGACAAGCCTGCCAAACTATGCACTATGGCAGCTGAATGGGGGCATGGGGTCCTCATGTCTCAGGGATCTGCTTCTCTTATCCAAAACATGTTTCCTCCCACCATCCTTAGCACCTAGCATATGGTAATGAGTGGAGCCCCTATACTTCCCCCTTTGCACATTCGTCAATTCCCAGATCTCTGTGGCAGACAGGGCAAATGTATCTATGTGAGAGAGAGAGGGAGCCAGAGAGAGTGAGAGAGAGAGAGGGAGCAGGCTCTGACAGCCACAATGAGAGAAAAGTGAAGTTGCATCCCCTCAAGTACTCCCCTGCACCCATCAACACAACAGCAAAGTTAGCTTGCATGTTCCCCGCTCTCCCCACTAACCTCACCCACCCACCCACCCACCCTACTCTCTTTCAGGACTTGCAGAGTGCCTAAAGACCCAGGAAATGATGGCAGCGCAGCATGGTACAAACACAAATATCAAAATAGAACTATTCCCCTACTGTCTACAAAACCAAGGAACTACTTCACCTTTGTTTTTTTCCACTTCACATTAAAAAAGAGAAAGACGTCCTTCGTTGGCCCTTTTTACGCACTACCATTCGGTTTACACATTTCATCCTGTTGAGTCTCCCAGTCGGCAAAAGCTATATATTTGGGTGGGTGATCCCAATGAAGTCAATGGAAATAGAGAAGGTGTTAGAAGGGTGATGATTGTGTGCTGCTAGTGTCTTCCCCTTGAAGTCCATAGAGGGCATGGCCTTGACTAGGGGGTGGTCGAAACGGCCGTTAATTTGCTCAGCAGAAACAATGCAGAATTCTGGGCAAATTCTGCCACTTCGCCTGCTCTGCCCACACAGAGAAATTGCCAATTTCAGGCTTTTTCTCCCTGAAATTCTGTTTTTTATGGGAAATTTTGTTTTTTGGTGGCCCCAAAAAGTTTCAGACTGAAAACAGATAGTTTGTGAAAAAAACACTGTTTCAGATGGTTTGCCAGAAGACATTTATTTTTTCCATTAAATTTTGTTTTAGCGGTCAAAAACATGATATTTCAGGGAAAAAACACATTTCAGGAAGCAAAATCTGCATAGAAAATTGGCACAACAGCTAAAAAAAGTCCCTGCAGGCAGAACAGAGCTGGAGGCGCATTTAGGCAATATCGTTCCACCAGCAGTGAGGATAACTTTGCCCACCCCTAGCCTTGACTAGGGGACTGAAAATGAATCTACAGGGACTGGTCACAAAGTCCATATGAGGGTGGTATGTCGGGAGCTATGCTTTTTCCTTTCTTATTGGCGTTTCTGTTTTCACACCTTAACCTACCTGTTTTCACTGCAGTTTCTGGGCCCTATTTTTCACATCTTCTGTTTTTGAGCCCAGCCACAGGCCTCAGAGAAGGCCGGTGCACCTTGAGGCCTGAAGGCTTCCTCCACCAGTAGCAGGGCCCCAGGGCTTCTGACAGCAGCAGAGGCCCTGTGAGGAGTGGCCTCGAGCGATCAGGCAGGCTCAGCTGAGCCACCTCCTCTGGCCTGGGTCCTGTTCCTGGGGCTCCCAGCTCTGTCTGCCTTGACCTCTCCATGCCCCCTGCTCCAGGGCTCACCTGCTGCCGTCGCCGTGCCAACGGAACCCTCAGGCTGGGCAGAGCATTGTGAAATGACAGCCTCCCCTCCCCCGCCGGGGCCTGGGCCCAGGGCTGGGAGCTTGCAAGGCAAAGACACACCTCAGCTCAGCTTCTCCTGAGCTGCTCCAGAGCTCGACCCCTCAGGGCCCCGGGGCCCGAGGGCTGGTGCTGAGAGCCAGTAAGGACGATTTATTGGAAGGTCCTTTCCTTCTTGGTGACTCCTACAAACCATTTTAAGCTCTGTGCATATACAAAAGCAACATGTGTCATGCCATTTGGGACATGCTGTTCACATGTCTAGCTCCACTAAAACCCTCCTCAGCATATTTCCGAGCCATCAAGGATGAACCAAGAAAAGTGCAGGGCCCTGACAAATCTGCTTCACCGTCACAGCTTCAACAGACATCTGAGTGTCACACTACATGACAGGTCCGGCCGAGGGCGACAGCGGGGGAAGCTTCACTCAACCAGTGCTACAACAGGGGCTTCCCTCCTACTGAACGGGTGCAGCAGGACAAACTCCTGTCACAGAGAATGGGCGCAACCTCACTGCAAGCTTCATTCACACATGGTCTGGCTAAAGACAGCAAATCAAGCCTCCTACATTGGGCACACTGCACTTTAAAGGGTTAGGCATTGGAAGGCAGAGCTATCCCTCTGCCTCGCACATACTGGAGACCCTGAAGGGCCTCCTCCAGATTGCATTGTTACTGGATCGCCGACCTATCCCCCTGCCCCAAACCTCTCCCATTTACTCTGTCAACATGCTTCTCCTTACCTTCCTGCAAATACAGCACCCCTCTAGTCCCAACTGGTGGAACACCAAGCTTCATGGGGCACTTGAAGGTATCCAGTCTCCACCTTTTATCTGTCCTGCTCCTCATTTCACCATGAAGAACCACTGGCAGCATTTCAGCATCATTTTGAAACTGAAGTTATGGAACAGCTACAAAACCAGGGGAATGGCGGCAGGGGGATTTCATTCCATTTCATTCTGTCCTTTGGCTGTGTGCGCAGTGTCAGAAGAGTTTGAGGACTGCAGAAGACACCGGAACAGATTTCTGGGCGAAAGCGCCAGAGATTCTGGGCCCTGCCCCGATCGCCTTACGAACGCCTTACAAACGCCTGGCGTGCTTTGCCCTGGCGGGCAAATGCCCCGGGTGGACACTGAGCGCAGTACCTGAGGAAATTAGAGTGAGGTTTGACTCAGGGACAAGCCTGCCAAACTATGCACTATGGCAGCTGAATGGGGGCATGGGGTCCTCATGTCTCAGGGATCTGCTTCTCTTATCCAAAACATGTTTCCTCCCACCATCCTTAGCACCTAGCATATGGTAATGAGTGGAGCCCCTATACTTCCCCCTTTGCACATTCGTCAATTCCCAGATCTCTGTGGCAGACAGGGCAAATGTATCTATGTGAGAGAGAGAGGGAGCCAGAGAGAGTGAGAGAGAGAGAGGGAGCAGGCTCTGACAGCCACAATGAGAGAAAAGTGAAGTTGCATCCCCTCAAGTACTCCCCTGCACCCATCAACACAACAGCAAAGTTAGCTTGCATGTTCCCCGCTCTCCCCACTAACCTCACCCACCCACCCACCCACCCTACTCTCTTTCAGGACTTGCAGAGTGCCTAAAGACCCAGGAAATGATGGCAGCGCAGCATGGTACAAACACAAATATCAAAATAGAACTATTCCCCTACTGTCTACAAAACCAAGGAACTACTTCACCTTTGTTTTTTTCCACTTCACATTAAAAAAGAGAAAGACGTCCTTCGTTGGCCCTTTTTACGCACTACCATTCGGTTTACACATTTCATCCTGTTGAGTCTCCCAGTCGGCAAAAGCTATATATTTGGGTGGGTGATCCCAATGAAGTCAATGGAAATAGAGAAGGTGTTAGAAGGGTGATGATTGTGTGCTGCTAGTGTCTTCCCCTTGAAGTCCATAGAGGGCATGGCCTTGACTAGGGGGTGGTCGAAACGGCCGTTAATTTGCTCAGCAGAAACAATGCAGAATTCTGGGCAAATTCTGCCACTTCGCCTGCTCTGCCCACACAGAGAAATTGCCAATTTCAGGCTTTTTCTCCCTGAAATTCTGTTTTTTATGGGAAATTTTGTTTTTTGGTGGCCCCAAAAAGTTTCAGACTGAAAACAGATAGTTTGTGAAAAAAACACTGTTTCAGATGGTTTGCCAGAAGACATTTATTTTTTCCATTAAATTTTGTTTTAGCGGTCAAAAACATGATATTTCAGGGAAAAAACACATTTCAGGAAGCAAAATCTGCATAGAAAATTGGCACAACAGCTAAAAAAAGTCCCTGCAGGCAGAACAGAGCTGGAGGCGCATTTAGGCAATATCGTTCCACCAGCAGTGAGGATAACTTTGCCCACCCCTAGCCTTGACTAGGGGACTGAAAATGAATCTACAGGGACTGGTCACAAAGTCCATATGAGGGTGGTATGTCGGGAGCTATGCTTTTTCCTTTCTTATTGGCGTTTCTGTTTTCACACCTTAACCTACCTGTTTTCACTGCAGTTTCTGGGCCCTATTTTTCACATCTTCTGTTTTTGAGCCCAGCCACAGGCCTCAGAGAAGGCCGGTGCACCTTGAGGCCTGAAGGCTTCCTCCACCAGTAGCAGGGCCCCAGGGCTTCTGACAGCAGCAGAGGCCCTGTGAGGAGTGGCCTCGAGCGATCAGGCAGGCTCAGCTGAGCCACCTCCTCTGGCCTGGGTCCTGTTCCTGGGGCTCCCAGCTCTGTCTGCCTTGACCTCTCCATGCCCCCTGCTCCAGGGCTCACCTGCTGCCGTCGCCGTGCCAACGGAACCCTCAGGCTGGGCAGAGCATTGTGAAATGACAGCCTCCCCTCCCCCGCCGGGGCCTGGGCCCAGGGCTGGGAGCTTGCAAGGCAAAGGCACACCTCAGCTCAGCTTCTCCTGAGCTGCTCCAGAGCTCGACCCCTCAGGGCCCCGGGGCCCGAGGGCTGGTGCTGAGAGCCAGTAAGGACGATTTATTGGAAGGTCCTTTCCTTCTTGGTGACTCCTACAAACCATTTTAAGCTCTGTGCATATACAAAAGCAACATGTGTCATGCCATTTGGGACATGCTGTTCACATGTCTAGCTCCACTAAAACCCTCCTCAGCATATTTCCGAGCCATCAAGGATGAACCAAGAAAAGTGCAGGGCCCTGACAAATCTGCTTCACCGTCACAGCTTCAACAGACATCTGAGTGTCACACTACATGACAGGTCCGGCCGAGGGCGACAGCGGGGGAAGCTTCACTCAACCAGTGCTACAACAGGGGCTTCCCTCCTACTGAACGGGTGCAGCAGGACAAACTCCTGTCACAGAGAATGGGCGCAACCTCACTGCAAGCTTCATTCACACATGGTCTGGCTAAAGACAGCAAATCAAGCCTCCTACATTGGGCACACTGCACTTTAAAGGGTTAGGCATTGGAAGGCAGAGCTATCCCTCTGCCTCGCACATACTGGAGACCCTGAAGGGCCTCCTCCAGATTGCATTGTTACTGGATCGCCGACCTATCCCCCTGCCCCAAACCTCTCCCATTTACTCTGTCAACATGCTTCTCCTTACCTTCCTGCAAATACAGCACCCCTCTAGTCCCAACTGGTGGAACACCAAGCTTCATGGGGCACTTGAAGGTATCCAGTCTCCACCTTTTATCTGTCCTGCTCCTCATTTCACCATGAAGAACCACTGGCAGCATTTCAGCATCATTTTGAAACTGAAGTTATGGAACAGCTACAAAACCAGGGGAATGGCGGCAGGGGGATTTCATTCCATTTCATTCTGTCCTTTGGCTGTGTGCGCAGTGTCAGAAGAGTTTGAGGACTGCAGAAGACACCGGAACAGATTTCTGGGCGAAAGCGCCAGAGATTCTGGGCCCTGCCCCGATCGCCTTACGAACGCCTTACAAACGCCTGGCGTGCTTTGCCCTGGCGGGCAAATGCCCCGGGTGGACACTGAGCGCAGTACCTGAGGAAATTAGAGTGAGGTTTGACTCAGGGACAAGCCTGCCAAACTATGCACTATGGCAGCTGAATGGGGGCATGGGGTCCTCATGTCTCAGGGATCTGCTTCTCTTATCCAAAACATGTTTCCTCCCACCATCCTTAGCACCTAGCATATGGTAATGAGTGGAGCCCCTATACTTCCCCCTTTGCACATTCGTCAATTCCCAGATCTCTGTGGCAGACAGGGCAAATGTATCTATGTGAGAGAGAGAGGGAGCCAGAGAGAGTGAGAGAGAGAGAGGGAGCAGGCTCTGACAGCCACAATGAGAGAAAAGTGAAGTTGCATCCCCTCAAGTACTCCCCTGCACCCATCAACACAACAGCAAAGTTAGCTTGCATGTTCCCCGCTCTCCCCACTAACCTCACCCACCCACCCACCCACCCTACTCTCTTTCAGGACTTGCAGAGTGCCTAAAGACCCAGGAAATGATGGCAGCGCAGCATGGTACAAACACAAATATCAAAATAGAACTATTCCCCTACTGTCTACAAAACCAAGGAACTACTTCACCTTTGTTTTTTTCCACTTCACATTAAAAAAGAGAAAGACGTCCTTCGTTGGCCCTTTTTACGCACTACCATTCGGTTTACACATTTCATCCTGTTGAGTCTCCCAGTCGGCAAAAGCTATATATTTGGGTGGGTGATCCAAATGAAGTCAATGGAAATAGAGAAGGTGTTAGAAGGGTGATGATTGTGTGCTGCTAGTGTCTTCCCCTTGAAGTCCATAGAGGGCATGGCCTTGACTAGGGGGTGGTCGAAACGGCCGTTAATTTGCTCAGCAGAAACAATGCAGAATTCTGGGCAAATTCTGCCACTTCGCCTGCTCTGCCCACACAGAGAAATTGCCAATTTCAGGCTTTTTCTCCCTGAAATTCTGTTTTTTATGGGAAATTTTGTTTTTTGGTGGCCCCAAAAAGTTTCAGACTGAAAACAGATAGTTTGTGAAAAAAACACTGTTTCAGATGGTTTGCCAGAAGACATTTATTTTTTCCATTAAATTTTGTTTTAGCGGTCAAAAACATGATATTTCAGGGAAAAAACACATTTCAGGAAGCAAAATCTGCATAGAAAATTGGCACAACAGCTAAAAAAAGTCCCTGCAGGCAGAACAGAGCTGGAGGCGCATTTAGGCAATATCGTTCCACCAGCAGTGAGGATAACTTTGCCCACCCCTAGCCTTGACTAGGGGACTGAAAATGAATCTACAGGGACTGGTCACAAAGTCCATATGAGGGTGGTATGTCGGGAGCTATGCTTTTTCCTTTCTTATTGGCGTTTCTGTTTTCACACCTTAACCTACCTGTTTTCACTGCAGTTTCTGGGCCCTATTTTTCACATCTTCTGTTTTTGAGCCCAGCCACAGGCCTCAGAGAAGGCCGGTGCACCTTGAGGCCTGAAGGCTTCCTCCACCAGTAGCAGGGCCCCAGGGCTTCTGACAGCAGCAGAGGCCCTGTGAGGAGTGGCCTCGAGCGATCAGGCAGGCTCAGCTGAGCCACCTCCTCTGGCCTGGGTCCTGTTCCTGGGGCTCCCAGCTCTGTCTGCCTTGACCTCTCCATGCCCCCTGCTCCAGGGCTCACCTGCTGCCGTCGCCGTGCCAACGGAACCCTCAGGCTGGGCAGAGCATTGTGAAATGACAGCCTCCCCTCCCCCGCCGGGGCCTGGGCCCAGGCCTGGGAGCTTGCAAGGCAAAGACACACCTCAGCTCAGCTTCTCCTGAGCTGCTCCAGAGCTCGACCCCTCAGGGCCCCGGGGCCCGAGGGCTGGTGCTGAGAGCCAGTAAGGACGATTTATTGGAAGGTCCTTTCCTTCTTGGTGACTCCTACAAACCATTTTAAGCTCTGTACATATACAAAAGCAACATGTGTCATGCCATTTGGGACATGCTGTTCACATGTCTAGCTCCACTAAAACCCTCCTCAGCATATTTCCGAGCCATCAAGGATGAACCAAGAAAAGTGCAGGGCCCTGACAAATCTGCTTCACCGTCACAGCTTCAACAGACATCTGAGTGTCACACTACATGACAGGTCCGGCCGAGGGCGACAGCGGGGGAAGCTTCACTCAACCAGTGCTACAACAGGGGCTTCCCTCCTACTGAACGGGTGCAGCAGGACAAACTCCTGTCACAGAGAATGGGCGCAACCTCACTGCAAGCTTCATTCACACATGGTCTGGCTAAAGACAGCAAATCAAGCCTCCTACATTGGGCACACTGCACTTTAAAGGGTTAGGCATTGGAAGGCAGAGCTATCCCTCTGCCTCGCACATACTGGAGACCCTGAAGGGCCTCCTCCAGATTGCATTGTTACTGGATCGCCGACCTATCCCCCTGCCCCAAACCTCTCCCATTTACTCTGTCAACATGCTTCTCCTTACCTTCCTGCAAATACAGCACCCCTCTAGTCCAAACTGGTGGAACACCAAGCTTCATGGGGCACTTGAAGGTATCCAGTCTCCACCTTTTATCTGTCCTGCTCCTCATTTCACCATGAAGAACCACTGGCAGCATTTCAGCATCATTTTGAAACTGAAGTTATGGAACAGCTACAAAACCAGGGGAATGGCGGCAGGGGGATTTCATTCCATTTCATTCTGTCCTTTGGCTGTGTGCGCAGTGTCAGAAGAGTTTGAGGACTGCAGAAGACACCGGAACAGATTTCTGGGCGAAAGCGCCAGAGATTCTGGGCCCTGCCCCGATCGCCTTACGAACGCCTTACAAACGCCTGGCGTGCTTTGCCCTGGCGGCAAATGCCCCGGGTGGACACTGAGCGCAGTACCTGAGGAAATTAGAGTGAGGTTTGACTCAGGGACAAGCCTGCCAAACTATGCACTATGGCAGCTGAATGGGGGCATGGGGTCCTCATGTCTCAGGGATCTGCTTCTCTTATCCAAAACATGTTTCCTCCCACCATCCTTAGCACCTAGCATATGGTAATGAGTGGAGCCCCTATACTTCCCCCTTTGCACATTCGTCAATTCCCAGATCTCTGTGGCAGACAGGGCAAATGTATCTATGTGAGAGAGAGAGGGAGCCAGAGAGAGTGAGAGAGAGAGAGGGAGCAGGCTCTGACAGCCACAATGAGAGAAAAGTGAAGTTGCATCCCCTCAAGTACTCCCCTGCACCCATCAACACAACAGCAAAGTTAGCTTGCATGTTCCCCGCTCTCCCCACTAACCTCACCCACCCACCCACCCACCCTACTCTCTTTCAGGACTTGCAGAGTGCCTAAAGACCCAGGAAATGATGGCAGCGCAGCATGGTACAAACACAAATATCAAAATAGAACTATTCCCCTACTGTCTACAAAACCAAGGAACTACTTCACCTTTGTTTTTTTCCACTTCACATTAAAAAAGAGAAAGACGTCCTTCGTTGGCCCTTTTTACGCACTACCATTCGGTTTACACATTTCATCCTGTTGAGTCTCCCAGTCGGCAAAAGCTATATATTTGGGTGGGTGATCCCAATGAAGTCAATGGAAATAGAGAAGGTGTTAGAAGGGTGATGATTGTGTGCTGCTAGTGTCTTCCCCTTGAAGTCCATAGAGGGCATGGCCTTGACTAGGGGGTGGTCGAAACGGCCGTTAATTTGCTCAGCAGAAACAATGCAGAATTCTGGGCAAATTCTGCCACTTCGCCTGCTCTGCCCACACAGAGAAATTGCCAATTTCAGGCTTTTTCTCCCTGAAATTCTGTTTTTTATGGGAAATTTTGTTTTTTGGTGGCCCCAAAAAGTTTCAGACTGAAAACAGATAGTTTGTGAAAAAAACACTGTTTCAGATGGTTTGCCAGAAGACATTTATTTTTTCCATTAAATTTTGTTTTAGCGGTCAAAAACATGATATTTCAGGGAAAAAACACATTTCAGGAAGCAAAATCTGCATAGAAAATTGGCACAACAGCTAAAAAAAGTCCCTGCAGGCAGAACAGAGCTGGAGGCGCATTTAGGCAATATCGTTCCACCAGCAGTGAGGATAACTTTGCCCACCCCTAGCCTTGACTAGGGGACTGAAAATGAATCTACAGGGACTGGTCACAAAGTCCATATGAGGGTGGTATGTCGGGAGCTATGCTTTTTCCTTTCTTATTGGCGTTTCTGTTTTCACACCTTAACCTACCTGTTTTCACTGCAGTTTCTGGGCCCTATTTTTCACATCTTCTGTTTTTGAGCCCAGCCACAGGCCTCAGAGAAGGCCGGTGCACCTTGAGGCCTGAAGGCTTCCTCCACCAGTAGCAGGGCCCCAGGGCTTCTGACAGCAGCAGAGGCCCTGTGAGGAGTGGCCTCGAGCGATCAGGCAGGCTCAGCTGAGCCACCTCCTCTGGCCTGGGTCCTGTTCCTGGGGCTCCCAGCTCTGTCTGCCTTGACCTCTCCATGCCCCCTGCTCCAGGGCTCACCTGCTGCCGTCGCCGTGCCAACGGAACCCTCAGGCTGGGCAGAGCATTGTGAAATGACAGCCTCCCCTCCCCCGCCGGGGCCTGGGCCCAGGGCTGGGAGCTTGCAAGGCAAAGACACACCTCAGCTCAGCTTCTCCTGAGCTGCTCCAGAGCTCGACCCCTCAGGGCCCCGGGGCCCGAGGGCTGGTGCTGAGAGCCAGTAAGGACGATTTATTGGAAGGTCCTTTCCTTCTTGGTGACTCCTACAAACCATTTTAAGCTCTGTGCATATACAAAAGCAACATGTGTCATGCCATTTGGGACATGCTGTTCACATGTCTAGCTCCACTAAAACCCTCCTCAGCATATTTCCGAGCCATCAAGGATGAACCAAGAAAAGTGCAGGGCCCTGACAAATCTGCTTCACCGTCACAGCTTCAACAGACATCTGAGTGTCACACTACATGACAGGTCCGGCCGAGGGCGACAGCGGGGGAAGCTTCACTCAACCAGTGCTACAACAGGGGCTTCCCTCCTACTGAACGGGTGCAGCAGGACAAACTCCTGTCACAGAGAATGGGCGCAACCTCACTGCAAGCTTCATTCACACATGGTCTGGCTAAAGACAGCAAATCAAGCCTCCTACATTGGGCACACTGCACTTTAAAGGGTTAGGCATTGGAAGGCAGAGCTATCCCTCTGCCTCGCACATACTGGAGACCCTGAAGGGCCTCCTCCAGATTGCATTGTTACTGGATCGCCGACCTATCCCCCTGCCCCAAACCTCTCCCATTTACTCTGTCAACATGCTTCTCCTTACCTTCCTGCAAATACAGCACCCCTCTAGTCCCAACTGGTGGAACACCAAGCTTCATGGGGCACTTGAAGGTATCCAGTCTCCACCTTTTATCTGTCCTGCTCCTCATTTCACCATGAAGAACCACTGGCAGCATTTCAGCATCATTTTGAAACTGAAGTTATGGAACAGCTACAAAACCAGGGGAATGGCGGCAGGGGGATTTCATTCCATTTCATTCTGTCCTTTGGCTGTGTGCGCAGTGTCAGAAGAGTTTGAGGACTGCAGAAGACACCGGAACAGATTTCTGGGCGAAAGCGCCAGAGATTCTGGGCCCTGCCCCGATCGCCTTACGAACGCCTTACAAACGCCTGGCGTGCTTTGCCCTGGCGGGCAAATGCCCCGGGTGGACACTGAGCGCAGTACCTGAGGAAATTAGAGTGAGGTTTGACTCAGGGACAAGCCTGCCAACCTATGCACTATGGCAGCTGAATGGGGGCATGGGGTCCTCATGTCTCAGGGATCTGCTTATCTTATTCAAAACATGTTTCCTCCCACCATCCTTAGCACCTAGCATATGGTAATGAGTGGAGCCCCTATACTTCCCCCTTTGCACATTCGTCAATTCCCAGATCTCTGTGGCAGACAGGGCAAATGTATCTATGTGAGAGAGAGAGGGAGCCAGAGAGAGTGAGAGAGAGAGAGGGAGCAGGCTCTGACAGCCACAATGAGAGAAAAGTGAAGTTGCATCCCCTCAAGTACTCCCCTGCACCCATCAACACAACAGCAAAGTTAGCTTGCATGTTCCCCGCTCTCCCCACTAACCTCACCCACCCACCCACCCACCCTACTCTCTTTCAGGACTTGCAGAGTGCCTAGAGACCCAGGAAATGATGGCAGCGCAGCATGGTACAAACACAAATATCAAAATAGAACTATTCCCCTACTGTCTACAAAACCAAGGAACTACTTCACCTTTGTTTTTTTCCACTTCACATTAAAAAAGAGAAAGACGTCCTTCGTTGGCCCTTTTTACGCACTACCATTCGGTTTACACATTTCATCCTGTTGAGTCTCCCAGTCGGCAAAAGCTATATATTTGGGTGGGTGATCCCAATGAAGTCAATGGAAATAGAGAAGGTGTTAGAAGGGTGATGATTGTGTGCTGCTAGTGTCTTCCCCTTGAAGTCCATAGAGGGCATGGCCTTGACTAGGGGGTGGTCGAAACGGCCGTTAATTTGCTCAGCAGAAACAATGCAGAATTCTGGGCAAATTCTGCCACTTCGCCTGCTCTGCCCACACAGAGAAATTGCCAATTTCAGGCTTTTTCTCCCTGAAATTCTGTTTTTTATGGGAAATTTTGTTTTTTGGTGGCCCCAAAAAGTTTCAGACTGAAAACAGATAGTTTGTGAAAAAAACACTGTTTCAGATGGTTTGCCAGAAGACATTTATTTTTTCCATTAACTTTTGTTTTAGCGGTCAAAAACATGATATTTCAGGGAAAAAACACATTTCAGGAAGCAAAATCTGCATAGAAAATTGGCACAACAGCTAAAAAAAAGTCCCTTCAGGCAGAACAGAGCTGGAGGCGCATTTAGGCAATATCGTTCCACCAGCAGTGAGGATAACTTTGCCCACCCCTAGCCTTGACTAGGGGACTGAAAATGAATCTACAGGGACTGGTCACAAAGTCCATATGAGGGTGGTATGTCGGGAGCTATGCTTTTTCCTTTCTTATTGGTGCTTTTGTTTTCACACCTTAACCTACCTGTTTTCACTGCAGTTTCTGGGCCCTATTTTTCACATCTTCTGTTTTTCAGCCCAGCCACAGGCCTCAGAGAAGGCCGGTGCACCTTGAGGCCTGAAGGCTCCCTCCACCAGTAGCAGGGCCCCAGGGCTTCTGACAGCAGCAGAGGCCCTGTGAGGAGTGGCCTCGAGCGATCAGGCAGGCTCAGCTGAGCCACCTCCTCTGGCCTGGGCCCTGTTCCCGGGGCTCCCAGCTCTGTCTGCCTCAACCTCTCCATGCCCCCTGCTCCAGGGCTCACCTGCTGCCGTCGCCGTGCCAACGGAACCCTCAGGCTGGGCAGAGCATTGTGAAATGACAGCCTCCCCTCCCCCGCCGCTGGGGCCTGGGCCCAGGGCTGGGAGCTTGCAAGGCAAAGACACACCTCAGCTCAGCTTCTCCTGAGCTGCTCCAGAGCTCGACCCCTCAGGGCCCCGGGGCCCGAGGGCTGGTGCTGAGAGCCAGTAAGGACGATTTATTGGAAGGTCCTTTCCTTCTTGGTGACGCCTACAAACCATTTTAAGCTCTGTACATATACAAAAGCAACATGTGTCATGCCATTTGGGACATGCTGTTCACATGTCTAGCTCCACTAAAACCCTCCTCAGCATATTTCCGAGCCATCAAGGATGAACCAAGAAAAGTGCAGGGCCCTGACAAATCTGCTTCACCGTCACAGCTTCAACAGACATCTGAGTGTCACACTACATGACAGGTCCGGCCGAGGGCGACAGCAGGGGAAGCTTCACTCAACCAGTGCTACAACAGGGGCTTCCCTCCTACTGAACGGGTGCAGCAGGACAAACTCCTGTCACAGAGAATGGGCGCAACCTCACTGCAAGCTTCATTCACACATGGTCTGGCTAAAGACAGCAAATCAAGCCTCCTACATTGGGCACACTGCACTTTAAAGGGTTAGGCATTGGAAGGCAGAGCTATCCCTCTGCCTCGCACATACTGGAGACCCTGAAGGGCCTCCTCCAGATTGCATTGTTACTGGATCGCCGACCTACCCCCCTGCCCCAAACCTCTCCCATTTACTCTGTCAACATGCTTCTCCTTACCTTCCTGCAAATACAGCACCCCTCTAGTCCCAACTGGTGGAACACCAAGCTTCATGGGGCACTTGAAGGTATCCAGTCTCCACCTTTTATCTGTCCTGCTCCTCATTTCACCATGAAGAACCACTGGCAGCATTTCAGCATCATTTTGAAACTGAAGTTATGGAACAGCTACAAAACCAGGGGAATGGCGGCAGGGGGATTTCATTCCATGTCATTCTGTCCTTTGGCTGTGTGCGCAGTGTCAGAAGAGTTTGAGGACTGCAGAAGACACCGGAACAGATTTCTGGGCGAAAGCGCCAGAGATTCTGGGCCCTGCCCCGATCGCCTTACGAACGCCTTACAAACGCCTGGCGTGCTTTGCCCTGGCGGGCAAATGCCCCGGGTGGACACTGAGCGCAGTACCTGAGGAAATTAGAGTGAGGTTTGACTCAGGGACAAGCCTGCCAACCTATGCACTATGGCAGCTGAATGGGGGCATGGGGTCCTCATGTCTCAGGGATCTGCTTCTCTTATCCAAAACATGTTTCCTCCCACCATCCTTAGCACCTAGCATATGGTAATGAGTGGAGCCCCTATACTTCCCCCTTTGCACATTCGTCAATTCCCAGATCTCTGTGGCAGACAGGGCAAATGTATCTATGTGAGAGAGAGAGGGAGCCAGAGAGAGTGAGAGAGAGAGAGGGAGCAGGCTCTGACAGCCACAATGAGAGAAAAGTGAAGTTGCATCCCCTCAAGTACTCCCCTGCACCCATCAACACAACAGCAAAGTTAGCTTGCATGTTCCCCGCTCTCCGCACTAACCTCACCCACCCACCCACCCACCCTACTCTCTTTCAGGACTTGCAGAGTGCCTAGAGACCCAGGAAATGATGGCAGCGCAGCATGGTACAAACACAAATATCAAAATAGAACTATTCCCCTACTGTCTACAAAACCAAGGAACTACTTCACCTTTGTTTTTTTCCACTTCACATTAAAAAAGAGAAAGACGTCCTTCGTTGGCCCTTTTTACGCACTACCATTCGGTTTACACATTTCATCCTGTTGAGTCTCCCAGTCGGCAAAAGCTATATATTTGGGTGGGTGATCCCAATGAAGTCAATGGAAATAGAGAAGGTGTTAGAACGGTGATGATTGTGTGCTGCTAGTGTCTTCCCCTTGAAGTCCATAGAGGGCATGGCCTTGACTAGGGGGTGGTCGAAACGGCCGTTAATTTGCTCAGCAGAAACAATGCAGAATTCTGGGCAAATTCTGCCACTTCGCCTGCTCTGCCCACACAGAGAAATTGCCAATTTCAGGCTTTTTCTCCCTGAAATTCTGTTTTTTATGGGAAATTTTGTTTTTTGGTGGCCCCAAAAAGTTTCAGACTGAAAACAGATAGTTTGTGAAAAAAACACTGTTTCAGATGGTTTGCCAGAAGACATTTATTTTTTCCATTAACTTTTGTTTTAGCGGTCAAAAACATGATATTTCAGGGAAAAAACACATTTCAGGAAGCAAAATCTGCATAGAAAATTGGCACAACAGCTAAAAAAAAGTCCCTGCAGGCAGAACAGAGCTGGAGGCGCATTTAGGCAATATCGTTCCACCAGCAGTGAGGATAACTTTGCCCACCCCTAGCCTTGACTAGGGGACTGAAAATGAATCTACAGGGACTGGTCACAAAGTCCATATGAGGGTGGTATGTCGGGAGCTATGCTTTTTCCTTTCTTATTGGTGCTTTTGTTTTCACACCTTAACCTACCTGTTTTCACTGCAGTTTCTGGGCCCTATTTTTCACATCTTCTGTTTTTGAGCCCAGCCACAGGCCTCAGAGAAGGCCGGTGCACCTTGAGGCCTGAAGGCTCCCTCCACCAGTAGCAGGGCCCCAGGGCTTCTGACAGCAGCAGAGGCCCTGTGAGGAGTGGCCTCGAGCGATCAGGCAGGCTCAGCTGAGCCACCTCCTCTGGCCTGGGTCCTGTTCCTGGGGCTCCCAGCTCTGTCTGCCTTGACCTCTCCATGCCCCCTGCTCCAGGGCTCACCTGCTGCCGTCGCCGTGCCAACGGAACCCTCAGGCTGGGCAGAGCATTGTGAAATGACAGCCTCCCCTCCCCCGCCGCTGGGGCCTGGGCCCAGGGCTGGGAGCTTGCAAGGCAAAGGCACACCTCAGCTCAGCTTCTCCTGAGCTGCTCCAGAGCTCGACCCCTCAGGGCCCCGGGGCCCCAGGGCTGGTGCTGAGAGCCAGTAAGGACGATTTATTGGAAGGTCCTTTCCTTCTTGGTGACGCCTACAAACCATTTTAAGCTCTGTACATATACAAAAGCAACATGTGTCATGCCATTTGGGACATGCTGTTCACATGTCTAGCTCCACTAAAACCCTCCTCAGCATATTTCCGAGCCATCAAGGATGAACCAAGAAAAGTGCAGGGCCCTGACAAATCTGCTTCACCGTCACAGCTTCAACAGACATCTGAGTGTCACACTACATGACAGGTCCGGCCGAGGGCGACAGCGGGGGAAGCTTCACTCAACCAGTGCTACAACAGGGGCTTCCCTCCTACTGAACGGGTGCAGCAGGACAAACTCCTGTCACAGAGAATGGGCGCAACCTCACTGCAAGCTTCATTCACACATGGTCTGGCTAAAGACAGCAAATCAAGCCTCCTACATTGGGCACACTGCACTTTAAAGGGTTAGGCATTGGAAGGCAGAGCTATCCCTCTGCCTCGCACATACTGGAGACCCTGAAGGGCCTCCTCCAGATTGCATTGTTACTGGATCGCCGACCTATCCCCCTGCCCCAAACCTCTCCCATTTACTCTGTCAACATGCTTCTCCTTACCTTCCTGCAAATACAGCACCCCTCTAGTCCAAACTGGTGGAACACCAAGCTTCATGGGGCACTTGAAGGTATCCAGTCTCCACCTTTTATCTGTCCTGCTCCTCATTTCACCATGAAGAACCACTGGCAGCATTTCAGCATCATTTTGAAACTGAAGTTATGGAACAGCTACAAAACCAGGGGAATGGCGGCAGGGGGATTTCATTCCATTTCATTCTGTCCTTTGGCTGTGTGCGCAGTGTCAGAAGAGTTTGAGGACTGCAGAAGACACCGGAACAGATTTCTGGGCGAAAGCGCCAGAGATTCTGGGCCCTGCCCCGATCGCCTTACGAACGCCTTACAAACGCCTGGCGTGCTTTGCCCTGGCGGCAAATGCCCCGGGTGGACACTGAGCGCAGTACCTGAGGAAATTAGAGTGAGGTTTGACTCAGGGACAAGCCTGCCAAACTATGCACTATGGCAGCTGAATGGGGGCATGGGGTCCTCATGTCTCAGGGATCTGCTTCTCTTATCCAAAACATGTTTCCTCCCACCATCCTTAGCACCTAGCATATGGTAATGAGTGGAGCCCCTATACTTCCCCCTTTGCACATTCGTCAATTCCCAGATCTCTGTGGCAGACAGGGCAAATGTATCTATGTGAGAGAGAGAGGGAGCCAGAGAGAGTGAGAGAGAGAGAGGGAGCAGGCTCTGACAGCCACAATGAGAGAAAAGTGAAGTTGCATCCCCTCAAGTACTCCCCTGCACCCATCAACACAACAGCAAAGTTAGCTTGCATGTTCCCCGCTCTCCCCACTAACCTCACCCACCCACCCACCCACCCTACTCTCTTTCAGGACTTGCAGAGTGCCTAAAGACCCAGGAAATGATGGCAGCGCAGCATGGTACAAACACAAATATCAAAATAGAACTATTCCCCTACTGTCTACAAAACCAAGGAACTACTTCACCTTTGTTTTTTTCCACTTCACATTAAAAAAGAGAAAGACGTCCTTCGTTGGCCCTTTTTACGCACTACCATTCGGTTTACACATTTCATCCTGTTGAGTCTCCCAGTCGGCAAAAGCTATATATTTGGGTGGGTGATCCCAATGAAGTCAATGGAAATAGAGAAGGTGTTAGAAGGGTGATGATTGTGTGCTGCTAGTGTCTTCCCCTTGAAGTCCATAGAGGGCATGGCCTTGACTAGGGGGTGGTCGAAACGGCCGTTAATTTGCTCAGCAGAAACAATGCAGAATTCTGGGCAAATTCTGCCACTTCGCCTGCTCTGCCCACACAGAGAAATTGCCAATTTCAGGCTTTTTCTCCCTGAAATTCTGTTTTTTATGGGAAATTTTGTTTTTTGGTGGCCCCAAAAAGTTTCAGACTGAAAACAGATAGTTTGTGAAAAAAACACTGTTTCAGATGGTTTGCCAGAAGACATTTATTTTTTCCATTAAATTTTGTTTTAGCGGTCAAAAACATGATATTTCAGGGAAAAAACACATTTCAGGAAGCAAAATCTGCATAGAAAATTGGCACAACAGCTAAAAAAAGTCCCTGCAGGCAGAACAGAGCTGGAGGCGCATTTAGGCAATATCGTTCCACCAGCAGTGAGGATAACTTTGCCCACCCCTAGCCTTGACTAGGGGACTGAAAATGAATCTACAGGGACTGGTCACAAAGTCCATATGAGGGTGGTATGTCGGGAGCTATGCTTTTTCCTTTCTTATTGGCGTTTCTGTTTTCACACCTTAACCTACCTGTTTTCACTGCAGTTTCTGGGCCCTATTTTTCACATCTTCTGTTTTTGAGCCCAGCCACAGGCCTCAGAGAAGGCCGGTGCACCTTGAGGCCTGAAGGCTTCCTCCACCAGTAGCAGGGCCCCAGGGCTTCTGACAGCAGCAGAGGCCCTGTGAGGAGTGGCCTCGAGCGATCAGGCAGGCTCAGCTGAGCCACCTCCTCTGGCCTGGGTCCTGTTCCTGGGGCTCCCAGCTCTGTCTGCCTTGACCTCTCCATGCCCCCTGCTCCAGGGCTCACCTGCTGCCGTCGCCGTGCCAACGGAACCCTCAGGCTGGGCAGAGCATTGTGAAATGACAGCCTCCCCTCCCCCGCCGGGGCCTGGGCCCAGGGCTGGGAGCTTGCAAGGCAAAGACACACCTCAGCTCAGCTTCTCCTGAGCTGCTCCAGAGCTCGACCCCTCAGGGCCCCGGGGCCCGAGGGCTGGTGCTGAGAGCCAGTAAGGACGATTTATTGGAAGGTCCTTTCCTTCTTGGTGACTCCTACAAACCATTTTAAGCTCTGTGCATATACAAAAGCAACATGTGTCATGCCATTTGGGACATGCTGTTCACATGTCTAGCTCCACTAAAACCCTCCTCAGCATATTTCCGAGCCATCAAGGATGAACCAAGAAAAGTGCAGGGCCCTGACAAATCTGCTTCACCGTCACAGCTTCAACAGACATCTGAGTGTCACACTACATGACAGGTCCGGCCGAGGGCGACAGCGGGGGAAGCTTCACTCAACCAGTGCTACAACAGGGGCTTCCCTCCTACTGAACGGGTGCAGCAGGACAAACTCCTGTCACAGAGAATGGGCGCAACCTCACTGCAAGCTTCATTCACACATGGTCTGGCTAAAGACAGCAAATCAAGCCTCCTACATTGGGCACACTGCACTTTAAAGGGTTAGGCATTGGAAGGCAGAGCTATCCCTCTGCCTCGCACATACTGGAGACCCTGAAGGGCCTCCTCCAGATTGCATTGTTACTGGATCGCCGACCTATCCCCCTGCCCCAAACCTCTCCCATTTACTCTGTCAACATGCTTCTCCTTACCTTCCTGCAAATACAGCACCCCTCTAGTCCCAACTGGTGGAACACCAAGCTTCATGGGGCACTTGAAGGTATCCAGTCTCCACCTTTTATCTGTCCTGCTCCTCATTTCACCATGAAGAACCACTGGCAGCATTTCAGCATCATTTTGAAACTGAAGTTATGGAACAGCTACAAAACCAGGGGAATGGCGGCAGGGGGATTTCATTCCATTTCATTCTGTCCTTTGGCTGTGTGCGCAGTGTCAGAAGAGTTTGAGGACTGCAGAAGACACCGGAACAGATTTCTGGGCGAAAGCGCCAGAGATTCTGGGCCCTGCCCCGATCGCCTTACGAACGCCTTACAAACGCCTGGCGTGCTTTGCCCTGGCGGGCAAATGCCCCGGGTGGACACTGAGCGCAGTACCTGAGGAAATTAGAGTGAGGTTTGACTCAGGGACAAGCCTGCCAACCTATGCACTATGGCAGCTGAATGGGGGCATGGGGTCCTCATGTCTCAGGGATCTGCTTATCTTATTCAAAACATGTTTCCTCCCACCATCCTTAGCACCTAGCATATGGTAATGAGTGGAGCCCCTATACTTCCCCCTTTGCACATTCGTCAATTCCCAGATCTCTGTGGCAGACAGGGCAAATGTATCTATGTGAGAGAGAGAGGGAGCCAGAGAGAGTGAGAGAGAGAGAGGGAGCAGGCTCTGACAGCCACAATGAGAGAAAAGTGAAGTTGCATCCCCTCAAGTACTCCCCTGCACCCATCAACACAACAGCAAAGTTAGCTTGCATGTTCCCCGCTCTCCCCACTAACCTCACCCACCCACCCACCCACCCTACTCTCTTTCAGGACTTGCAGAGTGCCTAGAGACCCAGGAAATGATGGCAGCGCAGCATGGTACAAACACAAATATCAAAATAGAACTATTCCCCTACTGTCTACAAAACCAAGGAACTACTTCACCTTTGTTTTTTTCCACTTCACATTAAAAAAGAGAAAGACGTCCTTCGTTGGCCCTTTTTACGCACTACCATTCGGTTTACACATTTCATCCTGTTGAGTCTCCCAGTCGGCAAAAGCTATATATTTGGGTGGGTGATCCCAATGAAGTCAATGGAAATAGAGAAGGTGTTAGAAGGGTGATGATTGTGTGCTGCTAGTGTCTTCCCCTTGAAGTCCATAGAGGGCATGGCCTTGACTAGGGGGTGGTCGAAACGGCCGTTAATTTGCTCAGCAGAAACAATGCAGAATTCTGGGCAAATTCTGCCACTTCGCCTGCTCTGCCCACACAGAGAAATTGCCAATTTCAGGCTTTTTCTCCCTGAAATTCTGTTTTTTATGGGAAATTTTGTTTTTTGGTGGCCCCAAAAAGTTTCAGACTGAAAACAGATAGTTTGTGAAAAAAACACTGTTTCAGATGGTTTGCCAGAAGACATTTATTTTTTCCATTAACTTTTGTTTTAGCGGTCAAAAACATGATATTTCAGGGAAAAAACACATTTCAGGAAGCAAAATCTGCATAGAAAATTGGCACAACAGCTAAAAAAAAGTCCCTTCAGGCAGAACAGAGCTGGAGGCGCATTTAGGCAATATCGTTCCACCAGCAGTGAGGATAACTTTGCCCACCCCTAGCCTTGACTAGGGGACTGAAAATGAATCTACAGGGACTGGTCACAAAGTCCATATGAGGGTGGTATGTCGGGAGCTATGCTTTTTCCTTTCTTATTGGTGCTTTTGTTTTCACACCTTAACCTACCTGTTTTCACTGCAGTTTCTGGGCCCTATTTTTCACATCTTCTGTTTTTCAGCCCAGCCACAGGCCTCAGAGAAGGCCGGTGCACCTTGAGGCCTGAAGGCTCCCTCCACCAGTAGCAGGGCCCCAGGGCTTCTGACAGCAGCAGAGGCCCTGTGAGGAGTGGCCTCGAGCGATCAGGCAGGCTCAGCTGAGCCACCTCCTCTGGCCTGGGCCCTGTTCCCGGGGCTCCCAGCTCTGTCTGCCTCAACCTCTCCATGCCCCCTGCTCCAGGGCTCACCTGCTGCCGTCGCCGTGCCAACGGAACCCTCAGGCTGGGCAGAGCATTGTGAAATGACAGCCTCCCCTCCCCCGCCGCTGGGGCCTGGGCCCAGGGCTGGGAGCTTGCAAGGCAAAGACACACCTCAGCTCAGCTTCTCCTGAGCTGCTCCAGAGCTCGACCCCTCAGGGCCCCGGGGCCCGAGGGCTGGTGCTGAGAGCCAGTAAGGACGATTTATTGGAAGGTCCTTTCCTTCTTGGTGACGCCTACAAACCATTTTAAGCTCTGTACATATACAAAAGCAACATGTGTCATGCCATTTGGGACATGCTGTTCACATGTCTAGCTCCACTAAAACCCTCCTCAGCATATTTCCGAGCCATCAAGGATGAACCAAGAAAAGTGCAGGGCCCTGACAAATCTGCTTCACCGTCACAGCTTCAACAGACATCTGAGTGTCACACTACATGACAGGTCCGGCCGAGGGCGACAGCAGGGGAAGCTTCACTCAACCAGTGCTACAACAGGGGCTTCCCTCCTACTGAACGGGTGCAGCAGGACAAACTCCTGTCACAGAGAATGGGCGCAACCTCACTGCAAGCTTCATTCACACATGGTCTGGCTAAAGACAGCAAATCAAGCCTCCTACATTGGGCACACTGCACTTTAAAGGGTTAGGCATTGGAAGGCAGAGCTATCCCTCTGCCTCGCACATACTGGAGACCCTGAAGGGCCTCCTCCAGATTGCATTGTTACTGGATCGCCGACCTACCCCCCTGCCCCAAACCTCTCCCATTTACTCTGTCAACATGCTTCTCCTTACCTTCCTGCAAATACAGCACCCCTCTAGTCCCAACTGGTGGAACACCAAGCTTCATGGGGCACTTGAAGGTATCCAGTCTCCACCTTTTATCTGTCCTGCTCCTCATTTCACCATGAAGAACCACTGGCAGCATTTCAGCATCATTTTGAAACTGAAGTTATGGAACAGCTACAAAACCAGGGGAATGGCGGCAGGGGGATTTCATTCCATGTCATTCTGTCCTTTGGCTGTGTGCGCAGTGTCAGAAGAGTTTGAGGACTGCAGAAGACACCGGAACAGATTTCTGGGCGAAAGCGCCAGAGATTCTGGGCCCTGCCCCGATCGCCTTACGAACGCCTTACAAACGCCTGGCGTGCTTTGCCCTGGCGGGCAAATGCCCCGGGTGGACACTGAGCGCAGTACCTGAGGAAATTAGAGTGAGGTTTGACTCAGGGACAAGCCTGCCAACCTATGCACTATGGCAGCTGAATGGGGGCATGGGGTCCTCATGTCTCAGGGATCTGCTTCTCTTATCCAAAACATGTTTCCTCCCACCATCCTTAGCACCTAGCATATGGTAATGAGTGGAGCCCCTATACTTCCCCCTTTGCACATTCGTCAATTCCCAGATCTCTGTGGCAGACAGGGCAAATGTATCTATGTGAGAGAGAGAGGGAGCCAGAGAGAGTGAGAGAGAGAGAGGGAGCAGGCTCTGACAGCCACAATGAGAGAAAAGTGAAGTTGCATCCCCTCAAGTACTCCCCTGCACCCATCAACACAACAGCAAAGTTAGCTTGCATGTTCCCCGCTCTCCGCACTAACCTCACCCACCCACCCACCCACCCTACTCTCTTTCAGGACTTGCAGAGTGCCTAGAGACCCAGGAAATGATGGCAGCGCAGCATGGTACAAACACAAATATCAAAATAGAACTATTCCCCTACTGTCTACAAAACCAAGGAACTACTTCACCTTTGTTTTTTTCCACTTCACATTAAAAAAGAGAAAGACGTCCTTCGTTGGCCCTTTTTACGCACTACCATTCGGTTTACACATTTCATCCTGTTGAGTCTCCCAGTCGGCAAAAGCTATATATTTGGGTGGGTGATCCCAATGAAGTCAATGGAAATAGAGAAGGTGTTAGAACGGTGATGATTGTGTGCTGCTAGTGTCTTCCCCTTGAAGTCCATAGAGGGCATGGCCTTGACTAGGGGGTGGTCGAAACGGCCGTTAATTTGCTCAGCAGAAACAATGCAGAATTCTGGGCAAATTCTGCCACTTCGCCTGCTCTGCCCACACAGAGAAATTGCCAATTTCAGGCTTTTTCTCCCTGAAATTCTGTTTTTTATGGGAAATTTTGTTTTTTGGTGGCCCCAAAAAGTTTCAGACTGAAAACAGATAGTTTGTGAAAAAAACACTGTTTCAGATGGTTTGCCAGAAGACATTTATTTTTTCCATTAACTTTTGTTTTAGCGGTCAAAAACATGATATTTCAGGGAAAAAACACATTTCAGGAAGCAAAATCTGCATAGAAAATTGGCACAACAGCTAAAAAAAAGTCCCTGCAGGCAGAACAGAGCTGGAGGCGCATTTAGGCAATATCGTTCCACCAGCAGTGAGGATAACTTTGCCCACCCCTAGCCTTGACTAGGGGACTGAAAATGAATCTACAGGGACTGGTCACAAAGTCCATATGAGGGTGGTATGTCGGGAGCTATGCTTTTTCCTTTCTTATTGGTGCTTTTGTTTTCACACCTTAACCTACCTGTTTTCACTGCAGTTTCTGGGCCCTATTTTTCACATCTTCTGTTTTTGAGCCCAGCCACAGGCCTCAGAGAAGGCCGGTGCACCTTGAGGCCTGAAGGCTCCCTCCACCAGTAGCAGGGCCCCAGGGCTTCTGACAGCAGCAGAGGCCCTGTGAGGAGTGGCCTCGAGCGATCAGGCAGGCTCAGCTGAGCCACCTCCTCTGGCCTGGGTCCTGTTCCTGGGGCTCCCAGCTCTGTCTGCCTTGACCTCTCCATGCCCCCTGCTCCAGGGCTCACCTGCTGCCGTCGCCGTGCCAACGGAACCCTCAGGCTGGGCAGAGCATTGTGAAATGACAGCCTCCCCTCCCCCGCCGCTGGGGCCTGGGCCCAGGGCTGGGAGCTTGCAAGGCAAAGGCACACCTCAGCTCAGCTTCTCCTGAGCTGCTCCAGAGCTCGACCCCTCAGGGCCCCGGGGCCCCAGGGCTGGTGCTGAGAGCCAGTAAGGACGATTTATTGGAAGGTCCTTTCCTTCTTGGTGACGCCTACAAACCATTTTAAGCTCTGTACATATACAAAAGCAACATGTGTCATGCCATTTGGGACATGCTGTTCACATGTCTAGCTCCACTAAAACCCTCCTCAGCATATTTCCGAGCCATCAAGGATGAACCAAGAAAAGTGCAGGGCCCTGACAAATCTGCTTCACCGTCACAGCTTCAACAGACATCTGAGTGTCACACTACATGACAGGTCCGGCCGAGGGCGACAGCGGGGGAAGCTTCACTCAACCAGTGCTACAACAGGGGCTTCCCTCCTACTGAACGGGTGCAGCAGGACAAACTCCTGTCACAGAGAATGGGCGCAACCTCACTGCAAGCTTCATTCACACATGGTCTGGCTAAAGACAGCAAATCAAGCCTCCTACATTGGGCACACTGCACTTTAAAGGGTTAGGCATTGGAAGGCAGAGCTATCCCTCTGCCTCGCACATACTGGAGACCCTGAAGGGCCTCCTCCAGATTGCATTGTTACTGGACCGCCGACCTATCCCCCTGCCCCAAACCTCTCCCATTTACTCTGTCAACATGCTTCTCCTTACCTTCCTGCAAATACAGCACCCCTCTAGTCCCAACTGGTGGAACACCAAGCTTCATGGGGCACTTGAAGGTATCCAGTCTCCACCTTTTATCTGTCCTGCTCCTCATTTCACCATGAAGAACCACTGGCAGCATTTCAGCATCATTTTGAAACTGAAGTTATGGAACAGCTACAAAACCAGGGGAATGGCGGCAGGGGGATTTCATTCCATTTCATTCTGTCCTTTGGCTGTGTGCGCAGTGTCAGAAGAGTTTGAGGACTGCAGAAGACACCGGAACAGATTTCTGGGCGAAAGCGCCAGAGATTCTGGGCCCTGCCCCGATCGCCTTACGAACGCCTTACAAACGCCTGGCGTGCTTTGCCCTGGCGGGCAAATGCCCCGGGTGGACACTGAGCGCAGTACCTGAGGAAATTAGAGTGAGGTTTGACTCAGGGACAAGCCTGCCAACCTATGCACTATGGCAGCTGAATGGGGGCATGGGGTCCTCATGTCTCAGGGATCTGCTTATCTTATTCAAAACATGTTTCCTCCCACCATCCTTAGCACCTAGCATATGGTAATGAGTGGAGCCCCTATACTTCCCCCTTTGCACATTCGTCAATTCCCAGATCTCTGTGGCAGACAGGGCAAATGTATCTATGTGAGAGAGAGAGGGAGCCAGAGAGAGTGAGAGAGAGAGAGGGAGCAGGCTCTGACAGCCACAATGAGAGAAAAGTGAAGTTGCATCCCCTCAAGTACTCCCCTGCACCCATCAACACAACAGCAAAGTTAGCTTGCATGTTCCCCGCTCTCCCCACTAACCTCACCCACCCACCCACCCACCCTACTCTCTTTCAGGACTTGCAGAGTGCCTAGAGACCCAGGAAATGATGGCAGCGCAGCATGGTACAAACACAAATATCAAAATAGAACTATTCCCCTACTGTCTACAAAACCAAGGAACTACTTCACCTTTGTTTTTTTCCACTTCACATTAAAAAAGAGAAAGACGTCCTTCGTTGGCCCTTTTTACGCACTACCATTCGGTTTACACATTTCATCCTGTTGAGTCTCCCAGTCGGCAAAAGCTATATATTTGGGTGGGTGATCCCAATGAAGTCAATGGAAATAGAGAAGGTGTTAGAACGGTGATGATTGTGTGCTGCTAGTGTCTTCCCCTTGAAGTCCATAGAGGGCATGGCCTTGACTAGGGGGTGGTCGAAACGGCCGTTAATTTGCTCAGCAGAAACAATGCAGAATTCTGGGCAAATTCTGCCACTTCGCCTGCTCTGCCCACACAGAGAAATTGCCAATTTCAGGCTTTTTCTCCCTGAAATTCTGTTTTTTATGGGAAATTTGGTTTTTTGGTGGCCCCAAAAAGTTTCAGACTGAAAACAGATAGTTTGTGAAAAAAACACTGTTTCAGATGGTTTGCCAGAAGACATTTATTTTTTCCATTAACTTTTGTTTTAGCGGTCAAAAACATGATATTTCAGGGAAAAAACACATTTCAGGAAGCAAAATCTGCATAGAAAATTGGCACAACAGCTAAAAAAAAGTCCCTTCAGGCAGAACAGAGCTGGAGGCGCATTTAGGCAATATCGTTCCACCAGCAGTGAGGATAACTTTGCCCACCCCTAGCCTTGACTAGGGGACTGAAAATGAATCTACAGGGACTGGTCACAAAGTCCATATGAGGGTGGTATGTCGGGAGCTATGCTTTTTCCTTTCTTATTGGTGCTTTTGTTTTCACACCTTAACCTACCTGTTTTCACTGCAGTTTCTGGGCCCTATTTTTCACATCTTCTGTTTTTCAGCCCAGCCACAGGCCTCAGAGAAGGCCGGTGCACCTTGAGGCCTGAAGGCTCCCTCCACCAGTAGCAGGGCCCCAGGGCTTCTGACAGCAGCAGAGGCCCTGTGAGGAGTGGCCTCGAGCGATCAGGCAGGCTCAGCTGAGCCACCTCCTCTGGCCTGGGCCCTGTTCCCGGGGCTCCCAGCTCTGTCTGCCTCAACCTCTCCATGCCCCCTGCTCCAGGGCTCACCTGCTGCCGTCGCCGTGCCAACGGAACCCTCAGGCTGGGCAGAGCATTGTGAAATGACAGCCTCCCCTCCCCCGCCGCTGGGGCCTGGGCCCAGGGCTGGGAGCTTGCAAGGCAAAGACACACCTCAGCTCAGCTTCTCCTGAGCTGCTCCAGAGCTCGACCCCTCAGGGCCCCGGGGCCCGAGGGCTGGTGCTGAGAGCCAGTAAGGACGATTTATTGGAAGGTCCTTTCCTTCTTGGTGACGCCTACAAACCATTTTAAGCTCTGTACATATACAAAAGCAACATGTGTCATGCCATTTGGGACATGCTGTTCACATGTCTAGCTCCACTAAAACCCTCCTCAGCATATTTCCGAGCCATCAAGGATGAACCAAGAAAAGTGCAGGGCCCTGACAAATCTGCTTCACCGTCACAGCTTCAACAGACATCTGAGTGTCACACTACATGACAGGTCCGGCCGAGGGCGACAGCAGGGGAAGCTTCACTCAACCAGTGCTACAACAGGGGCTTCCCTCCTACTGAACGGGTGCAGCAGGACAAACTCCTGTCACAGAGAATGGGCGCAACCTCACTGCAAGCTTCATTCACACATGGTCTGGCTAAAGACAGCAAATCAAGCCTCCTACATTGGGCACACTGCACTTTAAAGGGTTAGGCATTGGAAGGCAGAGCTATCCCTCTGCCTCGCACATACTGGAGACCCTGAAGGGCCTCCTCCAGATTGCATTGTTACTGGATCGCCGACCTACCCCCCTGCCCCAAACCTCTCCCATTTACTCTGTCAACATGCTTCTCCTTACCTTCCTGCAAATACAGCACCCCTCTAGTCCCAACTGGTGGAACACCAAGCTTCATGGGGCACTTGAAGGTATCCAGTCTCCACCTTTTATCTGTCCTGCTCCTCATTTCACCATGAAGAACCACTGGCAGCATTTCAGCATCATTTTGAAACTGAAGTTATGGAACAGCTACAAAACCAGGGGAATGGCGGCAGGGGGATTTCATTCCATTTCATTCTGTCCTTTGGCTGTGTGCGCAGTGTCAGAAGAGTTTGAGGACTGCAGAAGACACCGGAACAGATTTCTGGGCGAAAGCGCCAGAGATTCTGGGCCCTGCCCCGATCGCCTTACGAACGCCTTACAAACGCCTGGCGTGCTTTGCCCTGGCGGGCAAATGCCCCGGGTGGACACTGAGCGCAGTACCTGAGGAAATTAGAGTGAGGTTTGACTCAGGGACAAGCCTGCCAACCTATGCACTATGGCAGCTGAATGGGGGCATGGGGTCCTCATGTCTCAGGGATCTGCTTCTCTTATCCAAAACATGTTTCCTCCCACCATCCTTAGCACCTAGCATATGGTAATGAGTGGAGCCCCTATACTTCCCCCTTTGCACATTCGTCAATTCCCAGATCTCTGTGGCAGACAGGGCAAATGTATCTATGTGAGAGAGAGAGGGAGCCAGAGAGAGTGAGAGAGAGAGAGGGAGCAGGCTCTGACAGCCACAATGAGAGAAAAGTGAAGTTGCATCCCCTCAAGTACTCCCCTGCACCCATCAACACAACAGCAAAGTTAGCTTGCATGTTCCCCGCTCTCCCCACTAACCTCACCCACCCACCCACCCACCCTACTCTCTTTCAGGACTTGCAGAGTGCCTAGAGACCCAGGAAATGATGGTAGCGCAGCATGGTACAAACACAAATATCAAAATAGAACTATTCCCCTACTGTCTACAAAACCAAGGAACTACTTCACCTTTGTTTTTTTCCACTTCACATTAAAAAAGAGAAAGACGTCCTTCGTTGGCCCTTTTTACGCACTACCATTCGGTTTACACATTTCATCCTGTTGAGTCTCCCAGTCGGCAAAAGCTATATATTTGGGTGGGTGATCCCAATGAAGTCAATGGAAATAGAGAAGGTGTTAGAACGGTGATGATTGTGTGCTGCTAGTGTCTTCCCCTTGAAGTCCATAGAGGGCATGGCCTTGACTAGGGGGTGGTCGAAACGGCCGTTAATTTGCTCAGCAGAAACAATGCAGAATTCTGGGCAAATTCTGCCACTTCGCCTGCTCTGCCCACACAGAGAAATTGCCAATTTCAGGCTTTTTCTCCCTGAAATTCTGTTTTTTATGGGAAATGTTGTTTTTTGGTGGCCCCAAAAAGTTTCAGACTGAAAACAGATAGTTTGTGAAAAAAACACTGTTTCAGATGGTTTGCCACAAGACATTTATTTTTTCCATTAAATTTTGTTTTAGCGGCCAAAAACATGATATTTCAGGGAAAAAACACATTTCAGGAAGCAAAATCTGCATAGAAAATTGGCACAACAGCTAAAAAAAGTCCCTGCAGGCAGAACAGAGCTGGAGGCGCATTTAGGCAATATCGTTCCACCAGCAGTGAGGATAACTTTGCCCACCCCTAGCCTTGACTAGGGGACTGAAAATGAATCTACAGGGACTGGTCACAAAGTCCATATGAGGGTGGTATGTCGGGAGCTATGCTTTTTCCTTTCTTATTGGCGTTTCTGTTTTCACACCTTAACCTACCTGTTTTCACTGCAGTTTCTGGGCCCTATTTTTCACATCTTCTGTTTTTGAGCCCAGCCACAGGCCTCAGAGAAGGCCGGTGCACCTTGAGGCCTGAAGGCTTCCTCCACCAGTAGCAGGGCCCCAGGGCTTCTGACAGCAGCAGAGGCCCTGTGAGGAGTGGCCTCGAGCGATCAGGCGGGCTCAGCCGAGCCACCTCCTCTGGCCTGGGTCCTGTTCCTGGGGCTCCCAGCTCTGTCTGCCTTGACCTCTCCATGCCCCCTGCTCCAGGGCTCACCTGCTGCCGTCGCCGTGCCAACGGAACCCTCAGGCTGGGCGGAGCATTGTGAAATGACAGCCTCCCCTCCCCCGCCGCTGGGGCCTGGGCCCAGGGCTGGGAGCTTGCAAGGCAAAGGCACACCTCAGCTCAGCTTCTCCTGAGCTGCTCCAGAGCTCGACCCCTCAGGGCCCCGGGGCCCCAGGGCTGGTGCTGAGAGCCAGTAAGGACGATTTATTGGAAGGTCCTTTCCTTCTTGGTGACTCCTACAAACCATTTTAAGCTCTGTACATATACAAAAGCAACATGTGTCATGCCATTTGGGACATGCTGTTCACATGTCTAGCTCCACTAAAACCCTCCTCAGCATATTTCCGAGCCATCAAGGATGAACCAAGAAAAGTGCAGGGCCCTGACAAATCTGCTTCACCGTCACAGCTTCAACAGACATCTGAGTGTCACACTACATGACAGGTCCGGCCGAGGGCGACAGCGGGGGAAGCTTCACTCAACCAGTGCTACAACAGGGGCTTCCCTCCTACTGAACGGGTGCAGCAGGACAAACTCCTGTCACAGAGAATGGGCGCAACCTCACTGCAAGCTTCATTCACACATGGTCTGGCTAAAGACAGCAAATCAAGCCTCCTACATTGGGCACACTGCACTTTAAAGGGTTAGGCATTGGAAGGCAGAGCTATCCCTCTGCCTCGCACATACTGGAGACCCTGAAGGGCCTCCTCCAGATTGCATTGTTACTGGATCGCCGACCTACCCCCCTGCCCCAAACCTCTCCCATTTACTCTGTCAACATGCTTCTCCTTACCTTCCTGCAAATACAGCACCCCTCTAGTCCCAACTGGTGGAACACCAAGCTTCATGGGGCACTTGAAGGTATCCAGTCTCCACCTTTTATCTGTCCTGCTCCTCATTTCACCATGAAGAACCACTGGCAGCATTTCAGCATCATTTTGAAACTGAAGTTATGGAACAGCTACAAAACCAGGGGAATGGCGGCAGGGGGATTTCATTCCATTTCATTCTGTCCTTTGGCTGTGTGCGCAGTGTCAGAAGAGTTTGAGGACTGCAGAAGACACCGGAACAGATTTCTGGGCGAAAGCGCCAGAGATTCTGGGCCCTGCCCCGATCGCCTTACGAACGCCTTACAAACGCCTGGCGTGCTTTGCCCTGGCGGGCAAATGCCCCGGGTGGACACTGAGCGCAGTACCTGAGGAAATTAGAGTGAGGTTTGACTCAGGGACAAGCCTGCCAACCTATGCACTATGGCAGCTGAATGGGGGCATGGGGTCCTCATGTCTCAGGGATCTGCTTCTCTTATCCAAAACATGTTTCCTCCCACCATCCTTAGCACCTAGCATATGGTAATGAGTGGAGCCCCTATACTTCCCCCTTTGCACATTCGTCAATTCCCAGATCTCTGTGGCAGACAGGGCAAATGTATCTATGTGAGAGAGAGAGGGAGCCAGAGAGAGTGAGAGAGAGAGAGGGAGCAGGCTCTGACAGCCACAATGAGAGAAAAGTGAAGTTGCATCCCCTCAAGTACTCCCCTGCACCCATCAACACAACAGCAAAGTTAGCTTGCATGTTCCCCGCTCTCCGCACTAACCTCACCCACCCACCCACCCACCCTACTCTCTTTCAGGACTTGCAGAGTGCCTAGAGACCCAGGAAATGATGGCAGCGCAGCATGGTACAAACACAAATATCAAAATAGAACTATTCCCCTACTGTCTACAAAACCAAGGAACTACTTCACCTTTGTTTTTTTCCACTTCACATTAAAAAAGAGAAAGACGTCCTTCGTTGGCCCTTTTTACGCACTACCATTCGGTTTACACATTTCATCCTGTTGAGTCTCCCAGTCGGCAAAAGCTATATATTTGGGTGGGTGATCCCAATGAAGTCAATGGAAATAGAGAAGGTGTTAGAACGGTGATGATTGTGTGCTGCTAGTGTCTTCCCCTTGAAGTCCATAGAGGGCATGGCCTTGACTAGGGGGTGGTCGAAACGGCCGTTAATTTGCTCAGCAGAAACAATGCAGAATTCTGGGCAAATTCTGCCACTTCGCCTGCTCTGCCCACACAGAGAAATTGCCAATTTCAGGCTTTTTCTCCCTGAAATTCTGTTTTTTATGGGAAATTTTGTTTTTTGGTGGCCCCAAAAAGTTTCAGACTGAAAACAGATAGTTTGTGAAAAAAACACTGTTTCAGATGGTTTGCCAGAAGACATTTATTTTTTCCATTAACTTTTGTTTTAGCGGTCAAAAACATGATATTTCAGGGAAAAAACACATTTCAGGAAGCAAAATCTGCATAGAAAATTGGCACAACAGCTAAAAAAAAGTCCCTGCAGGCAGAACAGAGCTGGAGGCGCATTTAGGCAATATCGTTCCACCAGCAGTGAGGATAACTTTGCCCACCCCTAGCCTTGACTAGGGGACTGAAAATGAATCTACAGGGACTGGTCACAAAGTCCATATGAGGGTGGTATGTCGGGAGCTATGCTTTTTCCTTTCTTATTGGTGCTTTTGTTTTCACACCTTAACCTACCTGTTTTCACTGCAGTTTCTGGGCCCTATTTTTCACATCTTCTGTTTTTCAGCCCAGCCACAGGCCTCAGAGAAGGCCGGTGCACCTTGAGGCCTGAAGGCTCCCTCCACCAGTAGCAGGGCCCCAGGGCTTCTGACAGCAGCAGAGGCCCTGTGAGGAGTGGCCTCGAGCGATCAGGCGGGCTCAGCTGAGCCACCTCCTCTGGCCTGGGTCCTGTTCCTGGGGCTCCCAGCTCTGTCTGCCTTGACCTCTCCATGCCCCCTGCTCCAGGGCTCACCTGCTGCCGTCGCCGTGCCAACGGAACCCTCAGGCTGGGCAGAGCATTGTGAAATGACAGCCTCCCCTCCCCCGCCGCTGGGGCCTGGGCCCAGGGCTGGGAGCTTGCAAGGCAAAGACACACCTCAGCTCAGCTTCTCCTGAGCTGCTCCAGAGCTCGACCCCTCAGGGCCCCGGGGCCCGAGGGCTGGTGCTGAGAGCCAGTAAGGACGATTTATTGGAAGGTCCTTTCCTTCTTGGTGACGCCTACAAACCATTTTAAGCTCTGTACATATACAAAAGCAACATGTGTCATGCCATTTGGGACATGCTGTTCACATGTCTAGCTCCACTAAAACCCTCCTCAGCATATTTCCGAGCCATCAAGGATGAACCAAGAAAAGTGCAGGGCCCTGACAAATCTGCTTCACCGTCACAGCTTCAACAGACATCTGAGTGTCACACTACATGACAGGTCCGGCCGAGGGCGACAGCGGGGGAAGCTTCACTCAACCAGTGCTACAACAGGGGCTTCCCTCCTACTGAACGGGTGCAGCAGGACAAACTCCTGTCACAGAGAATGGGCGCAACCTCACTGCAAGCTTCATTCACACATGGTCTGGCTAAAGACAGCAAATCAAGCCTCCTACATTGGGCACACTGCACTTTAAAGGGTTAGGCATTGGAAGGCAGAGCTATCCCTCTGCCTCGCACATACTGGAGACCCTGAAGGGCCTCCTCCAGATTGCATTGTTACTGGATCGCCGACCTACCCCCCTGCCCCAAACCTCTCCCATTTACTCTGTCAACATGCTTCTCCTTACCTTCCTGCAAATACAGCACCCCTCTAGTCCCAACTGGTGGAACACCAAGCTTCATGGGGCACTTGAAGGTATCCAGTCTCCACCTTTTATCTGTCCTGCTCCTCATTTCACCATGAAGAACCACTGGCAGCATTTCAGCATCATTTTGAAACTGAAGTTATGGAACAGCTACAAAACCAGGGGAATGGCGGCAGGGGGATTTCATTCCATTTCATTCTGTCCTTTGGCTGTGTGCGCAGTGTCAGAAGAGTTTGAGGACTGCAGAAGACACCGGAACAGATTTCTGGGCGAAAGCGCCAGAGATTCTGGGCCCTGCCCCGATCGCCTTACGAACGCCTTACAAACGCCTGGCGTGCTTTGCCCTGGCGGGCAAATGCCCCGGGTGGACACTGAGCGCAGTACCTGAGGAAATTAGAGTGAGGTTTGACTCAGGGACAAGCCTGCCAACCTATGCACTATGGCAGCTGAATGGGGGCATGGGGTCCTCATGTCTCAGGGATCTGCTTCTCTTATCCAAAACATGTTTCCTCCCACCATCCTTAGCACCTAGCATATGGTAATGAGTGGAGCCCCTATACTTCCCCCTTTGCACATTCGTCAATTCCCAGATCTCTGTGGCAGACAGGGCAAATGTATCTATGTGAGAGAGAGAGGGAGCCAGAGAGAGTGAGAGAGAGAGAGGGAGCAGGCTCTGACAGCCACAATGAGAGAAAAGTGAAGTTGCATCCCCTCAAGTACTCCCCTGCACCCATCAACACAACAGCAAAGTTAGCTTGCATGTTCCCCGCTCTCCCCACTAACCTCACCCACCCTACTCTCTTTCAGGACTTGCAGAGTGCCTAGAGACCCTGGAAATGATGGCAGCGCAGCATAGTACAAACACAAATATCAAAATAGAACTATTCCCCTACTGTCTACAAAACCAAGGAACTACTTCACCTTTGTTTTTTTCCACTTCACATTAAAAAAGAGAAAGACGTCCTTCGTTGGCCCTTTTTACGCACTACCATTCGGTTTACACATTTCATCCTGTTGAGTCTCCCAGTCGGCAAAAGCTATATATTTGGGTGGGTGATCCCAATGAAGTCAATGGAAATAGAGAAGGTGTTAGAACGGTGATGATTGTGTGCTGCTAGTGTCTTCCCCTTGAAGTCCATAGAGGGCATGGCCTTGACTAGGGGGTGGTCGAAACGGCCGTTAATTTGCTCAGCAGAAACAATGCAGAATTCTGGGCAAATTCTGCCACTTCGCCTGCTCTGCCCACACAGAGAAATTGCCAATTTCAGGCTTTTTCTCCCTGAAATTCTGTTTTTTATGGGAAATTTTGTTTTTTGGTGGCCCCAAAAAGTTTCAGACTGAAAACAGATAGTTTGTGAAAAAAACACTGTTTCAGATGGTTTGCCAGAAGACATTTATTTTTTCCATTAACTTTTGTTTTAGCGGTCAAAAACATGATATTTCAGGGAAAAAACACATTTCAGGAAGCAAAATCTGCATAGAAAATTGGCACAACAGCTAAAAAAAAGTCCCTGCAGGCAGAACAGAGCTGGAGGCGCATTTAGGCAATATCGTTCCACCAGCAGTGAGGATAACTTTGCCCACCCCTAGCCTTGACTAGGGGACTTAAAATGAATCTACAGGGACTGGTCACAAAGTCCATATGAGGGTGGTATGTCGGGAGCTATGCTTTTTCCTTTCTTATTGGTGCTTTTGTTTTCACACCTTAACCTACCTGTTTTCACTGCAGTTTCTGGGCCCTATTTTTCACATCTTCTGTTTTTCAGCCCAGCCACAGGCCTCAGAGAAGGCCGGTGCACCTTGAGGCCTGAAGGCTCCCTCCACCAGTAGCAGGGCCCCAGGGCTTCTGACAGCAGCAGAGGCCCTGTGAGGAGTGGCCTCGAGCGATCAGGTGGGCTCCTGCGAGCCACCTCCTCTGGCCTGGGTTCTGTTCCTGGGGCTCCCAGCTCTGTCTGCCTTGACCTCTCCATGCCCCCTGCTCCAGGGCTCACCTGCTGCCGTCGCCGTGCCAACGGAACCCTCAGGCAGGCAGAGCATTATGAAATGACAGCCTCCCCTCCCCCGCCGCTGGGGCCTGGGCCCAGGGCTGGGAGCTTGCAAGGCAAAGACACACCTCAGCTCAGCTTCTCCTGAGCTGCTCCAGAGCTCGACCCCTCAGGGCCCCGGGGCCCGAGGGCTGGTGCTGAGAGCCAGTAAGGACGATTTATTGGAAGGTCCTTTCCTTCTTGGTGACGCCTACAAACCATTTTAAGCTCTGTACATATACAAAAGCAACATGTGTCATGCCATTTGGGACATGCTGTTCACATGTCTAGCTCCACTAAAACCCTCCTCAGCATATTTCCGAGCCATCAAGGATGAACCAAGAAAAGTGCAGGGCCCTGACAAATCTGCTTCACCGTCACAGCTTCAACAGACATCTGAGTGTCACACTACATGACAGGTCCGGCCGAGGGCGACAGCGGGGGAAGCTTCACTCAACCAGTGCTACAACAGGGGCTTCCCTCCTACTGAACGGGTGCAGCAGGACAAACTCCTGTCACAGAGAATGGGCGCAACCTCACTGCAAGCTTCATTCACACATGGTCTGGCTAAAGACAGCAAATCAAGCCTCCTACATTGGGCACACTGCACTTTAAAGGGTTAGGCATTGGAAGGCAGAGCTATCCCTCTGCCTCGCACATACTGGAGACCCTGAAGGGCCTCCTCCAGATTGCATTGTTACTGGATCGCCGACCTACCCCCCTGCCCCAAACCTCTCCCATTTACTCTGTCAACATGCTTCTCCTTACCTTCCTGCAAATACAGCACCCCTCTAGTCCCAACTGGTGGAACACCAAGCTTCATTGGGTACTTGAAGGTATCCAGTCTCCACCTTTTATCTGTCCTGCTCCTCATTTCACCATGAAGAACCACTGGCAGCATTTCAGCATCATTTTGAAACTGAAGTTATGGAACAGCTACAAAACCAGGGGAATGGCGGCAGGGGGATTTCATTCCATTTCATTCTGTCCTTTGGCTGTGTGCGCAGTGTCAGAAGAGTTTGAGGACTGCAGAAGACACCGGAACAGATTTCTGGGCGAAAGCGCCAGAGATTCTGGGCCCTGCCCCGATCGCCTTACGAACGCCTTACAAACGCCTGGCGTGCTTTGCCCTGGCGGGCAAATGCCCCGGGTGGACACTGAGCGCAGTACCTGAGGAAATTAGAGTGAGGTTTGACTCAGGGACAAGCCTGCCAACCTATGCACTATGGCAGCTGAATGGGGGCATGGGGTCCTCATGTCTCAGGGATCTGCTTCTCTTATCCAAAACATGTTTCCTCCCACCATCCTTAGCACCTAGCATATGGTAATGAGTGGAGCCCCTATACTTCCCCCTTTGCACATTCGTCAATTCCCAGATCTCTGTGGAAGACAGGGCAAATGTATCTATGTGAGAGAGAGAGGGAGCCAGAGAGAGTGAGAGAGAGAGAGGGAGCAGGCTCTGACAGCCACAATGAGAGAAAAGTGAAGTTGCATCCCCTCAAGTACTCCCCTGCACCCATCAACACAACAGCAAAGTTAGCTTGCATGTTCCCCGCTCTCCCCACTAACCTCAACCCTCCCACCCACCCACCCTACTCTCTTTCAGGACTTGCAGAGTGCCTAGAGACCCAGGAAATGATGGCAGCGCAGCATGGTACAAACACAAATATCAAAATAGAACTATTCCCCTACTGTCTACAAAACCAAGGAACTACTTCACCTTTGTTTTTTTCCACTTCACATTAAAAAAGAGAAAGACGTCCTTCGTTGGCCCTTTTTACGCACTACCATTCGGTTTACACATTTCATCCTGTTGAGTCTCCCAGTCGGCAAAAGCTATATATTTGGGTGGGTGATCCCAATGAAGTCAATGGAAATAGAGAAGGTGTTAGAACGGTGATGATTGTGTGCTGCTAGTGTCTTCCCCTTGAAGTCCATAGAGGGCATGGCCTTGACTAGGGGGTGGTCGAAACGGCCGTTAATTTGCTCAGCAGAAACAATGCAGAATTCTGGGCAAATTCTGCCACTTCGCCTGCTCTGCCCACACAGAGAAATTGCCAATTTCAGGCTTTTTCTCTCTGAAATTCTGTTTTTTATGGGAAATTTTGTTTTTTGGTGGCCCCAAAAAGTTTCAGACTGAAAACAGATAGTTTGTGAAAAAAACACTGTTTCAGATGGTTTGCCAGAAGACATTTATTTTTTCCATTAACTTTTGTTTTAGCGGTCAAAAACATGATATTTCAGGGAAAAAACACATTTCAGGAAGCAAAATCTGCATAGAAAATTGGCACAACAGCTAAAAAAAAGTCCCTGCAGGCAGAACAGAGCTGGAGGCGCATTTAGGCAATATCGTTCCACCAGCAGTGAGGATAACTTTGCCCACCCCTAGCCTTGACTAGGGGACTGAAAATGAATCTACAGGGACTGGTCACAAAGTCCATATGAGGGTGGTATGTCGGGAGCTATGCTTTTTCCTTTCTTATTGGCGTTTCTGTTTTCACACCTTAACCTACCTGTTTTCACTGCAGTTTCTGGGCCCTATTTTTCACATCTTCTGTTTTTGAGCCCATCCACAGGCCTCAGAGAAGGCCAGTGCACCTTGAGGCCTGAAGGCTCCCTCCACCAGTAGCAGGGCCCCAGGGCTTCTGACAGCAGCAGAGGCCCTGTGAGGAGTGGCCTCGAGCGATCAGGCAGGCTCAGCTGAGCCACCTCCTCTGGCCTGGGTCCTGTTCCTGGGGCTCCCAGCTCTGTCTGCCTTGACCTCTCCATGCCCCCTGCTCCAGGGCTCACCTGCTGCCGTCGCCGTGCCAACGGAACCCTCAGGCTGGGCAGAGCATTGTGAAATGACAGCCTCCCCTCCCCCGCCGCTGGGGCCTGGGCCCAGGGCTGGGAGCTTGCAAGGCAAAGACACACCTCAGCTCAGCTTCTCCTGAGCTGCTCCAGAGCTCGACCCCTCAGGGCCCCGGGGCCCGAGGGCTGGTGCTGAGAGCCAGTAAGGACGATTTATTGGAAGGTCCTTTCCTTCTTGGTGACGCCTACAAACCATTTTAAGCTCTGTACATATACAAAAGCAACATGTGTCATGCCATTTGGGACATGCTGTTCACATGTCTAGCTCCACTAAAACCCTCCTCAGCATATTTCCGAGCCATCAAGGATGAACCAAGAAAAGTGCAGGGCCCTGACAAATCTGCTTCACCGTCACAGCTTCAACAGACATCTGAGTGTCACACTACATGACAGGTCCGGCCGAGGGCGACAGCGGGGGAAGCTTCACTCAACCAGTGCTACAACAGGGGCTTCCCTCCTACTGAACGGGTGCAGCAGGACAAACTCCTGTCACAGAGAATGGGCGCAACCTCACTGCAAGCTTCATTCACACATGGTCTGGCTAAAGACAGCAAATCAAGCCTCCTACATTGGGCACACTGCACTTTAAAGGGTTAGGCATTGGAAGGCAGAGCTATCCCTCTGCCTCGCACATACTGGAGACCCTGAAGGGCCTCCTCCAGATTGCATTGTTACTGGATCGCCGACCTACCCCCCTGCCCCAAACCCCTCCCATTTACTCTGTCAACATGCTTCTCCTTACCTTCCTGCAAATACAGCACCCCTCTAGTCCCAACTGGTGGAACACCAAGCTTCATGGGGCACTTGAAGGTATCCAGTCTCCACCTTTTATCTGTCCTGCTCCTCATTTCACCATGAAGAACCACTGGCAGCATTTCAGCATCATTTTGAAACTGAAGTTATGGAACAGCTACAAAACCAGGGGAATGGCGGCAGGGGGATTTCATTCCATTTCATTCTGTCCTTTGGCTGTGTGCGCAGTGTCAGAAGAGTTTGAGGACTGCAGAAGACACCGGAACAGATTTCTGGGCGAAAGCGCCAGAGATTCTGGGCCCTGCCCCGATCGCCTTACGAACGCCTTACAAACGCCTGGCGTGCTTTGCCCTGGCGGGCAAATGCCCCGGGTGGACACTGAGCGCAGTACCTGAGGAAATTAGAGTGAGGTTTGACTCAGGGACAAGCCTGCCAACCTATGCACTATGGCAGCTGAATGGGGGCATGGGGTCCTCATGTCTCAGGGATCTGCTTCTCTTATCCAAAACATGTTTCCTCCCACCATCCTTAGCACCTAGCATATGGTAATGAGTGGAGCCCCTATACTTCCCCCTTTGCACATTCGTCAATTCCCAGATCTCTGTGGAAGACAGGGCAAATGTATCTATGTGAGAGAGAGAGGGAGCCAGAGAGAGTGAGAGAGAGAGAGGGAGCAGGCTCTGACAGCCACAATGAGAGAAAAGTGAAGTTGCATCCCCTCAAGTACTCCCCTGCACCCATCAACACAACAGCAAAGTTAGCTTGCATGTTCCCCGCTCTCCCCACTAACCTCAACCCTCCCACCCACCCACCCTACTCTCTTTCAGGACTTGCAGAGTGCCTAGAGACCCAGGAAATGATGGCAGCGCAGCATGGTACAAACACAAATATCAAAATAGAACTATTCCCCTACTGTCTACAAAACCAAGGAACTACTTCACCTTTGTTTTTTTCCACTTCACATTAAAAAAGAGAAAGACGTCCTTCGTTGGCCCTTTTTACGCACTACCATTCGGTTTACACATTTCATCCTGTTGAGTCTCCCAGTCGGCAAAAGCTATATATTTGGGTGGGTGATCCCAATGAAGTCAATGGAAATAGAGAAGGTGTTAGAACGGTGATGATTGTGTGCTGCTAGTGTCTTCCCCTTGAAGTCCATAGAGGGCATGGCCTTGACTAGGGGGTGGTCGAAACGGCCGTTAATTTGCTCAGCAGAAACAATGCAGAATTCTGGGCAAATTCTGCCACTTCGCCTGCTCTGCCCACACAGAGAAATTGCCAATTTCAGGCTTTTTCTCCCTGAAATTCTGTTTTTTATGGGAAATTTTGTTTTTTGGTGGCCCCAAAAAGTTTCAGACTGAAAACAGATAGTTTGTGAAAAAAACACTGTTTCAGATGGTTTGCCAGAAGACATTTATTTTTTCCATTAACTTTTGTTTTAGCGGTCAAAAACATGATATTTCAGGGAAAAAACACATTTCAGGAAGCAAAATCTGCATAGAAAATTGGCACAACAGCTAAAAAAAAGTCCCTGCAGGCAGAACAGAGCTGGAGGCGCATTTAGGCAATATCGTTCCACCAGCAGTGAGGATAACTTTGCCCACCCCTAGCCTTGACTAGGGGACTGAAAATGAATCTACAGGGACTGGTCACAAAGTCCATATGAGGGTGGTATGTCGGGAGCTATGCTTTTTCCTTTCTTATTGGCGTTTCTGTTTTCACACCTTAACCTACCTGTTTTCACTGCAGTTTCTGGGCCCTATTTTTCACATCTTCTGTTTTTGAGCCCATCCACAGGCCTCAGAGAAGGCCAGTGCACCTTGAGGCCTGAAGGCTCCCTCCACCAGTAGCAGGGCCCCAGGGCTTCTGACAGCAGCAGAGGCCCTGTGAGGAGTGGCCTCGAGCGATCAGGCAGGCTCAGCTGAGCCACCTCCTCTGGCCTGGGTCCTGTTCCTGGGGCTCCCAGCTCTGTCTGCCTTGACCTCTCCATGCCCCCTGCTCCAGGGCTCACCTGCTGCCGTCGCCGTGCCAACGGAACCCTCAGGCTGGGCAGAGCATTGTGAAATGACAGCCTCCCCTCCCCCGCCGCTGGGGCCTGGGCCCAGGGCTGGGAGCTTGCAAGGCAAAGACACACCTCAGCTCAGCTTCTCCTGAGCTGCTCCAGAGCTCGACCCCTCAGGGCCCCGGGGCCCGAGGGCTGGTGCTGAGAGCCAGTAGGGACGATTTATTGGAAGGTCCTTTCCTTCTTGGTGACGCCTACAAACCATTTTAAGCTCTGTACATATACAAAAGCAACATGTGTCATGCCATTTGGGACATGCTGTTCACATGTCTAGCTCCACTAAAACCCTCCTCAGCATATTTCCGAGCCATCAAGGATGAACCAAGAAAAGTGCAGGGCCCTGACAAATCTGCTTCACCGTCACAGCTTCAACAGACATCTGAGTGTCACACTACATGACAGGTCCGGCCGAGGGCGACAGCGGGGGAAGCTTCACTCAACCAGTGCTACAACAGGGGCTTCCCTCCTACTGAACGGGTGCAGCAGGACAAACTCCTGTCACAGAGAATGGGCGCAACCTCACTGCAAGCTTCATTCACACATGGTCTGGCTAAAGACAGCAAATCAAGCCTCCTACATTGGGCACACTGCACTTTAAAGGGTTAGGCATTGGAAGGCAGAGCTATCCCTCTGCCTCGCACATACTGGAGACCCTGAAGGGCCTCCTCCAGATTGCATTGTTACTGGATCGCCGACCTACCCCCCTGCCCCAAACCCCTCCCATTTACTCTGTCAACATGCTTCTCCTTACCTTCCTGCAAATACAGCACCCCTCTAGTCCCAACTGGTGGAACACCAAGCTTCATGGGGCACTTGAAGGTATCCAGTCTCCACCTTTTATCTGTCCTGCTCCTCATTTCACCATGAAGAACCACTGGCAGCATTTCAGCATCATTTTGAAACTGAAGTTATGGAACAGCTACAAAACCAGGGGAATGGCGGCAGGGGGATTTCATTCCATTTCATTCTGTCCTTTGGCTGTGTGCGCAGTGTCAGAAGAGTTTGAGGACTGCAGAAGACACCGGAACAGATTTCTGGGCGAAAGCGCCAGAGATTCTGGGCCCTGCCCCGATCGCCTTACGAACGCCTTACAAACGCCTGGCGTGCTTTGCCCTGGCGGGCAAATGCCCCGGGTGGACACTGAGCGCAGTACCTGAGGAAATTAGAGTGAGGTTTGACTCAGGGACAAGCCTGCCAACCTATGCACTATGGCAGCTGAATGGGGGCATGGGGTCCTCATGTCTCAGGGATCTGCTTCTCTTATCCAAAACATGTTTCCTCCCACCATCCTTAGCACCTAGCATATGGTAATGAGTGGAGCCCCTATACTTCCCCCTTTGCACATTCGTCAATTCCCAGATCTCTGTGGCAGACAGGGCAAATGTATCTATGTGAGAGAGAGAGGGAGCCAGAGAGAGTGAGAGAGAGAGAGGGAGCAGGCTCTGACAGCCACAATGAGAGAAAAGTGAAGTTGCATCCCCTCAAGTACTCCCCTGCACCCATCAACACAACAGCAAAGTTAGCTTGCATGTTCCCCGCTCTCCCCACTAACCTCACCCACCCACCCACCCACCCTACTCTCTTTCAGGACTTGCAGAGTGCCTAGAGACCCAGGAAATGATGGTAGCGCAGCATGGTACAAACACAAATATCAAAATAGAACTATTCCCCTACTGTCTACAAAACCAAGGAACTACTTCACCTTTGTTTTTTTCCACTTCACATTAAAAAAGAGAAAGACGTCCTTCGTTGGCCCTTTTTACGCACTACCATTCGGTTTACACATTTCATCCTGTTGAGTCTCCCAGTCGGCAAAAGCTATATATTTGGGTGGGTGATCCCAATGAAGTCAATGGAAATAGAGAAGGTGTTAGAACGGTGATGATTGTGTGCTGCTAGTGTCTTCCCCTTGAAGTCCATAGAGGGCATGGCCTTGACTAGGGGGTGGTCGAAACGGCCGTTAATTTGCTCAGCAGAAACAATGCAGAATTCTGGGCAAATTCTGCCACTTCGCCTGCTCTGCCCACACAGAGAAATTGCCAATTTCAGGCTTTTTCTCCCTGAAATTCTGTTTTTTATGGGAAATGTTGTTTTTTGGTGGCCCCAAAAAGTTTCAGACTGAAAACAGATAGTTTGTGAAAAAAACACTGTTTCAGATGGTTTGCCACAAGACATTTATTTTTTCCATTAAAGTTTGTTTTAGCGGCCAAAAACATGATATTTCAGGGAAAAAACACATTTCAGGAAGCAAAATCTGCATAGAAAATTGGCACAACAGCTAAAAAAAGTCCCTGCAGGCAGAACAGAGCTGGAGGCGCATTTAGGCAATATCGTTCCACCAGCAGTGAGGATAACTTTGCCCACCCCTAGCCTTGACTAGGGGACTTAAAATGAATCTACAGGGACTGGTCACAAAGTCCATATGAGGGTGGTATGTCGGGAGCTATGCTTTTTCCTTTCTTATTGGTGCTTTTGTTTTCACACCTTAACCTACCTGTTTTCACTGCAGTTTCTGGGCCCTATTTTTCACATCTTCTGTTTTTCAGCCCAGCCACAGGCCTCAGAGAAGGCCGGTGCACCTTGAGGCCTGAAGGCTCCCTCCACCAGTAGCAGGGCCCCAGGGCTTCTGACAGCAGCAGAGGCCCTGTGAGGAGTGGCCTCGAGCGATCAGGTGGGCTCCTGCGAGCCACCTCCTCTGGCCTGGGTTCTGTTCCTGGGGCTCCCAGCTCTGTCTGCCTTGACCTCTCCATGCCCCCTGCTCCAGGGCTCACCTGCTGCCGTCGCCGTGCCAACGGAACCCTCAGGCAGGCAGAGCATTATGAAATGACAGCCTCCCCTCCCCCGCCGCTGGGGCCTGGGCCCAGGGCTGGGAGCTTGCAAGGCAAAGACACACCTCAGCTCAGCTTCTCCTGAGCTGCTCCAGAGCTCGACCCCTCAGGGCCCCGGGGCCCGAGGGCTGGTGCTGAGAGCCAGTAAGGACGATTTATTGGAAGGTCCTTTCCTTCTTGGTGACGCCTACAAACCATTTTAAGCTCTGTACATATACAAAAGCAACATGTGTCATGCCATTTGGGACATGCTGTTCACATGTCTAGCTCCACTAAAACCCTCCTCAGCATATTTCCGAGCCATCAAGGATGAACCAAGAAAAGTGCAGGGCCCTGACAAATCTGCTTCACCGTCACAGCTTCAACAGACATCTGAGTGTCACACTACATGACAGGTCCGGCCGAGGGCGACAGCGGGGGAAGCTTCACTCAACCAGTGCTACAACAGGGGCTTCCCTCCTACTGAACGGGTGCAGCAGGACAAACTCCTGTCACAGAGAATGGGCGCAACCTCACTGCAAGCTTCATTCACACATGGTCTGGCTAAAGACAGCAAATCAAGCCTCCTACATTGGGCACACTGCACTTTAAAGGGTTAGGCATTGGAAGGCAGAGCTATCCCTCTGCCTCGCACATACTGGAGACCCTGAAGGGCCTCCTCCAGATTGCATTGTTACTGGATCGCCGACCTACCCCCCTGCCCCAAACCTCTCCCATTTACTCTGTCAACATGCTTCTCCTTACCTTCCTGCAAATACAGCACCCCTCTAGTCCCAACTGGTGGAACACCAAGCTTCATTGGGTACTTGAAGGTATCCAGTCTCCACCTTTTATCTGTCCTGCTCCTCATTTCACCATGAAGAACCACTGGCAGCATTTCAGCATCATTTTGAAACTGAAGTTATGGAACAGCTACAAAACCAGGGGAATGGCGGCAGGGGGATTTCATTCCATTTCATTCTGTCCTTTGGCTGTGTGCGCAGTGTCAGAAGAGTTTGAGGACTGCAGAAGACACCGGAACAGATTTCTGGGCGAAAGCGCCAGAGATTCTGGGCCCTGCCCCGATCGCCTTACGAACGCCTTACAAACGCCTGGCGTGCTTTGCCCTGGCGGGCAAATGCCCCGGGTGGACACTGAGCGCAGTACCTGAGGAAATTAGAGTGAGGTTTGACTCAGGGACAAGCCTGCCAACCTATGCACTATGGCAGCTGAATGGGGGCATGGGGTCCTCATGTCTCAGGGATCTGCTTCTCTTATCCAAAACATGTTTCCTCCCACCATCCTTAGCACCTAGCATATGGTAATGAGTGGAGCCCCTATACTTCCCCCTTTGCACATTCGTCAATTCCCAGATCTCTGTGGAAGACAGGGCAAATGTATCTATGTGAGAGAGAGAGGGAGCCAGAGAGAGTGAGAGAGAGAGAGGGAGCAGGCTCTGACAGCCACAATGAGAGAAAAGTGAAGTTGCATCCCCTCAAGTACTCCCCTGCACCCATCAACACAACAGCAAAGTTAGCTTGCATGTTCCCCGCTCTCCCCACTAACCTCAACCCTCCCACCCACCCACCCTACTCTCTTTCAGGACTTGCAGAGTGCCTAGAGACCCAGGAAATGATGGCAGCGCAGCATGGTACAAACACAAATATCAAAATAGAACTATTCCCCTACTGTCTACAAAACCAAGGAACTACTTCACCTTTGTTTTTTTCCACTTCACATTAAAAAAGAGAAAGACGTCCTTCGTTGGCCCTTTTTACGCACTACCATTCGGTTTACACATTTCATCCTGTTGAGTCTCCCAGTCGGCAAAAGCTATATATTTGGGTGGGTGATCCCAATGAAGTCAATGGAAATAGAGAAGGTGTTAGAACGGTGATGATTGTGTGCTGCTAGTGTCTTCCCCTTGAAGTCCATAGAGGGCATGGCCTTGACTAGGGGGTGGTCGAAACGGCCGTTAATTTGCTCAGCAGAAACAATGCAGAATTCTGGGCAAATTCTGCCACTTCGCCTGCTCTGCCCACACAGAGAAATTGCCAATTTCAGGCTTTTTCTCTCTGAAATTCTGTTTTTTATGGGAAATTTTGTTTTTTGGTGGCCCCAAAAAGTTTCAGACTGAAAACAGATAGTTTGTGAAAAAAACACTGTTTCAGATGGTTTGCCAGAAGACATTTATTTTTTCCATTAACTTTTGTTTTAGCGGTCAAAAACATGATATTTCAGGGAAAAAACACATTTCAGGAAGCAAAATCTGCATAGAAAATTGGCACAACAGCTAAAAAAAAGTCCCTGCAGGCAGAACAGAGCTGGAGGCGCATTTAGGCAATATCGTTCCACCAGCAGTGAGGATAACTTTGCCCACCCCTAGCCTTGACTAGGGGACTGAAAATGAATCTACAGGGACTGGTCACAAAGTCCATATGAGGGTGGTATGTCGGGAGCTATGCTTTTTCCTTTCTTATTGGCGTTTCTGTTTTCACACCTTAACCTACCTGTTTTCACTGCAGTTTCTGGGCCCTATTTTTCACATCTTCTGTTTTTGAGCCCATCCACAGGCCTCAGAGAAGGCCAGTGCACCTTGAGGCCTGAAGGCTCCCTCCACCAGTAGCAGGGCCCCAGGGCTTCTGACAGCAGCAGAGGCCCTGTGAGGAGTGGCCTCGAGCGATCAGGCAGGCTCAGCTGAGCCACCTCCTCTGGCCTGGGTCCTGTTCCTGGGGCTCCCAGCTCTGTCTGCCTTGACCTCTCCATGCCCCCTGCTCCAGGGCTCACCTGCTGCCGTCGCCGTGCCAACGGAACCCTCAGGCTGGGCAGAGCATTGTGAAATGACAGCCTCCCCTCCCCCGCCGCTGGGGCCTGGGCCCAGGGCTGGGAGCTTGCAAGGCAAAGACACACCTCAGCTCAGCTTCTCCTGAGCTGCTCCAGAGCTCGACCCCTCAGGGCCCCGGGGCCCGAGGGCTGGTGCTGAGAGCCAGTAAGGACGATTTATTGGAAGGTCCTTTCCTTCTTGGTGACGCCTACAAACCATTTTAAGCTCTGTACATATACAAAAGCAACATGTGTCATGCCATTTGGGACATGCTGTTCACATGTCTAGCTCCACTAAAACCCTCCTCAGCATATTTCCGAGCCATCAAGGATGAACCAAGAAAAGTGCAGGGCCCTGACAAATCTGCTTCACCGTCACAGCTTCAACAGACATCTGAGTGTCACACTACATGACAGGTCCGGCCGAGGGCGACAGCGGGGGAAGCTTCACTCAACCAGTGCTACAACAGGGGCTTCCCTCCTACTGAACGGGTGCAGCAGGACAAACTCCTGTCACAGAGAATGGGCGCAACCTCACTGCAAGCTTCATTCACACATGGTCTGGCTAAAGACAGCAAATCAAGCCTCCTACATTGGGCACACTGCACTTTAAAGGGTTAGGCATTGGAAGGCAGAGCTATCCCTCTGCCTCGCACATACTGGAGACCCTGAAGGGCCTCCTCCAGATTGCATTGTTACTGGATCGCCGACCTACCCCCCTGCCCCAAACCCCTCCCATTTACTCTGTCAACATGCTTCTCCTTACCTTCCTGCAAATACAGCACCCCTCTAGTCCCAACTGGTGGAACACCAAGCTTCATGGGGCACTTGAAGGTATCCAGTCTCCACCTTTTATCTGTCCTGCTCCTCATTTCACCATGAAGAACCACTGGCAGCATTTCAGCATCATTTTGAAACTGAAGTTATGGAACAGCTACAAAACCAGGGGAATGGCGGCAGGGGGATTTCATTCCATTTCATTCTGTCCTTTGGCTGTGTGCGCAGTGTCAGAAGAGTTTGAGGACTGCAGAAGACACCGGAACAGATTTCTGGGCGAAAGCGCCAGAGATTCTGGGCCCTGCCCCGATCGCCTTACGAACGCCTTACAAACGCCTGGCGTGCTTTGCCCTGGCGGGCAAATGCCCCGGGTGGACACTGAGCGCAGTACCTGAGGAAATTAGAGTGAGGTTTGACTCAGGGACAAGCCTGCCAACCTATGCACTATGGCAGCTGAATGGGGGCATGGGGTCCTCATGTCTCAGGGATCTGCTTCTCTTATCCAAAACATGTTTCCTCCCACCATCCTTAGCACCTAGCATATGGTAATGAGTGGAGCCCCTATACTTCCCCCTTTGCACATTCGTCAATTCCCAGATCTCTGTGGAAGACAGGGCAAATGTATCTATGTGAGAGAGAGAGGGAGCCAGAGAGAGTGAGAGAGAGAGAGGGAGCAGGCTCTGACAGCCACAATGAGAGAAAAGTGAAGTTGCATCCCCTCAAGTACTCCCCTGCACCCATCAACACAACAGCAAAGTTAGCTTGCATGTTCCCCGCTCTCCCCACTAACCTCAACCCTCCCACCCACCCACCCTACTCTCTTTCAGGACTTGCAGAGTGCCTAGAGACCCAGGAAATGATGGCAGCGCAGCATGGTACAAACACAAATATCAAAATAGAACTATTCCCCTACTGTCTACAAAACCAAGGAACTACTTCACCTTTGTTTTTTTCCACTTCACATTAAAAAAGAGAAAGACGTCCTTCGTTGGCCCTTTTTACGCACTACCATTCGGTTTACACATTTCATCCTGTTGAGTCTCCCAGTCGGCAAAAGCTATATATTTGGGTGGGTGATCCCAATGAAGTCAATGGAAATAGAGAAGGTGTTAGAACGGTGATGATTGTGTGCTGCTAGTGTCTTCCCCTTGAAGTCCATAGAGGGCATGGCCTTGACTAGGGGGTGGTCGAAACGGCCGTTAATTTGCTCAGCAGAAACAATGCAGAATTCTGGGCAAATTCTGCCACTTCGCCTGCTCTGCCCACACAGAGAAATTGCCAATTTCAGGCTTTTTCTCCCTGAAATTCTGTTTTTTATGGGAAATTTTGTTTTTTGGTGGCCCCAAAAAGTTTCAGACTGAAAACAGATAGTTTGTGAAAAAAACACTGTTTCAGATGGTTTGCCAGAAGACATTTATTTTTTCCATTAACTTTTGTTTTAGCGGTCAAAAACATGATATTTCAGGGAAAAAACACATTTCAGGAAGCAAAATCTGCATAGAAAATTGGCACAACAGCTAAAAAAAAGTCCCTGCAGGCAGAACAGAGCTGGAGGCGCATTTAGGCAATATCGTTCCACCAGCAGTGAGGATAACTTTGCCCACCCCTAGCCTTGACTAGGGGACTGAAAATGAATCTACAGGGACTGGTCACAAAGTCCATATGAGGGTGGTATGTCGGGAGCTATGCTTTTTCCTTTCTTATTGGCGTTTCTGTTTTCACACCTTAACCTACCTGTTTTCACTGCAGTTTCTGGGCCCTATTTTTCACATCTTCTGTTTTTGAGCCCATCCACAGGCCTCAGAGAAGGCCAGTGCACCTTGAGGCCTGAAGGCTCCCTCCACCAGTAGCAGGGCCCCAGGGCTTCTGACAGCAGCAGAGGCCCTGTGAGGAGTGGCCTCGAGCGATCAGGCAGGCTCAGCTGAGCCACCTCCTCTGGCCTGGGTCCTGTTCCTGGGGCTCCCAGCTCTGTCTGCCTTGACCTCTCCATGCCCCCTGCTCCAGGGCTCACCTGCTGCCGTCGCCGTGCCAACGGAACCCTCAGGCTGGGCAGAGCATTGTGAAATGACAGCCTCCCCTCCCCCGCCGCTGGGGCCTGGGCCCAGGGCTGGGAGCTTGCAAGGCAAAGACACACCTCAGCTCAGCTTCTCCTGAGCTGCTCCAGAGCTCGACCCCTCAGGGCCCCGGGGCCCGAGGGCTGGTGCTGAGAGCCAGTAAGGACGATTTATTGGAAGGTCCTTTCCTTCTTGGTGACGCCTACAAACCATTTTAAGCTCTGTACATATACAAAAGCAACATGTGTCATGCCATTTGGGACATGCTGTTCACATGTCTAGCTCCACTAAAACCCTCCTCAGCATATTTCCGAGCCATCAAGGATGAACCAAGAAAAGTGCAGGGCCCTGACAAATCTGCTTCACCGTCACAGCTTCAACAGACATCTGAGTGTCACACTACATGACAGGTCCGGCCGAGGGCGACAGCGGGGGAAGCTTCACTCAACCAGTGCTACAACAGGGGCTTCCCTCCTACTGAACGGGTGCAGCAGGACAAACTCCTGTCACAGAGAATGGGCGCAACCTCACTGCAAGCTTCATTCACACATGGTCTGGCTAAAGACAGCAAATCAAGCCTCCTACATTGGGCACACTGCACTTTAAAGGGTTAGGCATTGGAAGGCAGAGCTATCCCTCTGCCTCGCACATACTGGAGACCCTGAAGGGCCTCCTCCAGATTGCATTGTTACTGGATCGCCGACCTACCCCCCTGCCCCAAACCCCTCCCATTTACTCTGTCAACATGCTTCTCCTTACCTTCCTGCAAATACAGCACCCCTCTAGTCCCAACTGGTGGAACACCAAGCTTCATGGGGCACTTGAAGGTATCCAGTCTCCACCTTTTATCTGTCCTGCTCCTCATTTCACCATGAAGAACCACTGGCAGCATTTCAGCATCATTTTGAAACTGAAGTTATGGAACAGCTACAAAACCAGGGGAATGGCGGCAGGGGGATTTCATTCCATTTCATTCTGTCCTTTGGCTGTGTGCGCAGTGTCAGAAGAGTTTGAGGACTGCAGAAGACACCGGAACAGATTTCTGGGCGAAAGCGCCAGAGATTCTGGGCCCTGCCCCGATCGCCTTACGAACGCCTTACAAACGCCTGGCGTGCTTTGCCCTGGCGGGCAAATGCCCCGGGTGGACACTGAGCGCAGTACCTGAGGAAATTAGAGTGAGGTTTGACTCAGGGACAAGCCTGCCAACCTATGCACTATGGCAGCTGAATGGGGGCATGGGGTCCTCATGTCTCAGGGATCTGCTTCTCTTATCCAAAACATGTTTCCTCCCACCATCCTTAGCACCTAGCATATGGTAATGAGTGGAGCCCCTATACTTCCCCCTTTGCACATTCGTCAATTCCCAGATCTCTGTGGCAGACAGGGCAAATGTATCTATGTGAGAGAGAGAGGGAGCCAGAGAGAGTGAGAGAGAGAGAGGGAGCAGGCTCTGACAGCCACAATGAGAGAAAAGTGAAGTTGCATCCCCTCAAGTACTCCCCTGCACCCATCAACACAACAGCAAAGTTAGCTTGCATGTTCCCCGCTCTCCCCACTAACCTCACCCACCCACCCACCCACCCTACTCTCTTTCAGGACTTGCAGAGTGCCTAGAGACCCAGGAAATGATGGTAGCGCAGCATGGTACAAACACAAATATCAAAATAGAACTATTCCCCTACTGTCTACAAAACCAAGGAACTACTTCACCTTTGTTTTTTTCCACTTCACATTAAAAAAGAGAAAGACGTCCTTCGTTGGCCCTTTTTACGCACTACCATTCGGTTTACACATTTCATCCTGTTGAGTCTCCCAGTCGGCAAAAGCTATATATTTGGGTGGGTGATCCCAATGAAGTCAATGGAAATAGAGAAGGTGTTAGAACGGTGATGATTGTGTGCTGCTAGTGTCTTCCCCTTGAAGTCCATAGAGGGCATGGCCTTGACTAGGGGGTGGTCGAAACGGCCGTTAATTTGCTCAGCAGAAACAATGCAGAATTCTGGGCAAATTCTGCCACTTCGCCTGCTCTGCCCACACAGAGAAATTGCCAATTTCAGGCTTTTTCTCCCTGAAATTCTGTTTTTTATGGGAAATGTTGTTTTTTGGTGGCCCCAAAAAGTTTCAGACTGAAAACAGATAGTTTGTGAAAAAAACACTGTTTCAGATGGTTTGCCACAAGACATTTATTTTTTCCATTAAAGTTTGTTTTAGCGGCCAAAAACATGATATTTCAGGGAAAAAACACATTTCAGGAAGCAAAATCTGCATAGAAAATTGGCACAACAGCTAAAAAAAGTCCCTGCAGGCAGAACAGAGCTGGAGGCGCATTTAGGCAATATCGTTCCACCAGCAGTGAGGATAACTTTGCCCACCCCTAGCCTTGACTAGGGGACTGAAAATGAATCTACAGGGACTGGTCACAAAGTCCATATGAGGGTGGTATGTCGGGAGCTATGCTTTTTCCTTTCTTATTGGCGTTTCTGTTTTCACACCTTAACCTACCTGTTTTCACTGCAGTTTCTGGGCCCTATTTTTCACATCTTCTGTTTTTGAGCCCAGCCACAGGCCTCAGAGAAGGCCGGTGCACCTTGAGGCCTGAAGGCTTCCTCCACCAGTAGCAGGGCCCCAGGGCTTCTGACAGCAGCAGAGGCCCTGTGAGGAGTGGCCTCGAGCGATCAGGCGGGCTCAGCCGAGCCACCTCCTCTGGCCTGGGTCCTGTTCCTGGGGCTCCCAGCTCTGTCTGCCTTGACATCTCCATGCCCCCTGCTCCAGGGCTCACCTGCTGCCGTCGCCGTGCCAACGGAACCCTCAGGCTGGGCGGAGCATTGTGAAATGACAGCCTCCCCTCCCCCGCCGCTGGGGCCTGGGCCCAGGGCTGGGAGCTTGCAAGGCAAAGGCACACCTCAGCTCAGCTTCTCCTGAGCTGCTCCAGAGCTCGACCCCTCAGGGCCCCGGGGCCCCAGGGCTGGTGCTGAGAGCCAGTAAGGACGATTTATTGGAAGGTCCTTTCCTTCTTGGTGACTCCTACAAACCATTTTAAGCTCTGTACATATACAAAAGCAACATGTGTCATGCCATTTGGGACATGCTGTTCACATGTCTAGCTCCACTAAAACCCTCCTCAGCATATTTCCGAGCCATCAAGGATGAACCAAGAAAAGTGCAGGGCCCTGACAAATCTGCTTCACCGTCACAGCTTCAACAGACATCTGAGTGTCACACTACATGACAGGTCCGGCCGAGGGCGACAGCGGGGGAAGCTTCACTCAACCAGTGCTACAACAGGGGCTTCCCTCCTACTGAACGGGTGCAGCAGGACAAACTCCTGTCACAGAGAATGGGCGCAACCTCACTGCAAGCTTCATTCACACATGGTCTGGCTAAAGACAGCAAATCAAGCCTCCTACATTGGGCACACTGCACTTTAAAGGGTTAGGCATTGGAAGGCAGAGCTATCCCTCTGCCTCGCACATACTGGAGACCCTGAAGGGCCTCCTCCAGATTGCATTGTTACTGGATCGCCGACCTACCCCCCTGCCCCAAACCTCTCCCATTTACTCTGTCAACATGCTTCTCCTTACCTTCCTGCAAATACAGCACCCCTCTAGTCCCAACTGGTGGAACACCAAGCTTCATGGGGCACTTGAAGGTATCCAGTCTCCACCTTTTATCTGTCCTGCTCCTCATTTCACCATGAAGAACCACTGGCAGCATTTCAGCATCATTTTGAAACTGAAGTTATGGAACAGCTACAAAACCAGGGGAATGGCGGCAGGGGGATTTCATTCCATTTCATTCTGTCCTTTGGCTGTGTGCGCAGTGTCAGAAGAGTTTGAGGACTGCAGAAGACACCGGAACAGATTTCTGGGCGAAAGCGCCAGAGATTCTGGGCCCTGCCCCGATCGCCTTACGAACGCCTTACAAACGCCTGGCGTGCTTTGCCCTGGCGGGCAAATGCCCCGGGTGGACACTGAGCGCAGTACCTGAGGAAATTAGAGTGAGGTTTGACTCAGGGACAAGCCTGCCAACCTATGCACTATGGCAGCTGAATGGGGGCATGGGGTCCTCATGTCTCAGGGATCTGCTTCTCTTATCCAAAACATGTTTCCTCCCACCATCCTTAGCACCTAGCATATGGTAATGAGTGGAGCCCCTATACTTCCCCCTTTGCACATTCGTCAATTCCCAGATCTCTGTGGAAGACAGGGCAAATGTATCTATGTGAGAGAGAGAGGGAGCCAGAGAGAGTGAGAGAGAGAGAGGGAGCAGGCTCTGACAGCCACAATGAGAGAAAAGTGAAGTTGCATCCCCTCAAGTACTCCCCTGCACCCATCAACACAACAGCAAAGTTAGCTTGCATGTTCCCCGCTCTCCCCACTAACCTCAACCCTCCCACCCACCCACCCTACTCTCTTTCAGGACTTGCAGAGTGCCTAGAGACCCAGGAAATGATGGCAGCGCAGCATGGTACAAACACAAATATCAAAATAGAACTATTCCCCTACTGTCTACAAAACCAAGGAACTACTTCACCTTTGTTTTTTTCCACTTCACATTAAAAAAGAGAAAGACGTCCTTCGTTGGCCCTTTTTACGCACTACCATTCGGTTTACACATTTCATCCTGTTGAGTCTCCCAGTCGGCAAAAGCTATATATTTGGGTGGGTGATCCCAATGAAGTCAATGGAAATAGAGAAGGTGTTAGAACGGTGATGATTGTGTGCTGCTAGTGTCTTCCCCTTGAAGTCCATAGAGGGCATGGCCTTGACTAGGGGGTGGTCGAAACGGCCGTTAATTTGCTCAGCAGAAACAATGCAGAATTCTGGGCAAATTCTGCCACTTCGCCTGCTCTGCCCACACAGAGAAATTGCCAATTTCAGGCTTTTTCTCCCTGAAATTCTGTTTTTTATGGGAAATTTTGTTTTTTGGTGGCCCCAAAAAGTTTCAGACTGAAAACAGATAGTTTGTGAAAAAAACACTGTTTCAGATGGTTTGCCAGAAGACATTTATTTTTTCCATTAACTTTTGTTTTAGCGGTCAAAAACATGATATTTCAGGGAAAAAACACATTTCAGGAAGCAAAATCTGCATAGAAAATTGGCACAACAGCTAAAAAAAAGTCCCTGCAGGCAGAACAGAGCTGGAGGCGCATTTAGGCAATATCGTTCCACCAGCAGTGAGGATAACTTTGCCCACCCCTAGCCTTGAATAGGGGACTGAAAATGAATCTACAGGGACTGGTCACAAAGTCCATATGAGGGTGGTGTGTCGGGAGCTATGCTTTTTCCTTTCTTATTGGCGTTTCTGTTTTCACACCTTAACCTACCTGTTTTCACTGCAGTTTCTGGGCCCTATTTTTCACATCTTCTGTTTTTGAGCCCATCCACAGGCCTCAGAGAAGGCCAGTGCACCTTGAGGCCTGAAGGCTCCCTCCACCAGTAGCAGGGCCCCAGGGCTTCTGACAGCAGCAGAGGCCCTGTGAGGAGTGGCCTCGAGCGATCAGGCGGGCTCAGCCGAGCCACCTCCTCTGGCCTGGGTCCTGTTCCTGGGGCTCCCAGCTCTGTCTGCCTTGACATCTCCATGCCCCCTGCTCCAGGGCTCACCTGCTGCCGTCGCCGTGCCAACGGAACCCTCAGGCTGGGCGGAGCATTGTGAAATGACAGCCTCCCCTCCCCCGCCGCTGGGGCCTGGGCCCAGGGCTGGGAGCTTGCAAGGCAAAGGCACACCTCAGCTCAGCTTCTCCTGAGCTGCTCCAGAGCTCGACCCCTCAGGGCCCCGGGGCCCCAGGGCTGGTGCTGAGAGCCAGTAAGGACGATTTATTGGAAGGTCCTTTCCTTCTTGGTGACTCCTACAAACCATTTTAAGCTCTGTACATATACAAAAGCAACATGTGTCATGCCATTTGGGACATGCTGTTCACATGTCTAGCTCCACTAAAACCCTCCTCAGCATATTTCCGAGCCATCAAGGATGAACCAAGAAAAGTGCAAGGCCCTGACAAATCTGCTTCACCGTCACAGCTTCAACAGACATCTGAGTGTCACACTACATGACAGGTCCGGCCGAGGGCGACAGCGGGGGAAGCTTCACTCAACCAGTGCTACAACAGGGGCTTCCCTCCTACTGAACGGGTGCAGCAGGACAAACTCCTGTCACAGAGAATGGGCGCAACCTCACTGCAAGCTTCATTCACACATGGTCTGGCTAAAGACAGCAAATCAAGCCTCCTACATTGGGCACACTGCACTTTAAAGGGTTAGGCATTGGAAGGCAGAGCTATCCCTCTGCCTCGCACATACTGGAGACCCTGAAGGGCCTCCTCCAGATTGCATTGTTACTGGATCGCCGACCTACCCCCCTGCCCCAAACCTCTCCCATTTACTCTGTCAACATGCTTCTCCTTACCTTCCTGCAAATACAGCACCCCTCTAGTCCCAACTGGTGGAACACCAAGCTTCATGGGGCACTTGAAGGTATCCAGTCTCCACCTTTTATCTGTCCTGCTCCTCATTTCACCATGAAGAACCACTGGCAGCATTTCAGCATCATTTTGAAACTGAAGTTATGGAACAGCTACAAAACCAGGGGAATGGCGGCAGGGGGATTTCATTCCATTTCATTCTGTCCTTTGGCTGTGTGCGCAGTGTCAGAAGAGTTTGAGGACTGCAGAAGACACCGGAACAGATTTCTGGGCGAAAGCGCCAGAGATTCTGGGCCCTGCCCCGATCGCCTTACGAACGCCTTACAAACGCCTGGCGTGCTTTGCCCTGGCGGGCAAATGCCCCGGGTGGACACTGAGCGCAGTACCTGAGGAAATTAGAGTGAGGTTTGACTCAGGGACAAGCCTGCCAACCTATGCACTATGGCAGCTGAATGGGGGCATGGGGTCCTCATGTCTCAGGGATCTGCTTCTCTTATCCAAAACATGTTTCCTCCCACCATCCTTAGCACCTAGCATATGGTAATGAGTGGAGCCCCTATACTTCCCCCTTTGCACATTCGTCAATTCCCAGATCTCTGTGGAAGACAGGGCAAATGTATCTATGTGAGAGAGAGAGGGAGCCAGAGAGAGTGAGAGAGAGAGAGAGGGAGCAGGCTCTGACAGCCACAATGAGAGAAAAGTGAAGTTGCATCCCCTCAAGTACTCCCCTGCACCCATCAACACAACAGCAAAGTTAGCTTGCATGTTCCCCGCTCTCCCCACTAACCTCAACCCTCCCACCCACCCACCCTACTCTCTTTCAGGACTTGCAGAGTGCCTAGAGACCCAGGAAATGATGGCAGCGCAGCATGGTACAAACACAAATATCAAAATAGAACTATTCCCCTACTGTCTACAAAACCAAGGAACTACTTCACCTTTGTTTTTTTCCACTTCACATTAAAAAAGAGAAAGACGTCCTTCGTTGGCCCTTTTTACGCACTACCATTCGGTTTACACATTTCATCCTGTTGAGTCTCCCAGTCGGCAAAAGCTATATATTTGGGTGGGTGATCCCAATGAAGTCAATGGAAATAGAGAAGGTGTTAGAACGGTGATGATTGTGTGCTGCTAGTGTCTTCCCCTTGAAGTCCATAGAGGGCATGGCCTTGACTAGGGGGTGGTCGAAACGGCCGTTAATTTGCTCAGCAGAAACAATGCAGAATTCTGGGCAAATTCTGCCACTTCGCCTGCTCTGCCCACACAGAGAAATTGCCAATTTCAGGCTTTTTCTCCCTGAAATTCTGTTTTTTATGGGAAATTTGGTTTTTTGGTGGCCCCAAAAAGTTTCAGACTGAAAACAGACAGTTTGTGAAAAAAACACTGTTTCAGATGGTTTGCCAGAAGACATTTATTTTTTCCATTAACTTTTGTTTTAGCGGTCAAAAACATGATATTTCAGGGAAAAAACACATTTCAGGAAGCAAAATCTGCATAGAAAATTGGCACAACAGCTAAAAAAAAGTCCCTGCAGGCAGAACAGAGCTGGAGGCGCATTTAGGCAATATCGTTCCACCAGCAGTGAGGATAACTTTGCCCACCCCTAGCCTTGACTAGGGGACTGAAAATGAATCTACAGGGACTGGTCACAAAGTCCATATGAGGGTGGTATGTCGGGAGCTATGCTTTTTCCTTTCTTATTGGTGCTTTTGTTTTCACACCTTAACCTACCTGTTTTCACTGCAGTTTCTGGGCCCTATTTTTCACATCTTCTGTTTTTCAGCCCAGCCACAGGCCTCAGAGAAGGCCGGTGCACCTTGAGGCCTGAAGGCTCCCTCCACCAGTAGCAGGGCCCCAGGGCTTCTGACAGCAGCAGAGGCCCTGTGAGGAGTGGCCTCGAGCGATCAGGCGGGCTCCTGCGAGCCACCTCCACTGGCCTGGGTCCTGTTCCTGGGGCTCCCAGCTCTGTCTGCCTTGACCTCTCCATGCCCCCTGCTCCAGGGCTCACCTGCTGCCGTCGCCGTGCCAACGGAACCCTCAGGCTGGGCAGAGAATTGTGAAATGACAGCCTCCCCTCCCCCGCCGCTGGGGCCTGGGCCCAGGGCTGGGAGCTTGCAAGGCAAAGACACACCTCAGCTCAGCTTCTCCTGAGCTGCTCCAGAGCTCGACCCCTCAGGGCCCCGGGGCCCGAGGGCTGGTGCTGAGAGCCAGTAAGGACGATTTATTGGAAGGTCCTTTCCTTCTTGGTGACGCCTACAAACCATTTTAAGCTCTGTACATATACAAAAGCAACATGTGTCATGCCATTTGGGACATGCTGTTCACATGTCTAGCTCCACTAAAACCCTCCTCAGCATATTTCCGAGCCATCAAGGATGAACCAAGAAAAGTGCAGGGCCCTGACAAATCTGCTTCACCGTCACAGCTTCAACAGACATCTGAGTGTCACACTACATGACAGGTCCGGCCGAGGGCGACAGCGGGGGAAGCTTCACTCAACCAGTGCTACAACAGGGGCTTCCCTCCTACTGAACGGGTGCAGCAGGACAAACTCCTGTCACAGAGAATGGGCGCAACCTCACTGCAAGCTTCATTCACACATGGTCTGGCTAAAGACAGCAAATCAAGCCTCCTACATTGGGCACACTGCACTTTAAAGGGTTAGGCATTGGAAGGCAGAGCTATCCCTCTGCCTCGCACATACTGGAGACCCTGAAGGGCCTCCTCCAGATTGCATTGTTACTGGATCGCCGACCTACCCCCCTGCCCCAAACCTCTCCCATTTACTCTGTCAACATGCTTCTCCTTACCTTCCTGCAAATACAGCACCCCTCTAGTCCCAACTGGTGGAACACCAAGCTTCATGGGGCACTTGAAGGTATCCAGTCTCCACCTTTTATCTGTCCTGCTCCTCATTTCACCATGAAGAACCACTGGCAGCATTTCAGCATCATTTTGAAACTGAAGTTATGGAACAGCTACAAAACCAGGGGAATGGCGGCAGGGGGATTTCATTCCATTTCATTCTGTCCTTTGGCTGTGTGCGCAGTGTCAGAAGAGTTTGAGGACTGCAGAACACACCGGAACAGATTTCTGGGCGAAAGCGCCAGAGATTCTGGGCCCTGCCCCGATCGCCTTACGAACCCCTTACAAACGCCTGGCGTGCTTTGCCCTGGCGGGCAAATGCCCCGGGTGGACACTGAGCGCAGTACCTGAGGAAATTAGAGTGAGGTTTGACTCAGGGACAAGCCTGCCAACCTATGCACTATGGCAGCTGAATGGGGGCATGGGGTCCTCATGTCTCAGGGATCTGCTTCTCTTATCCAAAACATGTTTCCTCCCACCATCCTTAGCACCTAGCATATGGTAATGAGTGGAGCCCCTATACTTCCCCCTTTGCACATTCGTCAATTCCCAGATCTCTGTGGCAGACAGGGCAAATGTATCTATGTGAGAGAGAGAGGGAGCCAGAGAGAGTGAGAGAGAGAGAGGGAGCAGGCTCTGACAGCCACAATGAGAGAAAAGTGAAGTTGCATCCCCTCAAGTACTCCCCTGCACCCATCAACACAACAGCAAAGTTAGCTTGCATGTTCCCCGCTCTCCCCACTAACCTCACCCACCCACCCACCCACCCTACTCTCTTTCAGGACTTGCAGAGTGCCTAGAGACCCAGGAAATGATGGTAGCGCAGCATGGTACAAACACAAATATCAAAATAGAACTATTCCCCTACTGTCTACAAAACCAAGGAACTACTTCACCTTTGTTTTTTTCCACTTCACATTAAAAAAGAGAAAGACGTCCTTCGTTGGCCCTTTTTACGCACTACCATTCGGTTTACACATTTCATCCTGTTGAGTCTCCCAGTCGGCAAAAGCTATATATTTGGGTGGGTGATCCCAATGAAGTCAATGGAAATAGAGAAGGTGTTAGAACGGTGATGATTGTGTGCTGCTAGTGTCTTCCCCTTGAAGTCCATAGAGGGCATGGCCTTGACTAGGGGGTGGTCGAAACGGCCGTTAATTTGCTCAGCAGAAACAATGCAGAATTCTGGGCAAATTCTGCCACTTCGCCTGCTCTGCCCACACAGAGAAATTGCCAATTTCAGGCTTTTTCTCCCTGAAATTCTGTTTTTTATGGGAAATGTTGTTTTTTGGTGGCCCCAAAAAGTTTCAGACTGAAAACAGATAGTTTGTGAAAAAAACACTGTTTCAGATGGTTTGCCACAAGACATTTATTTTTTCCATTAAAGTTTGTTTTAGCGGCCAAAAACATGATATTTCAGGGAAAAAACACATTTCAGGAAGCAAAATCTGCATAGAAAATTGGCACAACCGCTAAAAAAAGTCCCTGCAGGCAGAACAGAGCTGGAGGCGCATTTAGGCAATATCGTTCCACCAGCAGTGAGGATAACTTTGCCCACCCCTAGCCTTGACTAGGGGACTGAAAATGAATCTACAGGGACTGGTCACAAAGTCCATATGAGGGTGGTATGTCGGGAGCTATGCTTTTTCCTTTCTTATTGGCGTTTCTGTTTTCACACCTTAACCTACCTGTTTTCACTGCAGTTTCTGGGCCCTATTTTTCACATCTTCTGTTTTTGAGCCCAGCCACAGGCCTCAGAGAAGGCCGGTGCACCTTGAGGCCTGAAGGCTCCCTCCACCAGTAGCAGGGCCCCAGGGCTTCTGACAGCAGCAGAGGCCCTGTGAGGAGTGGCCTCGAGCGATCAGGCGGGCTCCTGCGAGCCACCTCCTCTGGCCTGGGTCCTGTTCCTGGGGCTCCCAGCTCTGTCTGCCTTGACCTCTCCATGCCCCCTGCTCCAGGGCTCACCTGCTGCCGTCGCCGTGCCAACGGAACCCTCAGGCAGGCAGAGCATTGTGAAATGACAGCCTCCCCTCCCCCGCCGCTGGGGCCTGGGCCCAGGGCTGGGAGCTTGCAAGGCAAAGGCACACCTCAGCTCAGCTTCTCCTGAGCTGCTCCAGAGCTCGACCCCTCAGGGCCCCGGGGCCCCAGGGCTGGTGCTGAGAGCCAGTAAGGACGATTTATTGGAAGGTCCTTTCCTTCTTGGTGACTCCTACAAACCATTTTAAGCTCTGTACATATACAAAAGCAACATGTGTCATGCCATTTGGGACATGCTGTTCACATGTCTAGCTCCACTAAAACCCTCCTCAGCATATTTCCGAGCCATCAAGGATGAACCAAGAAAAGTGCAGGGCCCTGACAAATCTGCTTCACCGTCACAGCTTCAACAGACATCTGAGTGTCACACTACATGACAGGTCCGTCCGAGGGCGACAGCGGGGGAAGCTTCACTCAACCAGTGCTACAACAGGGGCTTCCCTCCTACTGAACGGGTGCAGCAGGACAAACTCCTGTCACAGAGAATGGGCGCAACCTCACTGCAAGCTTCATTCACACATGGTCTGGCTAAAGACAGCAAATCAAGCCTCCTACATTGGGCACACTGTACTTTAAAGGGTTATTCATTGGAAGGCAGAGCTATCCCTCTGCCTCGCACATACTGGAGACCCTGAAGGGCCTCCTCCAGATTGCATTGTTACTGGATCGCCGACCTACCCCCCTGCCCCAAACCTCTCCCATTTACTCTGTCAACATGCTTCTCCTTACCTTCCTGCAAATACAGCACCCCTCTAGTCCCAACTGGTGGAACACCAAGCTTCATGGGGCACTTGAAGGTATCCAGTCTCCACCTTTTATCTGTCCTGCTCCTCATTTCACCATGAAGAACCACTGGCAGCATTTCAGCATCATTTTGAAACTGAAGTTATGGAACAGCTACAAAACCAGGGGAATGGCGGCAGGGGGATTTCATTCCATTTCATTCTGTCCTTTGGCTGTGTGCGCAGTGTCAGAAGAGTTTGAGGACTGCAGAAGACACCGGAACAGATTTCTGGGCGAAAGCGCCAGAGATTCTGGGCCCTGCCCCGATCGCCTTACGAACGCCTTACAAACGCCTGGCGTGCTTTGCCCTGGCGGGCAAATGCCCCGGGTGGACACTGAGCGCAGTACCTGAGGAAATTAGAGTGAGGTTTGACTCAGGGACAAGCCTGCCAACCTATGCACTATGGCAGCTGAATGGGGGCATGGGGTCCTCATGTCTCAGGGATCTGCTTCTCTTATCCAAAACATGTTTCCTCCCACCATCCTTAGCACCTAGCATATGGTAATGAGTGGAGCCCCTATACTTCCCCCTTTGCACATTCGTCAATTCCCAGATCTCTGTGGCAGACAGGGCAAATGTATCTATGTGAGAGAGAGAGGGAGCCAGAGAGAGTGAGAGAGAGAGAGGGAGCAGGCTCTGACAGCCACAATGAGAGAAAAGTGAAGTTGCATCCCCTCAAGTACTCCCCTGCACCCATCAACACAACAGCAAAGTTAGCTTGCATGTTCCCCGCTCTCCCCACTAACCTCACCCACCCACCCACCCACCCTACTCTCTTTCAGGACTTGCAGAGTGCCTAGAGACCCAGGAAATGATGGTAGCGCAGCATGGTACAAACACAAATATCAAAATAGAACTATTCCCCTACTGTCTACAAAACCAAGGAACTACTTCACCTTTGTTTTTTTCCACTTCACATTAAAAAAGAGAAAGACGTCCTTCGTTGGCCCTTTTTACGCACTACCATTCGGTTTACACATTTCATCCTGTTGAGTCTCCCAGTCGGCAAAAGCTATATATTTGGGTGGGTGATCCCAATGAAGTCAATGGAAATAGAGAAGGTGTTAGAACGGTGATGATTGTGTGCTGCTAGTGTCTTCCCCTTGAAGTCCATAGAGGGCATGGCCTTGACTAGGGGGTGGTCGAAACGGCCGTTAATTTGCTCAGCAGAAACAATGCAGAATTCTGGGCAAATTCTGCCACTTCGCCTGCTCTGCCCACACAGAGAAATTGCCAATTTCAGGCTTTTTCTCCCTGAAATTCTGTTTTTTATGGGAAATGTTGTTTTTTGGTGGCCCCAAAAAGTTTCAGACTGAAAACAGATAGTTTGTGAAAAAAACACTGTTTCAGATGGTTTGCCACAAGACATTTATTTTTTCCATTAAAGTTTGTTTTAGCGGCCAAAAACATGATATTTCAGGGAAAAAACACATTTCAGGAAGCAAAATCTGCATAGAAAATTGGCACAACAGCTAAAAAAAGTCCCTGCAGGCAGAACAGAGCTGGAGGCGCATTTAGGCAATATCGTTCCACCAGCAGTGAGGATAACTTTGCCCACCCCTAGCCTTGACTAGGGGACTGAAAATGAATCTACAGGGACTGGTCACAAAGTCCATATGAGGGTGGTATGTCGGGAGCTATGCTTTTTCCTTTCTTATTGGCGTTTCTGTTTTCACACCTTAACCTACCTGTTTTCACTGCAGTTTCTGGGCCCTATTTTTCACATCTTCTGTTTTTGAGCCCAGCCACAGGCCTCAGAGAAGGCCGGTGCACCTTGAGGCCTGAAGGCTCCCTCCACCAGTAGCAGGGCCCCAGGGCTTCTGAGAGCAGCAGAGGCCCTGTGAGGAGTGGCCTCGAGCGATCGGGTGGGCTCAGCTGAGCCACCTCCACTGGCCTGGGTCCTGTTCCTGGGGCTCCCAGCTCTGTCTGCCTTGACCTCTCCATGCCCCCTGCTCCAGGGCTCACCTGCTGCCGTCGCCGTGCCAACGGAACCCTCAGGCAGGCAGAGCATTGTGAAATGACAGCCTCCCCTCCCCCGCCGCTGGGGCCTGGGCCCAGGGCTGGGAGCTTGCAAGGCAAAGACACACCACAGCTCAGCTTCTCCTGAGCTGCTCCAGAGCTCGACCCCTCAGGGCCCCGGGGCCCCAGGGCTGGTGCTGAGAGCCAGTAAGGACGATTTATTGGAAGGTCCTTTCCTTCTTGGTGACTCCTACAAACCATTTTAAGCTCTGTACATATACAAAAGCAACATGTGTCATGCCATTTGGGACATGCTGTTCACATGTCTAGCTCCACTAAAACCCTCCTCAGCATATTTCCGAGCCATCAAGGATGAACCAAGAAAAGTGCAGGGCCCTGACAAATCTGCTTCACCGTCACAGCTTCAACAGACATCTGAGTGTCACACTACATGACAGGTCCGTCCGAGGGCGACAGCGGGGGAAGCTTCACTCAACCAGTGCTACAACAGGGGCTTCCCTCCTACTGAACGGGTGCAGCAGGACAAACTCCTGTCACAGAGAATGGGCGCAACCTCACTGCAAGCTTCATTCACACATGGTCTGGCTAAAGACAGCAAATCAAGCCTCCTACATTGGGCACACTGCACTTTAAAGGGTTATTCATTGGAAGGCAGAGCTATCCCTCTGCCTCGCACATACTGGAGACCCTGAAGGGCCTCCTCCAGATTGCATTGTTACTGGATCGCCGACCTACCCCCCTGCCCCAAACCTCTCCCATTTACTCTGTCAACATGCTTCTCCTTACCTTCCTGCAAATACAGCACCCCTCTAGTCCCAACTGGTGGAACACCAAGCTTCATGGGGCACTTGAAGGTATCCAGTCTCCACCTTTTATCTGTCCTGCTCCTCATTTCACCATGAAGAACCACTGGCAGCATTTCAGCATCATTTTGAAACTGAAGTTATGGAACAGCTACAAAACCAGGGGAATGGCGGCAGGGGGATTTCATTCCATTTCATTCTGTCCTTTGGCTGTGTGCGCAGTGTCAGAAGAGTTTGAGGACTGCAGAAGACACCGGAACAGATTTCTGGGCGAAAGCGCCAGAGATTCTGGGCCCTGCCCCGATCGCCTTACGAACGCCTTACAAACGCCTGGCGTGCTTTGCCCTGGCGGGCAAATGCCCCGGGTGGACACTGAGCGCAGTACCTGAGGAAATTAGAGTGAGGTTTGACTCAGGGACAAGCCTGCCAACCTATGCACTATGGCAGCTGAATGGGGGCATGGGGTCCTCATGTCTCAGGGATCTGCTTCTCTTATCCAAAACATGTTTCCTCCCACCATCCTTAGCACCTAGCATATGGTAATGAGTGGAGCCCCTATACTTCCCCCTTTGCACATTCGTCAATTCCCAGATCTCTGTGGCAGACAGGGCAAATGTATCTATGTGAGAGAGAGAGGGAGCCAGAGAGAGTGAGAGAGAGAGAGGGAGCAGGCTCTGACAGCCACAATGAGAGAAAAGTGAAGTTGCATCCCCTCAAGTACTCCCCTGCACCCATCAACACAACAGCAAAGTTAGCTTGCATGTTCCCCGCTCTCCCCACTAACCTCACCCACCCACCCACCCACCCTACTCTCTTTCAGGACTTGCAGAGTGCCTAGAGACCCAGGAAATGATGGCAGCGCAGCATGGTACAAACACAAATATCAAAATAGAACTATTCCCCTACTGTCTACAAAACCAAGGAACTACTTCACCTTTGTTTTTTTCCACTTCACATTAAAAAAGAGAAAGACGTCCTTCGTTGGCCCTTTTTACGCACTACCATTCGGTTTACACATTTCATCCTGTTGAGTCTCCCAGTCGGCAAAAGCTATATATTTGGGTGGGTGATCCCAATGAAGTCAATGGAAATAGAGAAGGTGTTAGAACGGTGATGATTGTGTGCTGCTAGTGTCTTCCCCTTGAAGTCCATAGAGGGCATGGCCTTGACTAGGGGGTGGTCGAAACGGCCGTTAATTTGCTCAGCAGAAACAATGCAGAATTCTGGGCAAATTCTGCCACTTCGCCTGCTCTGCCCACACAGAGAAATTGCCAATTTCAGGCTTTTTCTCCCTGAAATTCTGTTTTTTATGGGAAATTTTGTTTTTTGGTGGCCCCAAAAAGTTTCAGACTGAAAACAGATAGTTTGTGAAAAAAACACTGTTTCAGATGGTTTGCCAGAAGACATTTATTTTTTCCATTAACTTTTGTTTTAGCGGTCAAAAACATGATATTTCAGGGAAAAAACACATTTCAGGAAGCAAAATCTGCATAGAAAATTGGCACAACAGCTAAAAAAAAGTCCCTGCAGGCAGAACAGAGCTGGAGGCGCATTTAGGCAATATCGTTCCACCAGCAGTGAGGATAACTTTGCCCACCCCTAGCCTTGACTAGGGGACTGAAAATGAATCTACAGGGACTGGTCACAAAGTCCATATGAGGGTGGTATGTCGGGAGCTATGCTTTTTCCTTTCTTATTGGTGCTTTTGTTTTCACACCTTAACCTACCTGTTTTCACTGCAGTTTCTGGGCCCTATTTTTCACATCTTCTGTTTTTGAGCCCAGCCACAGGCCTCAGAGAAGGCCGGTGCACCTTGAGGCCTGAAGGCTCCCTCCACCAGTAGCAGGGCCCCAGGGCTTCTGACAGCAGCAGAGGCCCTGTGAGGAGTGGCCTCGAGCGATCAGGCAGGCTCAGCTGAGCCACCTCCTCTGGCCTGGGTCCTGTTCCTGGGGCTCCCAGCTCTGTCTGCCTTGACCTCTCCATGCCCCCTGCTCCAGGGCTCACCTGCTGCCGTCGCCGTGCCAACGGAACCCTCAGGCAGGCAGAGCATTGTGAAATGACAGCCTCCCCTCCCCCGCCGGGGCCTGGGCCCAGGGCTGGGAGCTTGCAAGGCAAAGACACACCTCAGCTCAGCTTCTCCTGAGCTGCTCCAGAGCTCGACCCCTCAGGGCCCCGGGGCCCGAGGGCTGGTGCTGAGAGCCAGTAAGGACGATTTATTGGAAGGTCCTTTCCTTCTTGGTGACGCCTACAAACCATTTTAAGCTCTGTACATATACAAAAGCAACATGTGTCATGCCATTTGGGACATGCTGTTCACATGTCTAGCTCCACTAAAACCCTCCTCAGCATATTTCCGAGCCATCAAGGATGAACCAAGAAAAGTGCAGGGCCCTGACAAATCTGCTTCACCGTCACAGCTTCAACAGACATCTGAGTGTCACACTACATGACAGGTCCGGCCGAGGGCGACAGCGGGGGAAGCTTCACTCAACCAGTGCTACAACAGGGGCTTCCCTCCTACTGAACGGGTGCAGCAGGACAAACTCCTGTCACAGAGAATGGGCGTAACCTCACTGCAAGCTTCATTCACACATGGTCTGGCTAAAGACAGCAAATCAAGCCTCCTACATTGGGCACACTGCACTTTAAAGGGTTAGGCATTGGAAGGCAGAGCTATCCCTCTGCCTCGCACATACTGGAGACCCTGAAGGGCCTCCTCCAGATTGCATTGTTACTGGATCGCCGACCTATCCCCCTGCCCCAAACCTCTCCCATTTACTCTGTCAACATGCTTCTCCTTACCTTCCTGCAAATACAGCACCCCTCTAGTCCCAACTGGTGGAACACCAAGCTTCATGGGGCACTTGAAGGTATCCAGTCTCCACCTTTTATCTGTCCTGCTCCTCATTTCACCATGAAGAACCACTGGCAGCATTTCAGCATCATTTTGAAACTGAAGTTATGGAACAGCTACAAAACCAGGGGAATGGCGGCAGGGGGATTTCATTCCATTTCATTCTGTCCTTTGGCTGTGTGCGCAGTGTCAGAAGAGTTTGAGGACTGCAGAAGACACCGGAACAGATTTCTGGGCGAAAGCGCCAGAGATTCTGGGCCCTGCCCCGATCGCCTTACGAACGCCTTACAAACGCCTGGCGTGCTTTGCCCTGGCGGGCAAATGCCCCGGGTGGACACTGAGCGCAGTACCTGAGGAAATTAGAGTGAGGTTTGACTCAGGGACAAGCCTGCCAACCTATGCACTATGGCAGCTGAATGGGGGCATGGGGTCCTCATGTCTCAGGGATCTGCTTATCTTATTCAAAACATGTTTCCTCCCACCATCCTTAGCACCTAGCATATGGTAATGAGTGGAGCCCCTATACTTCCCCCTTTGCACATTCGTCAATTCCCAGATCTCTGTGGCAGACAGGGCAAATGTATCTATGTGAGAGAGAGAGGGAGCCAGAGAGAGTGAGAGAGAGAGAGGGAGCAGGCTCTGACAGCCACAATGAGAGAAAAGTGAAGTTGCATCCCCTCAAGTACTCCCCTGCACCCATCAACACAACAGCAAAGTTAGCTTGCATGTTCCCCGCTCTCCCCACTAACCTCACCCACCCACCCACCCACCCTACTCTCTTTCAGGACTTGCAGAGTGCCTAGAGACCCAGGAAATGATGGCAGCGCAGCATGGTACAAACACAAATATCAAAATAGAACTATTCCCCTACTGTCTACAAAACCAAGGAACTACTTCACCTTTGTTTTTTTCCACTTCACATTAAAAAAGAGAAAGACGTCCTTCGTTGGCCCTTTTTACGCACTACCATTCGGTTTACACATTTCATCCTGTTGAGTCTCCCAGTCGGCAAAAGCTATATATTTGGGTGGGTGATCCCAATGAAGTCAATGGAAATAGAGAAGGTGTTAGAACGGTGATGATTGTGTGCTGCTAGTGTCTTCCCCTTGAAGTCCATAGAGGGCATGGCCTTGACTAGGGGGTGGTCGAAACGGCCGTTAATTTGCTCAGCAGAAACAATGCAGAATTCTGGGCAAATTCTGCCACTTCGCCTGCTCTGCCCACACAGAGAAATTGCCAATTTCAGGCTTTTTCTCCCTGAAATTCTGTTTTTTATGGGAAATTTTGTTTTTTGGTGGCCCCAAAAAGTTTCAGACTGAAAACAGATAGTTTGTGAAAAAAACACTGTTTCAGATGGTTTCCCAGAAGACATTTATTTTTTCCATTAAATTTTGTTTTAGCGGTCAAAAACATGATATTTCAGGGAAAAAACACATTTCAGGAAGCAAAATCTGCATAGAAAATTGGCACAACAGCTAAAAAAAGTCCCTGCAGGCAGAACAGAGCTGGAGGCGCATTTAGGCAATATCGTTCCACCAGCAGTGAGGATAACTTTGCCCACCCCTAGCCTTGACTAGGGGACTGAAAATGAATCTACAGGGACTGGTCACAAAGTCCATATGAGGGTGGTATGTCGGGAGCTATGCTTTTTCCTTTCTTATTGGCGTTTCTGTTTTCACACCTTAACCTACCTGTTTTCACTGCAGTTTCTGGGCCCTATTTTTCACATCTTCTGTTTTTGAGCCCAGCCACAGGCCTCAGAGAAGGCCGGTGCACCTTGAGGCCTGAAGGCTCCCTCCACCAGTAGCAGGGCCCCAGGGCTTCTGAGAGCAGCAGAGGCCCTGTGAGGAGTGGCCTCGAGCGATCAGGCGGGCTCAGCTGAGCCACCTCCTCTGGCCTGGGTCCTGTTCCTGGGGCTCCCAGCTCTGTCTGCCTTGACCTCTCCATGCCCCCTGCTCCAGGGCTCACCTGCTGCCGTCGCCGTGCCAACGGAACCCTCAGGCTGGGCAGAGCATTGTGAAATGACAGCCTCCCCTCCCCCGCCGCTGGGGCCTGGGCCCAGGGCTGGGAGCTTGCAAGGCAAAGGCACACCTCAGCTCAGCTTCTCCTGAGCTGCTCCAGAGCTCGACCCCTCAGGGCCCCGGGGCCCCAGGGCTGGTGCTGAGAGCCAGTAAGGACGATTTATTGGAAGGTCCTTTCCTTCTTGGTGACTCCTACAAACCATTTTAAGCTCTGTACATATACAAAAGCAACATGTGTCATGCTATTTGGGACATGCTGTTCACATGTCTAGCTCCACTAAAACCCTCCTCAGCATATTTCCGAGCCATCAAGGATGAACCAAGAAAAGTGCAGGGCCCTGACAAATCTGCTTCACCGTCACAGCTTCAACAGACATCTGAGTGTCACACTACATGACAGGTCCGGCCGAGGGCGACAGCGGGGGAAGCTTCACTCAACCAGTGCTACAACAGGGGCTTCCCTCCTACTGAACGGGTGCAGCAGGACAAACTCCTGTCACAGAGAATGGGCGCAACCTCACTGCAAGCTTCATTCACACATGGTCTGGCTAAAGACAGCAAATCAAGCCTCCTACATTGGGCACACTGCACTTTAAAGGGTTAGGCATTGGAAGGCAGAGCTATCCCTCTGCCTCGCACATACTGGAGACCCTGAAGGGCCTCCTCCAGATTGCATTGTTACTGGATCGCCGACCTATCCCCCTGCCCCAAACCTCTCCCATTTACTCTGTCAACATGCTTCTCCTTACCTTCCTGCAAATACAGCACCCCTCTAGTCCCAACTGGTGGAACACCAAGCTTCATGGGGCACTTGAAGGTATCCAGTCTCCACCTTTTATCTGTCCTGCTCCTCATTTCACCATGAAGAACCACTGGCAGCATTTCAGCATCATTTTGAAACTGAAGTTATGGAACAGCTACAAAACCAGGGGAATGGCGGCAGGGGGATTTCATTCCATTTCATTCTGTCCTTTGGCTGTGTGCGCAGTGTCAGAAGAGTTTGAGGACTGCAGAAGACACCGGAACAGATTTCTGGGTGAAAGCGCCAGAGATTCTGGGCCCTGCCCCGATCGCCTTACGAACGCCTTACAAACGCCTGGCGTGCTTTGCCCTGGCGGGCAAATGCCCCGGGTGGACACTGAGCGCAGTACCTGAGGAAATTAGAGTGAGGTTTGACTCAGGGACAAGCCTGCCAACCTATGCACTATGGCAGCTGAATGGGGGCATGGGGTCCTCATGTCTCAGGGATCTGCTTATCTTATTCAAAACATGTTTCCTCCCACCATCCTTAGCACCTAGCATATGGTAATGAGTGGAGCCCCTATACTTCCCCCTTTGCACATTTGTCAATTCCCAGATCTCTGTGGCAGACAGGGCAAATGTATCTATGTGAGAGAGAGAGGGAGCCAGAGAGAGTGAGAGAGAGAGAGGGAGCAGGCTCTGACAGCCACAATGAGAGAAAAGTGAAGTTGCATCCCCTCAAGTACTCCCCTGCACCCATCAACACAACAGCAAAGTTAGCTTGCATGTTCCCCGCTCTCCCCACTAACCTCACCCACCCTACTCTCTTTCAGGACTTGCAGAGTGCCTAGAGACCCTGGAAATGATGGCAGCGCAGCATGGTACAAACACAAATATCAAAATAGAACTATTCCCCTACTGTCTACAAAACCAAGGAACTACTTCACCTTTGTTTTTTTCCACTTCACATTAAAAAAGAGAAAGACGTCCTTCGTTGGCCCTTTTTACGCACTACCATTCGGTTTACACATTTCATCCTGTTGAGTCTCCCAGTCGGCAAAAGCTATATATTTGGGTGGGTGATCCCAATGAAGTCAATGGAAATAGAGAAGGTGTTAGAACGGTGATGATTGTGTGCTGCTAGTGTCTTCCCCTTGAAGTCCATAGAGGGCATGGCCTTGACTAGGGGGTGGTCGAAACGGCCGTTAATTTGCTCAGCAGAAACAATGCAGAATTCTGGGCAAATTCTGCCACTTCGCCTGCTCTGCCCACACAGAGAAATTGCCAATTTCAGGCTTTTTCTCCCTGAAATTCTGTTTTTTATGGGAAATTTTGTTTTTTGGTGGCCCCAAAAAGTTTCAGACTGAAAACAGATAGTTTGTGAAAAAAACACTGTTTCAGATGGTTTGCCAGAAGACATTTATTTTTTCCATTAAATTTTGTTTTAGCGGTCAAAAACATGATATTTCAGGGAAAAAACACATTTCAGGAAGCAAAATCTGCATAGAAAATTGGCACAACAGCTAAAAAAAGTCCCTGCAGGCAGAACAGAGCTGGAGGCGCATTTAGGCAATATCGTTCCACCAGCAGTGAGGATAACTTTGCCCACCCCTAGCCTTGACTAGGGGACTGAAAATGTATCTACAGGGACTGGTCACAAAGTCCATATGAGGCTGGTGTGTCGGGAGCTATGCTTTTCCTTTCTTATTGGTGTTTCTGTTTTCACACCTTAACCTACCTGTTTTCACTGCAGTTTCTGGGCCCTATTTTTCACATCTTCTGTTTTTGAGCCCAGCCACAGGCCTCAGAGAAGGCCGGTGCACCTTGAGGCCTGAAGGCTCCCTCCACCAGTAGCAGGGCCCCAGGGCTTCTGACAGCAGCAGAGGCCCTGTGAGGAGTGGCCTCGAGCGATCAGGCGGGCTCAGCTGAGCCACCTCCTCTGGCCTGGGTCCTGTTCCTGGGGCTCCCAGCTCTGTCTGCCTTGACCTCTCCATGCCCCCTGCTCCAGGGCTCACCTGCTGCTGTCGCTGTGCCAACGGAACCCTCAGGCTGGGCAGAGCATTGTGAAATGACAGCCTCCCCTCCCCCGCCGCTGGGGCCTGGGCCCAGGGCTGGGAGCTTGCAAGGCAAAGACACACCTCAGCTCAGCTTCTCCTGAGCTGCTCCAGAGCTCGACCCCTCAGGGCCCCGGGGCCCGAGGGCTGGTGCTGAGAGCCAGTAAGGACGATTTATTGGAAGGTCCTTTCCTTCTTGGTGACTCCTACAAACCATTTTAAGCTCTGTACATATACAAAAGCAACATGTGTCATGCCATTTGGGACATGCTGTTCACATGTCTAGCTCCACTAAAACCCTCCTCAGCATATTTCCGAGCCATCAAGGATGAACCAAGAAAAGTGCAGGGCCCTGACAAATCTGCTTCACCGTCACAGCTTCAACAGACATCTGAGTGTCACACTACATGACAGGTCCGGCCGAGGGCGACAGCGGGGGAAGCTTCACTCAACCAGTGCTACAACAGGGGCTTCCCTCCTACTGAACGGGTGCAGCAGGACAAACTCCTGTCACAGAGAATGGGCGCAACCTCACTGCAAGCTTCATTCACACATGGTCTGGCTAAAGACAGCAAATCAAGCCTACTACATTGGGCACACTGCACTTTAAAGGGTTAGGCATTGGAAGGCAGAGCTATCCCTCTGCCTCGCACATACTGGAGACCCTGAAGGGCCTCCTCCAGATTGCATTGTTACTGGATCGCCGACCTACCCCCCTGCCCCAAACCTCTCCCATTTACTCTGTCAACATGCTTCTCCTTACCTTCCTGCAAATACAGCACCCCTCTAGTCCCAACTGGTGGAACACCAAGCTTCATGGGGCACTTGAAGGTATCCAGTCTCCACCTTTTATCTATCCTGCTCCTCATTTCACCATGAAGAACCACTGGCAGCATTTCAGCATCATTTTGAAACTGAAGTTATGGAACAGCTACAAAACCAGGGGAATGGCGGCAGGGGGATTTCATTCCATTTCATTCTGTCCTTTGGCTGTGTGCGCAGTGTCAGAAGAGTTTGAGGACTGCAGAAGACACCGGAACAGATTTCTGGGCGAAAGCGCCAGAGATTCTGGGCCCTGCCCCGATCGCCTTACGAACGCCTTACAAACGCCTGGCGGGCTTTGCCCTGGCGGGCAAATGCCCCGGGTGGACACTGAGCGCAGAACCTGAGGAAATTAGAGTGAGGTTTGACTCAGGGACAAGCCTGCCAACCTATGCACTATGGCAGCTGAATGGGGGCATGGGGTCCTCATGTCTCAGGGATCTGCTTCTCTTATCCAAAACATGTTTCCTCCCACCATCCTTAGCACCTAGCATATGGTAATGAGTGGAGCCCCTATACTTCCCCCTTTGCACATTTGTCAATTCCCAGATCTCTGTGGCAGACAGGGCAAATGTATCTATGTGGGAGAGAGAGGGAGCCAGAGAGAGTGAGAGAGAGAGAGGGAGCAGGCTCTGACAGCCACAATGAGAGAAAAGTGAAGTTGCATCCCCTCAAGTACTCCCCTGCACCCATCAACACAACAGCAAAGTTAGCTTGCATGTTCCCCGCTCTCCCCACTAACCTCACCCACCCTACTCTCTTTCAGGACTTGCAGAGTGCCTAGAGACCCTGGAAATGATGGCAGCGCAGCATGGTACAAACACAAATATCAAAATAGAACTATTCCCCTACTGTCTACAAAACCAAGGAACTACTTCACCTTTGTTTTTTTCCACTTCACATTAAAAAAGAGAAAGACGTCCTTCGTTGGCCCTTTTTACGCACTACCATTCGGTTTACACATTTCATCCTGTTGAGTCTCCCAGTCGGCAAAAGCTATATATTTGGGTGGGTGATCCCTATGAAGTCAATGGAAATAGAGAAGGTGTTAGAACGGTGATGATTGTGTGCTGCTAGTGTCTTCCCCTTGAAGTCCATAGAGGGCATGGCCTTGACTAGGGGGTGGTCGAAACGGCCGTTAATTTGCTCAGCAGAAACAATGCAGAATTCTGGGCAAATTCTGCCACTTCGCCTGCTCTGCCCACACAGAGAAATTGCCAATTTCAGGCTTTTTCTCCCTGAAATTCTGTTTTTTATGGGAAATTTTGTTTTTTGGTGGCCCCAAAAAGTTTCAGACTGAAAACAGATAGTTTGTGAAAAAAACACTGTTTCAGATGGTTTGCCAGAAGACATTTATTTTTTCCATTAAATTTTGTTTTAGCGGTCAAAAACATGATATTTCAGGGAAAAAACACATTTCAGGAAGCAAAATCTGCATAGAAAATTGGCACAACAGCTAAAAAAAGTCCCTGCAGGCAGAACAGAGCTGGAGGCGCATTTAGGCAATATCGTTCCACCAGCAGTGAGGATAACTTTGCCCACCCCTAGCCTTGACTAGGGGACTGAAAATGTATCTACAGGGACTGGTCACAAAGTCCATATGAGGGTGGTGTGTCGGGAGCTATGCTTTTCCTTTCTTATTGGTGTTTCTGTTTTCACACCTTAACCTACCTGTTTTCACTGCAGTTTCTGGGCCCTATTTTTCACATCTTCTGTTTTTGAGCCCAGCCACAGGCCTCAGAGAAGGCCGGTGCACCTTGAGGCCTGAAGGCTCCCTCCACCAGTAGCAGGGCCCCAGGGCTTCTGACAGCAGCAGAGGCCCTGTGAGGAGTGGCCTCGAGCGATCAGGCGGGCTCAGCTGAGCCACCTCCTCTGGCCTGGGTCCTGTTCCTGGGGCTCCCAGCTCTGTCTGCCTTGACCTCTCCATGCCCCCTGCTCCAGGGCTCACCTGCTGCTGTCGCCGTGCCAACGGAACCCTCAGGCAAGCAGAGCATTGTGAAATGACAGCCTCCCCTCCCCCGCCGGGGCCTGGGCCCAGGGCTGGGAGCTTGCAAGGCAAAGGCACACCTCAGCACAGCTTCTCCTGAGCTGCTCCAGAGCTCGACCCCCCGGGGCCCTGGTGCCCCAGGGCTGGTGCTGAGAGCCAGTGAGGACGATTTATTGGAAGGTCCTTTCCTTCTTGGTGACTCCTACAAACCATTTTAAGCTCTGTACATATACAAAAGACAAAAGCAACATGTGTCATGCCATTTGGGACATGCTGTTCACATGTCTAGCTCCACTAAAACCCTCCTCAGCATATTTCCGAGCCATCAAGGATGAACCAAGAAAAGTGCAGGGCCCTGACAAATCTGCTTCACCGTCACAGCTTCAACAGACATCTGAGTGTCACACTACATGACAGGTCCGGCCGAGGGCGACAGCGGGGGAAGCTTCACTCAACCAGTGCTACAACAGGGGCTTCCCTCCTACTGAACGGGTGCAGCAGGACAAACTCCTGTCACAGAGAATGGGCGCAACCTCACTGCAAGCTTCATTCACACATGGTCTGGCTAAAGACAGCAAATCAAGCCTCCTACATTGGGCACACTGCACTTTAAAGGGTTATTCATTGGAAGGCAGAGCTATCCCTCTGCCTCGCACATACTGGAGACCCTGAAGGGCCTCCTCCAGATTGCATTGTTACTGGATCGCCGACCTACCCCCCTGCCCCAAACCTCTCCCATTTACTCTGTCAACATGCTTCTCCTTACCTTCCTGCAAATACAGCACCCCTCTAGTCCCAACTGGTGGAACACCAAGCTTCATGGGGCACTTGAAGGTATCCAGTCTCCACCTTTTATCTGTCCTGCTCCTCATTTCACCATGAAGAACCACTGGCAGCATTTCAGCATCATTTTGAAACTGAAGTTATGGAACAGCTACAAAACCAGGGGAATGGCGGCAGGGGGATTTCATTCCATTTCATTCTGTCCTTTGGCTGTGTGCGCAGTGTCAGAAGAGTTTGAAGACTGCAGAAGACACCGGAACAGATTTCTGGGCGAAAGCGCCAGAGATTCTGGGCCCTGCCCCGATCGCCTTACGAACGCCTTACAAACGCCTGGCGTGCTTTGCCCTGGCGGGCAAATGCCCCGGGTGGACACTGAGCGCAGTACCTGAGGAAATTAGAGTGAGGTTTGACTCAGGGACAAGCCTGCCAACCTATGCACTATGGCAGCTGAATGGGGGCATGGGGTCCTCATGTCTCAGGGATCTGCTTCTCTTATCCAAAACATGTTTCCTCCCACCATCCTTAGCACCTAGCATATGGTAATGAGTGGAGCCCCTATACTTCCCCCTTTGCACATTCGTCAATTCCCAGATCTCTGTGGCAGACAGGGCAAATGTATCTATGTGAGAGAGAGAGGGAGCCAGAGAGAGTGAGAGAGAGAGAGGGAGCAGGCTCTGACAGCCACAATGAGAGAAAAGTGAAGTTGCATCCCCTCAAGTACTCCCCTGCACCCATCAACACAACAGCAAAGTTAGCTTGCATGTTCCCCGCTCTCCCCACTAACCTCACCCACCCACCCACCCACCCACCCTACTCTCTTTCAGGACTTGCAGAGTGCCTAGAGACCCAGGAAATGATGGCAGCGCAGCATGGTACAAACACAAATATCAAAATAGAACTATTCCCCTACTGTCTACAAAACCAAGGAACTACTTCACCTTTGTTTTTTTCCACTTCACATTAAAAAAGAGAAAGACGTCCTTCGTTGGCCCTTTTTACGCACTACCATTCGGTTTACACATTTCATCCTGTTGAGTCTCCCAGTCGGCAAAAGCTATATATTTGGGTGGGTGATCCCAATGAAGTCAATGGAAATAGAGAAGGTGTTAGAACGGTGATGATTGTGTGCTGCTAGTGTCTTCCCCTTGAAGTCCATAGAGGGCATGGCCTTGACTAGGGGGTGGTCGAAACGGCCGTTAATTTGCTCAGCAGAAACAATGCAGAATTCTGGGCAAATTCTGCCACTTCGCCTGCTCTGCCCACACAGAGAAATTGCCAATTTCAGGCTTTTTCTCCCTGAAATTCTGTTTTTTATGGGAAATTTTGTTTTTTGGTGGCCCCAAAAAGTTTCAGACTGAAAACAGATAGTTTGTGAAAAAAACACTGTTTCAGATGGTTTGCCAGAAGACATTTATTTTTTCCATTAACTTTTGTTTTAGCGGTCAAAAACATGATATTTCAGGGAAAAAACACATTTCAGGAAGCAAAATCTGCATAGAAAATTGGCACAACAGCTAAAAAAAAGTCCCTGCAGGCAGAACAGAGCTGGAGGCGCATTTAGGCAATATCGTTCCACCAGCAGTGAGGATAACTTTGCCCACCCCTAGCCTTGACTAGGGGACTGAAAATGAATCTACAGGGACTGGTCACAAAGTCCATATGAGGGTGGTATGTCGGGAGCTATGCTTTTTCCTTTCTTATTGGTGCTTTTGTTTTCACACCTTAACCTACCTGTTTTCACTGCAGTTTCTGGGCCCTATTTTTCACATCTTCTGTTTTTGAGCCCAGCCACAGGCCTCAGAGAAGGCCGGTGCACCTTGAGGCCTGAAGGCTCCCTCCACCAGTAGCAGGGCCCCAGGGCTTCTGACAGCAGCAGAGGCCCTGTGAGGAGTGGCCTCGAGCGATCAGGCAGGCTCAGCTGAGCCACCTCCTCTGGCCTGGGTCCTGTTCCTGGGGCTCCCAGCTCTGTCTGCCTTGACCTCTCCATGCCCCCTGCTCCAGGGCTCACCTGCTGCCGTCGCCGTGCCAACGGAACCCTCAGGCAGGCAGAGCATTGTGAAATGACAGCCTCCCCTCCCCCGCCGGGGCCTGGGCCCAGGGCTGGGAGCTTGCAAGGCAAAGACACACCTCAGCTCAGCTTCTCCTGAGCTGCTCCAGAGCTCGACCCCTCAGGGCCCCGGGGCCCGAGGGCTGGTGCTGAGAGCCAGTAAGGACGATTTATTGGAAGGTCCTTTCCTTCTTGGTGACGCCTACAAACCATTTTAAGCTCTGTACATATACAAAAGCAACATGTGTCATGCCATTTGGGACATGCTGTTCACATGTCTAGCTCCACTAAAACCCTCCTCAGCATATTTCCGAGCCATCAAGGATGAACCAAGAAAAGTGCAGGGCCCTGACAAATCTGCTTCACCGTCACAGCTTCAACAGACATCTGAGTGTCACACTACATGACAGGTCCGGCCGAGGGCGACAGCGGGGGAAGCTTCACTCAACCAGTGCTACAACAGGGGCTTCCCTCCTACTGAACGGGTGCAGCAGGACAAACTCCTGTCACAGAGAATGGGCGCAACCTCACTGCAAGCTTCATTCACACATGGTCTGGCTAAAGACAGCAAATCAAGCCTCCTACATTGGGCACACTGCACTTTAAAGGGTTAGGCATTGGAAGGCAGAGCTATCCCTCTGCCTCGCACATACTGGAGACCCTGAAGGGCCTCCTCCAGATTGCATTGTTACTGGATCGCCGACCTATCCCCCTGCCCCAAACCTCTCCCATTTACTCTGTCAACATGCTTCTCCTTACCTTCCTGCAAATACAGCACCCCTCTAGTCCCAACTGGTGGAACACCAAGCTTCATGGGGCACTTGAAGGTATCCAGTCTCCACCTTTTATCTGTCCTGCTCCTCATTTCACCATGAAGAACCACTGGCAGCATTTCAGCATCATTTTGAAACTGAAGTTATGGAACAGCTACAAAACCAGGGGAATGGCGGCAGGGGGATTTCATTCCATTTCATTCTGTCCTTTGGCTGTGTGCGCAGTGTCAGAAGAGTTTGAGGACTGCAGAAGACACCGGAACAGATTTCTGGGCGAAAGCGCCAGAGATTCTGGGCCCTGCCCCGATCGCCTTACGAACGCCTTACAAACGCCTGGCGTGCTTTGCCCTGGCGGGCAAATGCCCCGGGTGGACACTGAGCGCAGTACCTGAGGAAATTAGAGTGAGGTTTGACTCAGGGACAAGCCTGCCAACCTATGCACTATGGCAGCTGAATGGGGGCATGGGGTCCTCATGTCTCAGGGATCTGCTTATCTTATTCAAAACATGTTTCCTCCCACCATCCTTAGCACCTAGCATATGGTAATGAGTGGAGCCCCTATACTTCCCCCTTTGCACATTCGTCAATTCCCAGATCTCTGTGGCAGACAGGGCAAATGTATCTATGTGAGAGAGAGAGGGAGCCAGAGAGAGTGAGAGAGAGAGAGGGAGCAGGCTCTGACAGCCACAATGAGAGAAAAGTGAAGTTGCATCCCCTCAAGTACTCCCCTGCACCCATCAACACAACAGCAAAGTTAGCTTGCATGTTCCCCGCTCTCCCCACTAACCTCACCCACCCACCCACCCACCCTACTCTCTTTCAGGACTTGCAGAGTGCCTAGAGACCCAGGAAATGATGGCAGCGCAGCATGGTACAAACACAAATATCAAAATAGAACTATTCCCCTACTGTCTACAAAACCAAGGAACTACTTCACCTTTGTTTTTTTCCACTTCACATTAAAAAAGAGAAAGACGTCCTTCGTTGGCCCTTTTTACGCACTACCATTCGGTTTACACATTTCATCCTGTTGAGTCTCCCAGTCGGCAAAAGCTATATATTTGGGTGGGTGATCCCAATGAAGTCAATGGAAATAGAGAAGGTGTTAGAACGGTGATGATTGTGTGCTGCTAGTGTCTTCCCCTTGAAGTCCATAGAGGGCATGGCCTTGACTAGGGGGTGGTCGAAACGGCCGTTAATTTGCTCAGCAGAAACAATGCAGAATTCTGGGCAAATTCTGCCACTTCGCCTGCTCTGCCCACACAGAGAAATTGCCAATTTCAGGCTTTTTCTCCCTGAAATTCTGTTTTTTATGGGAAATTTTGTTTTTTGGTGGCCCCAAAAAGTTTCAGACTGAAAACAGATAGTTTGTGAAAAAAACACTGTTTCAGATGGTTTGCCAGAAGACATTTATTTTTTCCATTAAATTTTGTTTTAGCGGTCAAAAACATGATATTTCAGGGAAAAAACACATTTCAGGAAGCAAAATCTGCATAGAAAATTGGCACAACAGCTAAAAAAAGTCCCTGCAGGCAGAACAGAGCTGGAGGCGCATTTAGGCAATATCGTTCCACCAGCAGTGAGGATAACTTTGCCCACCCCTAGCCTTGACTAGGGGACTGAAAATGAATCTACAGGGACTGGTCACAAAGTCCATATGAGGGTGGTATGTCGGGAGCTATGCTTTTTCCTTTCTTATTGGCGTTTCTGTTTTCACACCTTAACCTACCTGTTTTCACTGCAGTTTCTGGGCCCTATTTTTCACATCTTCTGTTTTTGAGCCCAGCCACAGGCCTCAGAGAAGGCCGGTGCACCTTGAGGCCTGAAGGCTCCCTCCACCAGTAGCAGGGCCCCAGGGCTTCTGAGAGCAGCAGAGGCCCTGTGAGGAGTGGCCTCGAGCGATCAGGCGGGCTCAGCTGAGCCACCTCCTCTGGCCTGGGTCCTGTTCCTGGGGCTCCCAGCTCTGTCTGCCTTGACCTCTCCATGCCCCCTGCTCCAGGGCTCACCTGCTGCCGTCGCCGTGCCAACGGAACCCTCAGGCTGGGCAGAGCATTGTGAAATGACAGCCTCCCCTCCCCCGCCGGGGCCTGGGCCCAGGGCTGGGAGCTTGCAAGGCAAAGGCACACCTCAGCTCAGCTTCTCCTGAGCTGCTCCAGAGCTCGACCCCTCAGGGCCCCGGGGCCCCAGGGCTGGTGCTGAGAGCCAGTAAGGACGATTTATTGGAAGGTCCTTTCCTTCTTGGTGACTCCTACAAACCATTTTAAGCTCTGTACATATACAAAAGCAACATGTGTCATGCTATTTGGGACATGCTGTTCACATGTCTAGCTCCACTAAAACCCTCCTCAGCATATTTCCGAGCCATCAAGGATGAACCAAGAAAAGTGCAGGGCCCTGACAAATCTGCTTCACCGTCACAGCTTCAACAGACATCTGAGTGTCACACTACATGACAGGTCCGGCCGAGGGCGACAGCGGGGGAAGCTTCACTCAACCAGTGCTACAACAGGGGCTTCCCTCCTACTGAACGGGTGCAGCAGGACAAACTCCTGTCACAGAGAATGGGCGCAACCTCACTGCAAGCTTCATTCACACATGGTCTGGCTAAAGACAGCAAATCAAGCCTCCTACATTGGGCACACTGCACTTTAAAGGGTTAGGCATTGGAAGGCAGAGCTATCCCTCTGCCTCGCACATACTGGAGACCCTGAAGGGCCTCCTCCAGATTGCATTGTTACTGGATCGCCGACCTATCCCCCTGCCCCAAACCTCTCCCATTTACTCTGTCAACATGCTTCTCCTTACCTTCCTGCAAATACAGCACCCCTCTAGTCCCAACTGGTGGAACACCAAGCTTCATGGGGCACTTGAAGGTATCCAGTCTCCACCTTTTATCTGTCCTGCTCCTCATTTCACCATGAAGAACCACTGGCAGCATTTCAGCATCATTTTGAAACTGAAGTTATGGAACAGCTACAAAACCAGGGGAATGGCGGCAGGGGGATTTCATTCCATTTCATTCTGTCCTTTGGCTGTGTGCGCAGTGTCAGAAGAGTTTGAGGACTGCAGAAGACACCGGAACAGATTTCTGGGTGAAAGCGCCAGAGATTCTGGGCCCTGCCCCGATCGCCTTACGAACGCCTTACAAACGCCTGGCGTGCTTTGCCCTGGCGGGCAAATGCCCCGGGTGGACACTGAGCGCAGTACCTGAGGAAATTAGAGTGAGGTTTGACTCAGGGACAAGCCTGCCAACCTATGCACTATGGCAGCTGAATGGGGGCATGGGGTCCTCATGTCTCAGGGATCTGCTTATCTTATTCAAAACATGTTTCCTCCCACCATCCTTAGCACCTAGCATATGGTAATGAGTGGAGCCCCTATACTTCCCCCTTTGCACATTTGTCAATTCCCAGATCTCTGTGGCAGACAGGGCAAATGTATCTATGTGAGAGAGAGAGGGAGCCAGAGAGAGTGAGAGAGAGAGAGGGAGCAGGCTCTGACAGCCACAATGAGAGAAAAGTGAAGTTGCATCCCCTCAAGTACTCCCCTGCACCCATCAACACAACAGCAAAGTTAGCTTGCATGTTCCCCGCTCTCCCCACTAACCTCACCCACCCTACTCTCTTTCAGGACTTGCAGAGTGCCTAGAGACCCTGGAAATGATGGCAGCGCAGCATGGTACAAACACAAATATCAAAATAGAACTATTCCCCTACTGTCTACAAAACCAAGGAACTACTTCACCTTTGTTTTTTTCCACTTCACATTAAAAAAGAGAAAGACGTCCTTCGTTGGCCCTTTTTACGCACTACCATTCGGTTTACACATTTCATCCTGTTGAGTCTCCCAGTCGGCAAAAGCTATATATTTGGGTGGGTGATCCCAATGAAGTCAATGGAAATAGAGAAGGTGTTAGAACGGTGATGATTGTGTGCTGCTAGTGTCTTCCCCTTGAAGTCCATAGAGGGCATGGCCTTGACTAGGGGGTGGTCGAAACGGCCGTTAATTTGCTCAGCAGAAACAATGCAGAATTCTGGGCAAATTCTGCCACTTCGCCTGCTCTGCCCACACAGAGAAATTGCCAATTTCAGGCTTTTTCTCCCTGAAATTCTGTTTTTTATGGGAAATTTTGTTTTTTGGTGGCCCCAAAAAGTTTCAGACTGAAAACAGATAGTTTGTGAAAAAAACACTGTTTCAGATGGTTTGCCAGAAGACATTTATTTTTTCCATTAAATTTTGTTTTAGCGGTCAAAAACATGATATTTCAGGGAAAAAACACATTTCAGGAAGCAAAATCTGCATAGAAAATTGGCACAACAGCTAAAAAAAGTCCCTGCAGGCAGAACAGAGCTGGAGGCGCATTTAGGCAATATCGTTCCACCAGCAGTGAGGATAACTTTGCCCACCCCTAGCCTTGACTAGGGGACTGAAAATGTATCTACAGGGACTGGTCACAAAGTCCATATGAGGGTGGTGTGTCGGGAGCTATGCTTTTCCTTTCTTATTGGTGTTTCTGTTTTCACACCTTAACCTACCTGTTTTCACTGCAGTTTCTGGGCCCTATTTTTCACATCTTCTGTTTTTGAGCCCAGCCACAGGCCTCAGAGAAGGCCGGTGCACCTTGAGGCCTGAAGGCTCCCTCCACCAGTAGCAGGGCCCCAGGGCTTCTGACAGCAGCAGAGGCCCTGTGAGGAGTGGCCTCGAGCGATCAGGCGGGCTCAGCTGAGCCACCTCCTCTGGCCTGGGTCCTGTTCCTGGGGCTCCCAGCTCTGTCTGCCTTGACCTCTCCATGCCCCCTGCTCCAGGGCTCACCTGCTGCTGTCGCTGTGCCAACGGAACCCTCAGGCTGGGCAGAGCATTGTGAAATGACAGCCTCCCCTCCCCCGCCGCTGGGGCCTGGGCCCAGGGCTGGGAGCTTGCAAGGCAAAGACACACCTCAGCTCAGCTTCTCCTGAGCTGCTCCAGAGCTCGACCCCTCAGGGCCCCGGGGCCCGAGGGCTGGTGCTGAGAGCCAGTAAGGACGATTTATTGGAAGGTCCTTTCCTTCTTGGTGACTCCTACAAACCATTTTAAGCTCTGTACATATACAAAAGCAACATGTGTCATGCCATTTGGGACATGCTGTTCACATGTCTAGCTCCACTAAAACCCTCCTCAGCATATTTCCGAGCCATCAAGGATGAACCAAGAAAAGTGCAGGGCCCTGACAAATCTGCTTCACCGTCACAGCTTCAACAGACATCTGAGTGTCACACTACATGACAGGTCCGGCCGAGGGCGACAGCGGGGGAAGCTTCACTCAACCAGTGCTACAACAGGGGCTTCCCTCCTACTGAACGGGTGCAGCAGGACAAACTCCTGTCACAGAGAATGGGCGCAACCTCACTGCAAGCTTCATTCACACATGGTCTGGCTAAAGACAGCAAATCAAGCCTACTACATTGGGCACACTGCACTTTAAAGGGTTAGGCATTGGAAGGCAGAGCTATCCCTCTGCCTCGCACATACTGGAGACCCTGAAGGGCCTCCTCCAGATTGCATTGTTACTGGATCGCCGACCTACCCCCCTGCCCCAAACCTCTCCCATTTACTCTGTCAACATGCTTCTCCTTACCTTCCTGCAAATACAGCACCCCTCTAGTCCCAACTGGTGGAACACCAAGCTTCATGGGGCACTTGAAGGTATCCAGTCTCCACCTTTTATCTATCCTGCTCCTCATTTCACCATGAAGAACCACTGGCAGCATTTCAGCATCATTTTGAAACTGAAGTTATGGAACAGCTACAAAACCAGGGGAATGGCGGCAGGGGGATTTCATTCCATTTCATTTTGTCCTTTGGCTGTGTGCGCAGTGTCAGAAGAGTTTGAGGACTGCAGAAGACACCGGAACAGATTTCTGGGCGAAAGCGCCAGAGATTCTGGGCCCTGCCCCGATCGCCTTACGAACGCCTTACAAACGCCTGGCGGGCTTTGCCCTGGCGGGCAAATGCCCCGGGTGGACACTGAGCGCAGAACCTGAGGAAATTAGAGTGAGGTTTGACTCAGGGACAAGCCTGCCAACCTATGCACTATGGCAGCTGAATGGGGGCATGGGGTCCTCATGTCTCAGGGATCTGCTTCTCTTATCCAAAACATGTTTCCTCCCACCATCCTTAGCACCTAGCATATGGTAATGAGTGGAGCCCCTATACTTCCCCCTTTGCACATTTGTCAATTCCCAGATCTCTGTGGCAGACAGGGCAAATGTATCTATGTGAGAGAGAGAGGGAGCCAGAGAGAGTGAGAGAGAGAGAGGGAGCAGGCTCTGACAGCCACAATGAGAGAAAAGTGAAGTTGCATCCCCTCAAGTACTCCCCTGCACCCATCAACACAACAGCAAAGTTAGCTTGCATGTTCCCCGCTCTCCCCACTAACCTCACCCAACCACCCACCCACCCACCCTACTCTCTTTCAGGACTTGCAGAGTGCCTAGAGACCCTGGAAATGATGGCAGCGCAGCATGGTACAAACACAAATATCAAAATAGAACTATTCCCCTACTGTCTACAAAACCAAGGAACTACTTCACCTTTGTTTTTTTCCACTTCACATTAAAAAAGAGAAAGACGTCCTTCGTTGGCCCTTTTTACGCACTACCATTCGGTTTACACATTTCATCCTGTTGAGTCTCCCAGTCGGCAAAAGCTATATATTTGGGTGGGTGATCCCAATGAAGTCAATGGAAATAGAGAAGGTGTTAGAATGGTGATGATTGTGTGCTGCTAGTGTCTTCCCCTTGAAGTCCATAGAGGGCATGGCCTTGACTAGGGGGTGGTCGAAACGGCCGTTAATTTGCTCAGCAGAAACAATGCAGAATTCTGGGCAAATTCTGCCACTTCGCCTGCTCTGCCCACACAGAGAAATTGCCAATTTCAGGTTTTTTCTCCCTGAAATTCTGTTTTTTATGGGAAATTTTGTTTTTTGGTGGCCCCAAAAAGTTTCAGACTGAAAACAGATAGTTTGTGAAAAAAACACTGTTTCAGATGGTTTGCCAGAAGACATTTATTTTTTCCATTAAATTTTGTTTTAGCGGTCAAAAACATGATATTTCAGGGAAAAAACACATTTCAGGAAGCAAAATCTGCATAGAAAATTGGCACAACAGCTAAAAAAAGTCCCTGCAGGCAGAACAGAGCTGGAGGCGCATTTAGGCAATATGGTTCCACCAGCAGTGAGGATAACTTTGCCCACCCCTAGCCTTGGCTAGGGGACTGAAAATGAATCTACAGGGACTGGTCACAAAGTCCATATGAGGGTGGTGTGTCGGGAGCTATGCTTTTTCCTTTCTTGTTGGTGTTTCTGTTTTCACACCTTAACCTACCTGTTTTCACTGCAGTTTCTGGGCCCTATTTTTCACATCTTCTGTTTTTGAGCCCAGCCACAGGCCTCAGAGAAGGCCAGTGCACCTTGAGGCCTGAAGGCTCCCTCCACCAGTAGCAGGGCCCCAGGGCTTCTGACAGCAGCAGAGGCCCTGTGAGGAGTGGCCTCGAGCGATCAGGCGGGCTCCTGCGAGCCACCTCCTCTGGCCTGGGTCCTGTTCCTGGGGCTCCCAGCTCTGTCTGCCTTGACCTCTCCATGCCCCCTGCTCCAGGGCTCACCTGCTGCCGTCGCCGTGCCAACGGAACCCTCAGGCAGAGCAGAGCATTGTGAAATGACAGCCTCCCCTCCCCCGCCGCTGGGGCCTGGGCCCAGGGCTGGGAGCTTGCAAGGCAAAGGCACACCTCAGCTCAGCTTCTCCTGAGCTGCTCCAGAGCTCGACCCCCCGGGGCCCTGGTGCCCCAGGGCTGGTGCTGAGAGCCAGTAAGGACGATTTATTGGAAGGTCCTTTCCTTCTTGGTGACTCCTACAAACCATTTTAAGCTCTGTACATATACAAAAGCAACATGTGTCATGCCATTTGGGACATGCTGTTCACATGTCTAGCTCCACTAAAACCCTCCTCAGCATATTTCCGAGCCATCAAGGATGAACCAAGAAAAGTGCAGGGCCCTGACAAATCTGCTTCACCGTCACAGCTTCAACAGACATCTGAGTGTCACACTACATGACAGGTCCGGCCGAGGGCGACAGCGGGGGAAGCTTCACTCAACCAGTGCTACAACAGGGGCTTCCCTCCTACTGAACGGGTGCAGCAGGACAAACTCCTGTCACAGAGAATGGGCGCAACCTCACTGCAAGCTTCATTCACACATGGTCTGGCTAAAGACAGCAAATCAAGCCTCCTACATTGGGCACACTGCACTTTAAAGGGTTAGGCATTGGAAGGCAGAGCTATCCCTCTGCCTCGCACATACTGGAGACCCTGAAGGGCCTCCTCCAGATTGCATTGTTACTGGATCGCCGACCTACCCCCCTGCCCCAAACCTCTCCCATTTACTCTGTCAACATGCTTCTCCTTACCTTCCTGCAAATACAGCACCCCTCTAGTCCCAACTGGTGGAACACCAAGCTTCATGGGGCACTTGAAGGTATCCAGTCTCCACCTTTTATCTGTCCTGCTCCTCATTTCACCATGAAGAACCACTGGCAGCATTTCAGCATCATTTTGAAACTGAAGTTATGGAACAGCTACAAAACCAGGGGAATGGCGGCAGGGGGATTTCATTCCATTTCATTCTGTCCTTTGGCTGTGTGCGCAGTGTCAGAAGAGTTTGAGGACTGCAGAAGACACCGGAACAGATTTCTGGGCGAAAGCGCCAGAGATTCTGGGCCCTGCCCCGATCGCCTTACAAACGCCTTACAAACGCCTGGCGTGCTTTGCCCTGGCGGGCAAATGCCCCGGGTGGACACTGAGCGCAGTACCTGAGGAAATTAGAGTGAGGTTTGACTCAGGGACAAGCCTGCCAACCTATGCACTATGGCAGCTGAATGGGGGCATGGGGTCCTCATGTCTCAGGGATCTGCTTCTCTTATCCAAAACATGTTTCCTCCCACCATCCTTAGCACCTAGCATATGGTAATGAGTGGAGCCCCTATACTTCCCCCTTTGCACATTTGTCAATTCCCAGATCTCTGTGGCAGACAGGGCAAATGTATCTATGTGAGAGAGAGAGGGAGCCAGAGAGAGTTAGAGAGAGAGAGGGAGCAGGCTCTGAAAGCCACAATGAGAGAAAAGTGAAGTTGCATCCCCTCAAGTACTCCCCTACACCCATCAACACAACAGCAAAGTTAGCTTGCATGTTCCCCGCTCTCCCCACTAACCTCACCCACCCTACTCTCTTTCAGGACTTGCAGAGTGCCTAGAGACCCTGGAAATGATGGCAGCGCAGCATGGTACAAACACAAATATCAAAATAGAACTATTCCCCTACTGTCTACAAAACCAAGGAACTACTTCACCTTTGTTTTTTTCCACTTCACATTAAAAAAGAGAAAGACGTCCTTCGTTGGCCCTTTTTACGCACTACCATTCGGTTTACACATTTCATCCTGTTGAGTCTCCCAGTCGGCAAAAGCTATATATTTGGGTGGGTGATCCCAATGAAGTCAATGGAAATAGAGAAGGTGTTAGAACGGTGATGATTGTGTGCTGCTAGTGTCTTCCCCTTGAAGTCCATAGAGGGCATGGCCTTGACTAGGGGGTGGTCGAAACGGCCGTTAATTTGCTCAGCAGAAACAATGCAGAATTCTGGGCAAATTCTGCCACTTCGCCTGCTCTGCCCACACAGAGAAATTGTCAACTTCAGGCTTTTTCTCCCTGAAATTCTGTTTTTTATGGGAAATTTTGTTTTTTGGTGGCCCCAAAAAGTTTCAGACTGAAAACAGATAGTTTGTGAAAAAAACACTGTTTCAGATGGTTTGCCAGAAGACATTTATTTTTTCCATTAAATTTTGTTTTAGCGGTCAAAAACATGATATTTCAGGGAAAAAACACATTTCAGGAAGCAAAATCTGCATAGAAAATTGGCACAACAGCTAAAAAAAGTCCCTGCAGGCAGAACAGAGCTGGAGGCGCATTTAGGCAATATCGTTCCACCAGCAGTGAGGATAACTTTGCCCACCCCTAGCCTTGACTAGGGGACTGAAAATGTATCTACAGGGACTGGTCACAAAGTCCATATGAGGGTGGTGTGTCGGGAGCTATGCTTTTCCTTTCTTATTGGTGTTTCTGTTTTCACACCTTAACCTACCTGTTTTCACTGCAGTTTCTGGGCCCTATTTTTCACATCTTCTGTTTTTGAGCCCAGCCACAGGCCTCAGAGAAGGCCAGTGCACCTTGAGGCCTGAAGGCTCCCTCCACCAGTAGCAGGGCCCCAGGGCTTCTGACAGCAGCAGAGGCCCTGTGAGGAGTGGCCTCGAGCGATCAGGCAGGCTCAGCTGAGCCACCTCCTCTGGCCTGGGTCCTGTTCCTGGGGCTCCCAGCTCTGTCTGCCTTGACCTCTCCATGCCCCCTGCTCCAGGGCTCACCTGCTGCTGTCGCCGTGCCAACGGAACCCTCAGGCAAGCAGAGCATTGTGAAATGACAGCCTCCCCTCCCCCGCCGGGGCCTGGGCCCAGGGCTGGGAGCTTGCAAGGCAAAGGCACACCTCAGCTCAGCTTCTCCTGAGCTGCTCCAGAGCTCGACCCCCCGGGGCCCTGGTGCCCCAGGGCTGGTGCTGAGAGCCAGTAAGGACGATTTATTGGAAGGTCCTTTCCTTCTTGGTGACTCCTACAAACCATTTTAAGCTCTGTACATATACAAAAGACAAAAGCAACATGTGTCATGCCATTTGGGACATGCTGTTCACATGTCTAGCTCCACTAAAACCCTCCTCAGCATATTTCCGAGCCATCAAGGATGAACCAAGAAAAGTGCAGGGCCCTGACAAATCTGCTTCACCGTCACAGCTTCAACAGACATCTGAGTGTCACACTACATGACAGGTCCGGCCGAGGGCGACAGCGGGGGAAGCTTCACTCAACCAGTGCTACAACAGGGGCTTCCCTCCTACTGAACGGGTGCAGCAGGACAAACTCCTGTCACAGAGAATGGGCGCAACCTCACTGCAAGCTTCATTCACACATGGTCTGGCTAAAGACAGCAAATCAAGCCTCCTACATTGGGCACACTGCACTTTAAAGGGTTAGGCATTGGAAGGCAGAGCTATCCCTCTGCCTCGCACATACTGGAGACCCTGAAGGGCCTCCTCCAGATTGCATTGTTACTGGATCGCCGACCTACCCCCCTGCCCCAAACCTCTCCCATTTACTCTGTCAACATGCTTCTCCTTACCTTCCTGCAAATACAGCACCCCTCTAGTCCCAACTGGTGGAACACCAAGCTTCATGGGGCACTTGAAGGTATCCAGTCTCCACCTTTTATCTATCCTGCTCCTCATTTCACCATGAAGAACCACTGGCAGCATTTCAGCATCATTTTGAAACTGAAGTTATGGAACAGCTACAAAACCAGGGGAATGGCGGCAGGGGGATTTCATTCCATTTCATTCTGTCCTTTGGCTGTGTGCGCAGTGTCAGAAGAGTTTGAGGACTGCAGAAGACACCGGAACAGATTTCTGGGCGAAAGCGCCAGAGATTCTGGGCCCTGCCCCGATCGCCTTACGAACGCCTTACAAACGCCTGGCGGGCTTTGCCCTGGCGGGCAAATGCCCCGGGTGGACACTGAGCGCAGAACCTGAGGAAATTAGAGTGAGGTTTGACTCAGGGACAAGCCTGCCAACCTATGCACTATGGCAGCTGAATGGGGGCATGGGGTCCTCATGTCTCAGGGATCTGCTTCTCTTATCCAAAACATGTTTCCTCCCACCATCCTTAGCACCTAGCATATGGTAATGAGTGGAGCCCCTATACTTCCCCCTTTGCACATTTGTCAATTCCCAGATCTCGTGGGCAGACAGGGCAAATGTATCTATGTGAGAGAGAGAGGGAGCCAGAGAGAGTGAGAGAGAGAGAGGGAGCAGGCTCTGACAGCCACAATGAGAGAAAAGTGAAGTTGCATCCCCTCAAGTACTCCCCTGCACCCATCAACACAACAGCAAAGTTAGCTTGCATGTTCCCCGCTCTCCCCACTAACCTCACCCACCCTACTCTCTTTCAGGACTTGCAGAGTGCCTAGAGACCCTGGAAATGATGGCAGCGCAGCATGGTACAAACACAAATATCAAAATAGAACTATTCCCCTACTGTCTACAAAACCAAGGAACTACTTCACCTTTGTTTTTTTCCACTTCACATTAAAAAAGAGAAAGACGTCCTTCGTTGGCCCTTTTTACGCACTACCATTCGGTTTACACATTTCATCCTGTTGAGTCTCCCAGTCGGCAAAAGCTATATATTTGGGTGGGTGATCCCAATGAAGTCAATGGAAATAGAGAAGGTGTTAGAATGGTGATGATTGTGTGCTGCTAGTGTCTTCCCCTTGAAGTCCATAGAGGGCATGGCCTTGACTAGGGGGTGGTCGAAACGGCCGTTAATTTGCTCAGCAGAAACAATGCAGAATTCTGGGCAAATTCTGCCACTTCGCCTGCTCTGCCCACACAGAGAAATTGCCAATTTCAGGTTTTTTCTCCCTGAAATTCTGTTTTTTATGGGAAATTTTGTTTTTTGGTGGCCCCAAAAAGTTTCAGACTGAAAACAGATAGTTTGTGAAAAAAACACTGTTTCAGATGGTTTGCCAGAAGACATTTATTTTTTCCATTAAATTTTGTTTTAGCGGTCAAAAACATGATATTTCAGGGAAAAAACACATTTCAGGAAGCAAAATCTGCATAGAAAATTGGCACAACAGCTAAAAAAAGTCCCTGCAGGCAGAACAGAGCTGGAGGCGCATTTAGGCAATATGGTTCCACCAGCAGTGAGGATAACTTTGCCCACCCCTAGCCTTGGCTAGGGGACTGAAAATGAATCTACAGGGACTGGTCACAAAGTCCATATGAGGGTGGTGTGTCGGGAGCTATGCTTTTTCCTTTCTTGTTGGTGTTTCTGTTTTCACACCTTAACCTACCTGTTTTCACTGCAGTTTCTGGGCCCTATTTTTCACATCTTCTGTTTTTGAGCCCAGCCACAGGCCTCAGAGAAGGCCAGTGCACCTTGAGGCCTGAAGGCTCCCTCCACCAGTAGCAGGGCCCCAGGGCTTCTGACAGCAGCAGAGGCCCTGTGAGGAGTGGCCTCGAGCGATCAGGCGGGCTCCTGCGAGCCACCTCCTCTGGCCTGGGTCCTGTTCCTGGGGCTCCCAGCTCTGTCTGCCTTGACCTCTCCATGCCCCCTGCTCCAGGGCTCACCTGCTGCCGTCGCCGTGCCAACGGAACCCTCAGGCAGAGCAGAGCATTGTGAAATGACAGCCTCCCCTCCCCCGCCGCTGGGGCCTGGGCCCAGGGCTGGGAGCTTGCAAGGCAAAGGCACACCTCAGCTCAGCTTCTCCTGAGCTGCTCCAGAGCTCGACCCCCCGGGGCCCTGGTGCCCCAGGGCTGGTGCTGAGAGCCAGTAAGGACGATTTATTGGAAGGTCCTTTCCTTCTTGGTGACTCCTACAAACCATTTTAAGCTCTGTACATATACAAAAGCAACATGTGTCATGCCATTTGGGACATGCTGTTCACATGTCTAGCTCCACTAAAACCCTCCTCAGCATATTTCCGAGCCATCAAGGATGAACCAAGAAAAGTGCAGGGCCCTGACAAATCTGCTTCACCGTCACAGCTTCAACAGACATCTGAGTGTCACACTACATGACAGGTCCGGCCGAGGGCGACAGCGGGGGAAGCTTCACTCAACCAGTGCTACAACAGGGGCTTCCCTCCTACTGAACGGGTGCAGCAGGACAAACTCCTGTCACAGAGAATGGGCGCAACCTCACTGCAAGCTTCATTCACACATGGTCTGGCTAAAGACAGCAAATCAAGCCTCCTACATTGGGCACACTGCACTTTAAAGGGTTAGGCATTGGAAGGCAGAGCTATCCCTCTGCCTCGCACATACTGGAGACCCTGAAGGGCCTCCTCCAGATTGCATTGTTACTGGATCGCCGACCTACCCCCCTGCCCCAAACCTCTCCCATTTACTCTGTCAACATGCTTCTCCTTACCTTCCTGCAAATACAGCACCCCTCTAGTCCCAACTGGTGGAACACCAAGCTTCATGGGGCACTTGAAGGTATCCAGTCTCCACCTTTTATCTGTCCTGCTCCTCATTTCACCATGAAGAACCACTGGCAGCATTTCAGCATCATTTTGAAACTGAAGTTATGGAACAGCTACAAAACCAGGGGAATGGCGGCAGGGGGATTTCATTCCATTTCATTCTGTCCTTTGGCTGTGTGCGCAGTGTCAGAAGAGTTTGAGGACTGCAGAAGACACCGGAACAGATTTCTGGGCGAAAGCGCCAGAGATTCTGGGCCCTGCCCCGATCGCCTTACAAACGCCTTACAAACGCCTGGCGTGCTTTGCCCTGGCGGGCAAATGCCCCGGGTGGACACTGAGCGCAGTACCTGAGGAAATTAGAGTGAGGTTTGACTCAGGGACAAGCCTGCCAACCTATGCACTATGGCAGCTGAATGGGGGCATGGGGTCCTCATGTCTCAGGGATCTGCTTCTCTTATCCAAAACATGTTTCCTCCCACCATCCTTAGCACCTAGCATATGGTAATGAGTGGAGCCCCTATACTTCCCCCTTTGCACATTTGTCAATTCCCAGATCTCTGTGGCAGACAGGGCAAATGTATCTATGTGAGAGAGAGAGGGAGCCAGAGAGAGTTAGAGAGAGAGAGGGAGCAGGCTCTGAAAGCCACAATGAGAGAAAAGTGAAGTTGCATCCCCTCAAGTACTCCCCTACACCCATCAACACAACAGCAAAGTTAGCTTGCATGTTCCCCGCTCTCCCCACTAACCTCACCCACCCTACTCTCTTTCAGGACTTGCAGAGTGCCTAGAGACCCTGGAAATGATGGCAGCGCAGCATGGTACAAACACAAATATCAAAATAGAACTATTCCCCTACTGTCTACAAAACCAAGGAACTACTTCACCTGTGTTTTTTTCCACTTCACATTAAAAAAGAGAAAGACGTCCTTCGTTGGCCCTTTTTACGCACTACCATTCGGTTTACACATTTCATCCTGTTGAGTCTCCCAGTCGGCAAAAGCTATATATTTGGGTGGGTGATCCCAATGAAGTCAATGGAAATAGAGAAGGTGTTAGAACGGTGATGATTGTGTGCTGCTAGTGTCTTCCCCTTGAAGTCCATAGAGGGCATGGCCTTGACTAGGGGGTGGTCGAAACGGCCGTTAATTTGCTCAGCAGAAACAATGCAGAATTCTGGGCAAATTCTGCCACTTCGCCTGCTCTGCCCACACAGAGAAATTGTCAACTTCAGGCTTTTTCTCCCTGAAATTCTGTTTTTTATGGGAAATTTTGTTTTTTGGTGGCCCCAAAAAGTTTCAGACTGAAAACAGATAGTTTGTGAAAAAAACACTGTTTCAGATGGTTTGCCAGAAGACATTTATTTTTTCCATTAAATTTTGTTTTAGCGGTCAAAAACATGATATTTCAGGGAAAAAACACATTTCAGGAAGCAAAATCTGCATAGAAAATTGGCACAACAGCTAAAAAAAGTCCCTGCAGGCAGAACAGAGCTGGAGGCGCATTTAGGCAATATCGTTCCACCAGCAGTGAGGATAACTTTGCCCACCCCTAGCCTTGACTAGGGGACTGAAAATGTATCTACAGGGACTGGTCACAAAGTCCATATGAGGGTGGTGTGTCGGGAGCTATGCTTTTCCTTTCTTATTGGTGTTTCTGTTTTCACACCTTAACCTACCTGTTTTCACTGCAGTTTCTGGGCCCTATTTTTCACATCTTCTGTTTTTGAGCCCAGCCACAGGCCTCAGAGAAGGCCAGTGCACCTTGAGGCCTGAAGGCTCCCTCCACCAGTAGCAGGGCCCCAGGGCTTCTGACAGCAGCAGAGGCCCTGTGAGGAGTGGCCTCGAGCGATCAGGCAGGCTCAGCTGAGCCACCTCCTCTGGCCTGGGTCCTGTTCCTGGGGCTCCCAGCTCTGTCTGCCTTGACCTCTCCATGCCCCCTGCTCCAGGGCTCACCTGCTGCTGTCGCCGTGCCAACGGAACCCTCAGGCAAGCAGAGCATTGTGAAATGACAGCCTCCCCTCCCCCGCCGGGGCCTGGGCCCAGGGCTGGGAGCTTGCAAGGCAAAGGCACACCTCAGCTCAGCTTCTCCTGAGCTGCTCCAGAGCTCGACCCCCCGGGGCCCTGGTGCCCCAGGGCTGGTGCTGAGAGCCAGTAAGGACGATTTATTGGAAGGTCCTTTCCTTCTTGGTGACTCCTACAAACCATTTTAAGCTCTGTACATATACAAAAGACAAAAGCAACATGTGTCATGCCATTTGGGACATGCTGTTCACATGTCTAGCTCCACTAAAACCCTCCTCAGCATATTTCCGAGCCATCAAGGATGAACCAAGAAAAGTGCAGGGCCCTGACAAATCTGCTTCACCGTCACAGCTTCAACAGACATCTGAGTGTCACACTACATGACAGGTCCGGCCGAGGGCGACAGCGGGGGAAGCTTCACTCAACCAGTGCTACAACAGGGGCTTCCCTCCTACTGAACGGGTGCAGCAGGACAAACTCCTGTCACAGAGAATGGGCGCAACCTCACTGCAAGCTTCATTCACACATGGTCTGGCTAAAGACAGCAAATCAAGCCTCCTACATTGGGCACACTGCACTTTAAAGGGTTAGGCATTGGAAGGCAGAGCTATCCCTCTGCCTCGCACATACTGGAGACCCTGAAGGGCCTCCTCCAGATTGCATTGTTACTGGATCGCCGACCTACCCCCCTGCCCCAAACCTCTCCCATTTACTCTGTCAACATGCTTCTCCTTACCTTCCTGCAAATACAGCACCCCTCTAGTCCCAACTGGTGGAACACCAAGCTTCATGGGGCACTTGAAGGTATCCAGTCTCCACCTTTTATCTATCCTGCTCCTCATTTCACCATGAAGAACCACTGGCAGCATTTCAGCATCATTTTGAAACTGAAGTTATGGAACAGCTACAAAACCAGGGGAATGGCGGCAGGGGGATTTCATTCCATTTCATTCTGTCCTTTGGCTGTGTGCGCAGTGTCAGAAGAGTTTGAGGACTGCAGAAGACACCGGAACAGATTTCTGGGCGAAAGCGCCAGAGATTCTGGGCCCTGCCCCGATCGCCTTACGAACGCTTTACAAACGCCTGGCGGGCTTTGCCCTGGCGGGCAAATGCCCCGGGTGGACACTGAGCGCAGAACCTGAGGAAATTAGAGTGAGGTTTGACTCAGGGACAAGCCTGCCAACCTATGCACTATGGCAGCTGAATGGGGGCATGGGGTCCTCATGTCTCAGGGATCTGCTTCTCTTATCCAAAACATGTTTCCTCCCACCATCCTTAGCACCTAGCATATGGTAATGAGTGGAGCCCCTATACTTCCCCCTTTGCACATTTGTCAATTCCCAGATCTCGTGGGCAGACAGGGCAAATGTATCTATGTGAGAGAGAGAGGGAGCCAGAGAGAGTGAGAGAGAGAGAGGGAGCAGGCATTGACAGCCACAATGAGAGAAAAGTGAAGTTGCATCCCCTCAAGTACTCCCCTGCACCCATCAACACAACAGCAAAGTTAGCTTGCATGTTCCCCGCTCTCCCCACTAACCTCACCCACCCTACTCTCTTTCAGGACTTGCAGAGTGCCTAGAGACCCTGGAAATGATGGCAGCGCAGCATGGTACAAACACAAATATCAAAATAGAACTATTCCCCTACTGTCTACAAAACCAAGGAACTACTTCACCTTTGTTTTTTTCCACTTCACATTAAAAAAGAGAAAGACGTCCTTCGTTGGCCCTTTTTACGCACTACCATTCGGTTTACACATTTCATCCTGTTGAGTCTCCCAGTCGGCAAAAGCTATATATTTGGGTGGGTGATCCCAATGAAGTCAATGGAAATAGAGAAGGTGTTAGAACGGTGATGATTGTGTGCTGCTAGTGTCTTCCCCTTGAAGTCCATAGAGGGCATGGCCTTGACTAGGGGGTGGTCGAAACGGCCGTTAATTTGCTCAGCAGAAACAATGCAGAATTCTGGGCAAATTCTGCCACTTCGCCTGCTCTGCCCACACAGAGAAATTGCCAATTTCAGGCTTTTTCTCCCTGAAATTCTGTTTTTTATGGGAAATTTTGTTTTTTGGTGGCCCCAAAAAGTTTCAGACTGAAAACAGATAGTTTGTGAAAAAAACACTGTTTCAGATGGTTTGCCAGAAGACATTTATTTTTTCCATTAAATTTTGTTTTAGCGGTCAAAAACATGATATTTCAGGGAAAAAACACATTTCAGGAAGCAAAATCTGCATAGAAAATTGGCACAACAGCTAAAAAAAGTCCCTGCAGGCAGAACAGAGCTGGAGGCGCATTTAGGCAATATGGTTCCACCAGCAGTGAGGATAACTTTGCCCACCCCTAGCCTTGACTAGGGGACTGAAAATGAATCTACAGGGACTGGTCACAAAGTCCATATGAGGGTGGTGTGTCGGGAGCTATGCTTTTTCCTTTCTTGTTGGTGTTTCTGTTTTCACACCTTAACCTACCTGTTTTCACTGCAGTTTCTGGGCCCTATTTTTCACATCTTCTGTTTTTGAGCCCAGTCACAGGCCTCAGAGAAGGCCGGTGCCCTTTGAGGCCTGAATGCTTCCTCCGCCAGTAGCAGGGCCCCAGGGCTTCTGACAGCAGCAGAGGCCCTGTGAGGAGTGGCCTCGAGCGATCAGGTGGGCTCAGCTGAGCCACCTCCACTGGCCTGGGTCCTATTCCTGGGGCTCCCAGCTATGTCTGCCTTGACCTCTCCATGCCCCCTGCTCCAGGGCTCACCTGCTGCCGTCGCCGTGCCAACGGAACCCTCAGGCTGGGCAGAGCATTGTGAAATGACAGCCTCCCCTCCCCCGCCGGGGCCTGGGCCCAGGGCTGGGAGCTTGCAAGGCAAAGACACACCTCAGCTCAGCTTCTCCTGAGCTGCTCCAGAGCTCGACCCCTCAGGGCCCCGGGGCCCGAGGGCTGGTGCTGAGAGCCAGTAAGGACGATTTATTGGAAGGTCCTTTCCTTCTTGGTGACGCCTACAAACCATTTTAAGCTCTGTACATATACAAAAGCAACATGTGTCATGCCATTTGGGACATGCTGTTCACATGTCTAGCTCCACTAAAACCCTCCTCAGCATATTTCCGAGCCATCAAGGATGAACCAAGAAAAGTGCAGGGCCCTGACAAATCTGCTTCACCGTCACAGCTTCAACAGACATCTGAGTGTCACACTACATGACAGGTCCGGCCGAGGGCGACAGCGGGGGAAGCTTCACTCAACCAGTGCTACAACAGGGGCTTCCCTCCTACTGAACGGGTGCAGCAGGACAAACTCCTGTCACAGAGAATGGGCGCAACCTCACTGCAAGCTTCATTCACACATGGTCTGGCTAAAGACAGCAAATCAAGCCTCCTACATTGGGCACACTGCACTTTAAAGGGTTAGGCATTGGAAGGCAGAGCTATCCCTCTGCCTCGCACATACTGGAGACCCTGAAGGGCCTCCTCCAGATTGCATTGTTACTGGATCGCCGACCTACCCCCCTGCCCCAAACCTCTCCCATTTACTCTGTCAACATGCTTCTCCTTACCTTCCTGCAAATACAGCACCCCTCTAGTCCCAACTGGTGGAACACCAAGCTTCATGGGGCACTTGAAGGTATCCAGTCTCCACCTTTTATCTGTCCTGCTCCTCATTTCACCATGAAGAACCACTGGCAGCATTTCAGCATCATTTTGAAACTGAAGTTATGGAACAGCTACAAAACCAGGGGAATGGCGGCAGGGGGATTTCAATCCATTTCATTCTGTCCTTTGGCTGTGTGCGCAGTGTCAGAAGAGTTTGAGGACTGCAGAAGACACCGGAACAGATTTCTGGGCGAAAGCGCCAGAGATTCTGGGCCCTGCCCCGATCGCCTTACAAACGCCTTACAAACGCCTGGCGTGCTTTGCCCTGGCGGGCAAATGCCCCGGGTGGACACTGAGCGCAGTACCTGAGGAAATTAGAGTGAGGTTTGACTCAGGGACAAGCCTGCCAACCTATGCACTATGGCAGCTCAATGGGGGCATGGGGTCCTCATGTCTCAGGGATCTGCTTCTCTTATCCAAAACATGTTTCCTCCCACCATCCTTAGCACCTAGCATATGGTAATGAGTGGAGCCCCTATACTTCCCCCTTTGCACATTTGTCAATTCCCAGATCTCTGTCGCAGACAGGGCAAATGTTTCTATGTGAGAGAGAGAGGGAGCCAGAGAGAGTGAGAGAGAGAGAGGGAGCAGGCTCTGACAGCCACAATGAGAGAAAAGTGAAGTTGCATCCCCTCAAGTACTCCCCTGCACCCATCAACACAACAGCAAAGTTAGCTTGCATGTTCCCAGCTCTCCCCACTAACCTCACCCACCCACCCACCCACCCTACTCTCTTTCAGGACTTGCAGAGTGCCTAGAGACCCTGGAAATGATGGCAGCGCAGCATGGTACAAACACAAATATCAAAATAGAACTATTCCCCTACTGTCTACAAAACCAAGGAACTACTTCACCTTTGTTTTTTTCCACTTCACATTAAAAAAGAGAAAGACGTCCTTCGTTGGCCCTTTTTACGCACTACCATTCGGTTTACACATTTCATCCTGTTGAGTCTCCCAGTCGGCAAAAGCTATATATTTGGGTGGGTGATCCCAATGAAGTCAATGGAAATAGAGAAGGTGTTAGAATGGTGATGATTGTGTGCTGCTAGTGTCTTCCCCTTGAAGTCCATAGAGGGCATGGCCTTGACTAGGGGGTGGTCGAAACGGCCGTTAATTTGCTCAGCAGAAACAATGCAGAATTCTGGGCAAATTCTGCCACTTCGCCTGCTCTGCCCACACAGAGAAATTGCCAATTTCAGGTTTTTTCTCCCTGAAATTCTGTTTTTTATGGGAAATTTTGTTTTTTGGTGGCCCCAAAAAGTTTCAGACTGAAAACAGATAGTTTGTGAAAAAAACACTGTTTCAGATGGTTTGCCAGAAGACATTTATTTTTTCCATTAAATTTTGTTTTAGCGGTCAAAAACATGATATTTCAGGGAAAAAACACATTTCAGGAAGCAAAATCTGCATAGAAAATTGGCACAACAGCTAAAAAAAGTCCCTGCAGGCAGAACAGAGCTGGAGGCGCATTTAGGCAATATGGTTCCACCAGCAGTGAGGATAACTTTGCCCACCCCTAGCCTTGGCTAGGGGACTGAAAATGAATCTACAGGGACTGGTCACAAAGTCCATATGAGGGTGGTGTGTCGGGAGCTATGCTTTTTCCTTTCTTGTTGGTGTTTCTGTTTTCACACCTTAACCTACCTGTTTTCACTGCAGTTTCTGGGCCCTATTTTTCACATCTTCTGTTTTTGAGCCCAGCCACAGGCCTCAGAGAAGGCCAGTGCACCTTGAGGCCTGAAGGCTCCCTCCACCAGTAGCAGGGCCCCAGGGCTTCTGACAGCAGCAGAGGCCCTGTGAGGAGTGGCCTCGAGCGATCAGGCGGGCTCCTGCGAGCCACCTCCTCTGGCCTGGGTCCTGTTCCTGGGGCTCCCAGCTCTGTCTGCCTTGACCTCTCCATGCCCCCTGCTCCAGGGCTCACCTGCTGCCGTCGCCGTGCCAACGGAACCCTCAGGCAGGCAGGCAGAGCATTGTGAAATGACAGCCTCCCCTCCCCCGCCGCTGGGGCCTGGGCCCAGGGCTGGGAGCTTGCAAGGCAAAGGCACACCTCAGCTCAGCTTCTCCTGAGCTGCTCCAGAGCTCGACCCCCCGGGGCCCTGGTGCCCCAGGGCTGGTGCTGAGAGCCAGTAAGGACGATTTATTGGAAGGTCCTTTCCTTCTTGGTGACTCCTACAAACCATTTTAAGCTCTGTACATATACAAAAGCAACATGTGTCATGCCATTTGGGACATGCTGTTCACATGTCTAGCTCCACTAAAACCCTCCTCAGCATATTTCCGAGCCATCAAGGATGAACCAAGAAAAGTGCAGGGCCCTGACAAATCTGCTTCACCGTCACAGCTTCAACAGACATCTGAGTGTCACACTACATGACAGGTCCGGCCGAGGGCGACAGCGGGGGAAGCTTCACTCAACCAGTGCTACAACAGGGGCTTCCCTCCTACTGAACGGGTGCAGCAGGACAAACTCCTGTCACAGAGAATGGGCGCAACCTCACTGCAAGCTTCATTCACACATGGTCTGGCTAAAGACAGCAAATCAAGCCTCCTACATTGGGCACACTGCACTTTAAAGGGTTAGGCATTGGAAGGCAGAGCTATCCCTCTGCCTCGCACATACTGGAGACCCTGAAGGGCCTCCTCCAGATTGCATTGTTACTGGATCGCCGACCTACCCCCCTGCCCCAAACCTCTCCCATTTACTCTGTCAACATGCTTCTCCTTACCTTCCTGCAAATACAGCACCCCTCTAGTCCCAACTGGTGGAACACCAAGCTTCATGGGGCACTTGAAGGTATCCAGTCTCCACCTTTTATCTGTCCTGCTCCTCATTTCACCATGAAGAACCACTGGCAGCATTTCAGCATCATTTTGAAACTGAAGTTATGGAACAGCTACAAAACCAGGGGAATGGCGGCAGGGGGATTTCATTCCATTTCATTCTGTCCTTTGGCTGTGTGCGCAGTGTCAGAAGAGTTTGAGGACTGCAGAAGACACCGGAACAGATTTCTGGGCGAAAGCGCCAGAGATTCTGGGCCCTGCCCCGATCGCCTTACAAACGCCTTACAAACGCCTGGCGTGCTTTGCCCTGGCGGGCAAATGCCCCGGGTGGACACTGAGCGCAGTACCTGAGGAAATTAGAGTGAGGTTTGACTCAGGGACAAGCCTGCCAACCTATGCACTATGGCAGCTGAATGGGGGCATGGGGTCCTCATGTCTCAGGGATCTGCTTCTCTTATCCAAAACATGTTTCCTCCCACCATCCTTAGCACCTAGCATATGGTAATGAGTGGAGCCCCTATACTTCCCCCTTTGCACATTTGTCAATTCCCAGATCTCTGTGGCAGACAGGGCAAATGTATCTATGTGAGAGAGAGAGGGAGCCAGAGAGAGTTAGAGAGAGAGAGGGAGCAGGCTCTGAAAGCCACAATGAGAGAAAAGTGAAGTTGCATCCCCTCAAGTACTCCCCTACACCCATCAACACAACAGCAAAGTTAGCTTGCATGTTCCCCGCTCTCCCCACTAACCTCACCCACCCTACTCTCTTTCAGGACTTGCAGAGTGCCTAGAGACCCTGGAAATGATGGCAGCGCAGCATGGTACAAACACAAATATCAAAATAGAACTATTCCCCTACTGTCTACAAAACCAAGGAACTACTTCACCTTTGTTTTTTTCCACTTCACATTAAAAAAGAGAAAGACGTCCTTCGTTGGCCCTTTTTACGCACTACCATTCGGTTTACACATTTCATCCTGTTGAGTCTCCCAGTCGGCAAAAGCTATATATTTGGGTGGGTGATCCCAATGAAGTCAATGGAAATAGAGAAGGTGTTAGAACGGTGATGATTGTGTGCTGCTAGTGTCTTCCCCTTGAAGTCCATAGAGGGCATGGCCTTGACTAGGGGGTGGTCGAAACGGCCGTTAATTTGCTCAGCAGAAACAATGCAGAATTCTGGGCAAATTCTGCCACTTCGCCTGCTCTGCCCACACAGAGAAATTGTCAACTTCAGGCTTTTTCTCCCTGAAATTCTGTTTTTTATGGGAAATTTTGTTTTTTGGTGGCCCCAAAAAGTTTCAGACTGAAAACAGATAGTTTGTGAAAAAAACACTGTTTCAGATGGTTTGCCAGAAGACATTTATTTTTTCCATTAAATTTTGTTTTAGCGGTCAAAAACATGATATTTCAGGGAAAAAACACATTTCAGGAAGCAAAATCTGCATAGAAAATTGGCACAACAGCTAAAAAAAGTCCCTGCAGGCAGAACAGAGCTGGAGGCGCATTTAGGCAATATCGTTCCACCAGCAGTGAGGATAACTTTGCCCACCCCTAGCCTTGACTAGGGGACTGAAAATGTATCTACAGGGACTGGTCACAAAGTCCATATGAGGGTGGTGTGTCGGGAGCTATGCTTTTCCTTTCTTATTGGTGTTTCTGTTTTCACACCTTAACCTACCTGTTTTCACTGCAGTTTCTGGGCCCTATTTTTCACATCTTCTGTTTTTGAGCCCAGCCACAGGCCTCAGAGAAGGCCAGTGCACCTTGAGGCCTGAAGGCTCCCTCCACCAGTAGCAGGGCCCCAGGGCTTCTGACAGCAGCAGAGGCCCTGTGAGGAGTGGCCTCGAGCGATCAGGCAGGCTCAGCTGAGCCACCTCCTCTGGCCTGGGTCCTGTTCCTGGGGCTCCCAGCTCTGTCTGCCTTGACCTCTCCATGCCCCCTGCTCCAGGGCTCACCTGCTGCTGTCGCCGTGCCAACGGAACCCTCAGGCAAGCAGAGCATTGTGAAATGACAGCCTCCCCTCCCCCGCCGGGGCCTGGGCCCAGGGCTGGGAGCTTGCAAGGCAAAGGCACACCTCAGCTCAGCTTCTCCTGAGCTGCTCCAGAGCTCGACCCCCCGGGGCCCTGGTGCCCCAGGGCTGGTGCTGAGAGCCAGTAAGGACGATTTATTGGAAGGTCCTTTCCTTCTTGGTGACTCCTACAAACCATTTTAAGCTCTGTACATATACAAAAGACAAAAGCAACATGTGTCATGCCATTTGGGACATGCTGTTCACATGTCTAGCTCCACTAAAACCCTCCTCAGCATATTTCCGAGCCATCAAGGATGAACCAAGAAAAGTGCAGGGCCCTGACAAATCTGCTTCACCGTCACAGCTTCAACAGACATCTGAGTGTCACACTACATGACAGGTCCGGCCGAGGGCGACAGCGGGGGAAGCTTCACTCAACCAGTGCTACAACAGGGGCTTCCCTCCTACTGAACGGGTGCAGCAGGACAAACTCCTGTCACAGAGAATGGGCGCAACCTCACTGCAAGCTTCATTCACACATGGTCTGGCTAAAGACAGCAAATCAAGCCTCCTACATTGGGCACACTGCACTTTAAAGGGTTAGGCATTGGAAGGCAGAGCTATCCCTCTGCCTCGCACATACTGGAGACCCTGAAGGGCCTCCTCCAGATTGCATTGTTACTGGATCGCCGACCTACCCCCCTGCCCCAAACCTCTCCCATTTACTCTGTCAACATGCTTCTCCTTACCTTCCTGCAAATACAGCACCCCTCTAGTCCCAACTGGTGGAACACCAAGCTTCATGGGGCACTTGAAGGTATCCAGTCTCCACCTTTTATCTATCCTGCTCCTCATTTCACCATGAAGAACCACTGGCAGCATTTCAGCATCATTTTGAAACTGAAGTTATGGAACAGCTACAAAACCAGGGGAATGGCGGCAGGGGGATTTCATTCCATTTCATTCTGTCCTTTGGCTGTGTGCGCAGTGTCAGAAGAGTTTGAGGACTGCAGAAGACACCGGAACAGATTTCTGGGCGAAAGCGCCAGAGATTCTGGGCCCTGCCCCGATCGCCTTACGAACGCCTTACAAACGCCTGGCGGGCTTTGCCCTGGCGGGCAAATGCCCCGGGTGGACACTGAGCGCAGAACCTGAGGAAATTAGAGTGAGGTTTGACTCAGGGACAAGCCTGCCAACCTATGCACTATGGCAGCTGAATGGGGGCATGGGGTCCTCATGTCTCAGGGATCTGCTTCTCTTATCCAAAACATGTTTCCTCCCACCATCCTTAGCACCTAGCATATGGTAATGAGTGGAGCCCCTATACTTCCCCCTTTGCACATTTGTCAATTCCCAGATCTCGTGGGCAGACAGGGCAAATGTATCTATGTGAGAGAGAGAGGGAGCCAGAGAGAGTGAGAGAGAGAGAGGGAGCAGGCTCTGACAGCCACAATGAGAGAAAAGTGAAGTTGCATCCCCTCAAGTACTCCCCTGCACCCATCAACACAACAGCAAAGTTAGCTTGCATGTTCCCCGCTCTCCCCACTAACCTCACCCACCCTACTCTCTTTCAGGACTTGCAGAGTGCCTAGAGACCCTGGAAATGATGGCAGCGCAGCATGGTACAAACACAAATATCAAAATAGAACTATTCCCCTACTGTCTACAAAACCAAGGAACTACTTCACCTTTGTTTTTTTCCACTTCACATTAAAAAAGAGAAAGACGTCCTTCGTTGGCCCTTTTTACGCACTACCATTCGGTTTACACATTTCATCCTGTTGAGTCTCCCAGTCGGCAAAAGCTATATATTTGGGTGGGTGATCCCAATGAAGTCAATGGAAATAGAGAAGGTGTTAGAATGGTGATGATTGTGTGCTGCTAGTGTCTTCCCCTTGAAGTCCATAGAGGGCATGGCCTTGACTAGGGGGTGGTCGAAACGGCCGTTAATTTGCTCAGCAGAAACAATGCAGAATTCTGGGCAAATTCTGCCACTTCGCCTGCTCTGCCCACACAGAGAAATTGCCAATTTCAGGTTTTTTCTCCCTGAAATTCTGTTTTTTATGGGAAATTTTGTTTTTTGGTGGCCCCAAAAAGTTTCAGACTGAAAACAGATAGTTTGTGAAAAAAACACTGTTTCAGATGGTTTGCCAGAAGACATTTATTTTTTCCATTAAATTTTGTTTTAGCGGTCAAAAACATGATATTTCAGGGAAAAAACACATTTCAGGAAGCAAAATCTGCATAGAAAATTGGCACAACAGCTAAAAAAAGTCCCTGCAGGCAGAACAGAGCTGGAGGCGCATTTAGGCAATATGGTTCCACCAGCAGTGAGGATAACTTTGCCCACCCCTAGCCTTGGCTAGGGGACTGAAAATGAATCTACAGGGACTGGTCACAAAGTCCATATGAGGGTGGTGTGTCGGGAGCTATGCTTTTTCCTTTCTTGTTGGTGTTTCTGTTTTCACACCTTAACCTACCTGTTTTCACTGCAGTTTCTGGGCCCTATTTTTCACATCTTCTGTTTTTGAGCCCAGCCACAGGCCTCAGAGAAGGCCAGTGCACCTTGAGGCCTGAAGGCTCCCTCCACCAGTAGCAGGGCCCCAGGGCTTCTGACAGCAGCAGAGGCCCTGTGAGGAGTGGCCTCGAGCGATCAGGCGGGCTCCTGCGAGCCACCTCCTCTGGCCTGGGTCCTGTTCCTGGGGCTCCCAGCTCTGTCTGCCTTGACCTCTCCATGCCCCCTGCTCCAGGGCTCACCTGCTGCCGTCGCCGTGCCAACGGAACCCTCAGGCAGAGCAGAGCATTGTGAAATGACAGCCTCCCCTCCCCCGCCGCTGGGGCCTGGGCCCAGGGCTGGGAGCTTGCAAGGCAAAGGCACACCTCAGCTCAGCTTCTCCTGAGCTGCTCCAGAGCTCGACCCCCCGGGGCCCTGGTGCCCCAGGGCTGGTGCTGAGAGCCAGTAAGGACGATTTATTGGAAGGTCCTTTCCTTCTTGGTGACTCCTACAAACCATTTTAAGCTCTGTACATATACAAAAGCAACATGTGTCATGCCATTTGGGACATGCTGTTCACATGTCTAGCTCCACTAAAACCCTCCTCAGCATATTTCCGAGCCATCAAGGATGAACCAAGAAAAGTGCAGGGCCCTGACAAATCTGCTTCACCGTCACAGCTTCAACAGACATCTGAGTGTCACACTACATGACAGGTCCGGCCGAGGGCGACAGCGGGGGAAGCTTCACTCAACCAGTGCTACAACAGGGGCTTCCCTCCTACTGAACGGGTGCAGCAGGACAAACTCCTGTCACAGAGAATGGGCGCAACCTCACTGCAAGCTTCATTCACACATGGTCTGGCTAAAGACAGCAAATCAAGCCTCCTACATTGGGCACACTGCACTTTAAAGGGTTAGGCATTGGAAGGCAGAGCTATCCCTCTGCCTCGCACATACTGGAGACCCTGAAGGGCCTCCTCCAGATTGCATTGTTACTGGATCGCCGACCTACCCCCCTGCCCCAAACCTCTCCCATTTACTCTGTCAACATGCTTCTCCTTACCTTCCTGCAAATACAGCACCCCTCTAGTCCCAACTGGTGGAACACCAAGCTTCATGGGGCACTTGAAGGTATCCAGTCTCCACCTTTTATCTGTCCTGCTCCTCATTTCACCATGAAGAACCACTGGCAGCATTTCAGCATCATTTTGAAACTGAAGTTATGGAACAGCTACAAAACCAGGGGAATGGCGGCAGGGGGATTTCATTCCATTTCATTCTGTCCTTTGGCTGTGTGCGCAGTGTCAGAAGAGTTTGAGGACTGCAGAAGACACCGGAACAGATTTCTGGGCGAAAGCGCCAGAGATTCTGGGCCCTGCCCCGATCGCCTTACAAACGCCTTACAAACGCCTGGCGTGCTTTGCCCTGGCGGGCAAATGCCCCGGGTGGACACTGAGCGCAGTACCTGAGGAAATTAGAGTGAGGTTTGACTCAGGGACAAGCCTGCCAACCTATGCACTATGGCAGCTGAATGGGGGCATGGGGTCCTCATGTCTCAGGGATCTGCTTCTCTTATCCAAAACATGTTTCCTCCCACCATCCTTAGCACCTAGCATATGGTAATGAGTGGAGCCCCTATACTTCCCCCTTTGCACATTTGTCAATTCCCAGATCTCTGTGGCAGACAGGGCAAATGTATCTATGTGAGAGAGAGAGGGAGCCAGAGAGAGTTAGAGAGAGAGAGGGAGCAGGCTCTGAAAGCCACAATGAGAGAAAAGTGAAGTTGCATCCCCTCAAGTACTCCCCTACACCCATCAACACAACAGCAAAGTTAGCTTGCATGTTCCCCGCTCTCCCCACTAACCTCACCCACCCTACTCTCTTTCAGGACTTGCAGAGTGCCTAGAGACCCTGGAAATGATGGCAGCGCAGCATGGTACAAACACAAATATCAAAATAGAACTATTCCCCTACTGTCTACAAAACCAAGGAACTACTTCACCTTTGTTTTTTTCCACTTCACATTAAAAAAGAGAAAGACGTCCTTCGTTGGCCCTTTTTACGCACTACCATTCGGTTTACACATTTCATCCTGTTGAGTCTCCCAGTCGGCAAAAGCTATATATTTGGGTGGGTGATCCCAATGAAGTCAATGGAAATAGAGAAGGTGTTAGAACGGTGATGATTGTGTGCTGCTAGTGTCTTCCCCTTGAAGTCCATAGAGGGCATGGCCTTGACTAGGGGGTGGTCGAAACGGCCGTTAATTTGCTCAGCAGAAACAATGCAGAATTCTGGGCAAATTCTGCCACTTCGCCTGCTCTGCCCACACAGAGAAATTGTCAACTTCAGGCTTTTTCTCCCTGAAATTCTGTTTTTTATGGGAAATTTTGTTTTTTGGTGGCCCCAAAAAGTTTCAGACTGAAAACAGATAGTTTGTGAAAAAAACACTGTTTCAGATGGTTTGCCAGAAGACATTTATTTTTTCCATTAAATTTTGTTTTAGCGGTCAAAAACATGATATTTCAGGGAAAAAACACATTTCAGGAAGCAAAATCTGCATAGAAAATTGGCACAACAGCTAAAAAAAGTCCCTGCAGGCAGAACAGAGCTGGAGGCGCATTTAGGCAATATCGTTCCACCAGCAGTGAGGATAACTTTGCCCACCCCTAGCCTTGACTAGGGGACTGAAAATGTATCTACAGGGACTGGTCACAAAGTCCATATGAGGGTGGTGTGTCGGGAGCTATGCTTTTCCTTTCTTATTGGTGTTTCTGTTTTCACACCTTAACCTACCTGTTTTCACTGCAGTTTCTGGGCCCTATTTTTCACATCTTCTGTTTTTGAGCCCAGCCACAGGCCTCAGAGAAGGCCAGTGCACCTTGAGGCCTGAAGGCTCCCTCCACCAGTAGCAGGGCCCCAGGGCTTCTGACAGCAGCAGAGGCCCTGTGAGGAGTGGCCTCGAGCGATCAGGCAGGCTCAGCTGAGCCACCTCCTCTGGCCTGGGTCCTGTTCCTGGGGCTCCCAGCTCTGTCTGCCTTGACCTCTCCATGCCCCCTGCTCCAGGGCTCACCTGCTGCTGTCGCCGTGCCAACGGAACCCTCAGGCAAGCAGAGCATTGTGAAATGACAGCCTCCCCTCCCCCGCCGGGGCCTGGGCCCAGGGCTGGGAGCTTGCAAGGCAAAGGCACACCTCAGCTCAGCTTCTCCTGAGCTGCTCCAGAGCTCGACCCCCCGGGGCCCTGGTGCCCCAGGGCTGGTGCTGAGAGCCAGTAAGGACGATTTATTGGAAGGTCCTTTCCTTCTTGGTGACTCCTACAAACCATTTTAAGCTCTGTACATATACAAAAGACAAAAGCAACATGTGTCATGCCATTTGGGACATGCTGTTCACATGTCTAGCTCCACTAAAACCCTCCTCAGCATATTTCCGAGCCATCAAGGATGAACCAAGAAAAGTGCAGGGCCCTGACAAATCTGCTTCACCGTCACAGCTTCAACAGACATCTGAGTGTCACACTACATGACAGGTCCGGCCGAGGGCGACAGCGGGGGAAGCTTCACTCAACCAGTGCTACAACAGGGGCTTCCCTCCTACTGAACGGGTGCAGCAGGACAAACTCCTGTCACAGAGAATGGGCGCAACCTCACTGCAAGCTTCATTCACACATGGTCTGGCTAAAGACAGCAAATCAAGCCTCCTACATTGGGCACACTGCACTTTAAAGGGTTAGGCATTGGAAGGCAGAGCTATCCCTCTGCCTCGCACATACTGGAGACCCTGAAGGGCCTCCTCCAGATTGCATTGTTACTGGATCGCCGACCTACCCCCCTGCCCCAAACCTCTCCCATTTACTCTGTCAACATGCTTCTCCTTACCTTCCTGCAAATACAGCACCCCTCTAGTCCCAACTGGTGGAACACCAAGCTTCATGGGGCACTTGAAGGTATCCAGTCTCCACCTTTTATCTGTCCTGCTCCTCATTTCACCATGAAGAACCACTGGCAGCATTTCAGCATCATTTTGAAACTGAAGTTATGGAACAGCTACAAAACCAGGGGAATGGCGGCAGGGGGATTTCATTCCATTTCATTCTGTCCTTTGGCTGTGTGCGCAGTGTCAGAAGAGTTTGAGGACTGCAGAAGACACCGGAACAGATTTCTGGGCGAAAGCGCCAGAGATTCTGGGCCCTGCCCCGATCGCCTTACGAACGCCTTACAAACGCCTGGCGGGCTTTGCCCTGGCGGGCAAATGCCCCGGGTGGACACTGAGCGCAGAACCTGAGGAAATTAGAGTGAGGTTTGACTCAGGGACAAGCCTGCCAACCTATGCACTATGGCAGCTGAATGGGGGCATGGGGTCCTCATGTCTCAGGGATCTGCTTCTCTTATCCAAAACATGTTTCCTCCCACCATCCTTAGCACCTAGCATATGGTAATGAGTGGAGCCCCTATACTTCCCCCTTTGCACATTTGTCAATTCCCAGATCTCGTGGGCAGACAGGGCAAATGTATCTATGTGAGAGAGAGAGGGAGCCAGAGAGAGTGAGAGAGAGAGAGGGAGCAGGCTCTGACAGCCACAATGAGAGAAAAGTGAAGTTGCATCCCCTCAAGTACTCCCCTGCACCCATCAACACAACAGCAAAGTTAGCTTGCATGTTCCCCGCTCTCCCCACTAACCTCACCCACCCTACTCTCTTTCAGGACTTGCAGAGTGCCTAGAGACCCTGGAAATGATGGCAGCGCAGCATGGTACAAACACAAATATCAAAATAGAACTATTCCCCTACTGTCTACAAAACCAAGGAACTACTTCACCTTTGTTTTTTTCCACTTCACATTAAAAAAGAGAAAGACGTCCTTCGTTGGCCCTTTTTACGCACTACCATTCGGTTTACACATTTCATCCTGTTGAGTCTCCCAGTCGGCAAAAGCTATATATTTGGGTGGGTGATCCCAATGAAGTCAATGGAAATAGAGAAGGTGTTAGAATGGTGATGATTGTGTGCTGCTAGTGTCTTCCCCTTGAAGTCCATAGAGGGCATGGCCTTGACTAGGGGGTGGTCGAAACGGCCGTTAATTTGCTCAGCAGAAACAATGCAGAATTCTGGGCAAATTCTGCCACTTCGCCTGCTCTGCCCACACAGAGAAATTGCCAATTTCAGGTTTTTTCTCCCTGAAATTCTGTTTTTTATGGGAAATTTTGTTTTTTGGTGGCCCCAAAAAGTTTCAGACTGAAAACAGATAGTTTGTGAAAAAAACACTGTTTCAGATGGTTTGCCAGAAGACATTTATTTTTTCCATTAAATTTTGTTTTAGCGGTCAAAAACATGATATTTCAGGGAAAAAACACATTTCAGGAAGCAAAATCTGCATAGAAAATTGGCACAACAGCTAAAAAAAGTCCCTGCAGGCAGAACAGAGCTGGAGGCGCATTTAGGCAATATGGTTCCACCAGCAGTGAGGATAACTTTGCCCACCCCTAGCCTTGGCTAGGGGACTGAAAATGAATCTACAGGGACTGGTCACAAAGTCCATATGAGGGTGGTGTGTCGGGAGCTATGCTTTTTCCTTTCTTGTTGGTGTTTCTGTTTTCACACCTTAACCTACCTGTTTTCACTGCAGTTTCTGGGCCCTATTTTTCACATCTTCTGTTTTTGAGCCCAGCCACAGGCCTCAGAGAAGGCCAGTGCACCTTGAGGCCTGAAGGCTCCCTCCACCAGTAGCAGGGCCCCAGGGCTTCTGACAGCAGCAGAGGCCCTGTGAGGAGTGGCCTCGAGCGATCAGGCGGGCTCCTGCGAGCCACCTCCTCTGGCCTGGGTCCTGTTCCTGGGGCTCCCAGCTCTGTCTGCCTTGACCTCTCCATGCCCCCTGCTCCAGGGCTCACCTGCTGCCGTCGCCGTGCCAACGGAACCCTCAGGCAGAGCAGAGCATTGTGAAATGACAGCCTCCCCTCCCCCGCCGCTGGGGCCTGGGCCCAGGGCTGGGAGCTTGCAAGGCAAAGGCACACCTCAGCTCAGCTTCTCCTGAGCTGCTCCAGAGCTCGACCCCCCGGGGCCCTGGTGCCCCAGGGCTGGTGCTGAGAGCCAGTAAGGACGATTTATTGGAAGGTCCTTTCCTTCTTGGTGACTCCTACAAACCATTTTAAGCTCTGTACATATACAAAAGCAACATGTGTCATGCCATTTGGGACATGCTGTTCACATGTCTAGCTCCACTAAAACCCTCCTCAGCATATTTCCGAGCCATCAAGGATGAACCAAGAAAAGTGCAGGGCCCTGACAAATCTGCTTCACCGTCACAGCTTCAACAGACATCTGAGTGTCACACTACATGACAGGTCCGGCCGAGGGCGACAGCGGGGGAAGCTTCACTCAACCAGTGCTACAACAGGGGCTTCCCTCCTACTGAACGGGTGCAGCAGGACAAACTCCTGTCACAGAGAATGGGCGCAACCTCACTGCAAGCTTCATTCACACATGGTCTGGCTAAAGACAGCAAATCAAGCCTCCTACATTGGGCACACTGCACTTTAAAGGGTTAGGCATTGGAAGGCAGAGCTATCCCTCTGCCTCGCACATACTGGAGACCCTGAAGGGCCTCCTCCAGATTGCATTGTTACTGGATCGCCGACCTACCCCCCTGCCCCAAACCTCTCCCATTTACTCTGTCAACATGCTTCTCCTTACCTTCCTGCAAATACAGCACCCCTCTAGTCCCAACTGGTGGAACACCAAGCTTCATGGGGCACTTGAAGGTATCCAGTCTCCACCTTTTATCTGTCCTGCTCCTCATTTCACCATGAAGAACCACTGGCAGCATTTCAGCATCATTTTGAAACTGAAGTTATGGAACAGCTACAAAACCAGGGGAATGGCGGCAGGGGGATTTCATTCCATTTCATTCTGTCCTTTGGCTGTGTGCGCAGTGTCAGAAGAGTTTGAGGACTGCAGAAGACACCGGAACAGATTTCTGGGCGAAAGCGCCAGAGATTCTGGGCCCTGCCCCGATCGCCTTACAAACGCCTTACAAACGCCTGGCGTGCTTTGCCCTGGCGGGCAAATGCCCCGGGTGGACACTGAGCGCAGTACCTGAGGAAATTAGAGTGAGGTTTGACTCAGGGACAAGCCTGCCAACCTATGCACTATGGCAGCTGAATGGGGGCATGGGGTCCTCATGTCTCAGGGATCTGCTTCTCTTATCCAAAACATGTTTCCTCCCACCATCCTTAGCACCTAGCATATGGTAATGAGTGGAGCCCCTATACTTCCCCCTTTGCACATTTGTCAATTCCCAGATCTCTGTGGCAGACAGGGCAAATGTATCTATGTGAGAGAGAGAGGGAGCCAGAGAGAGTTAGAGAGAGAGAGGGAGCAGGCTCTGAAAGCCACAATGAGAGAAAAGTGAAGTTGCATCCCCTCAAGTACTCCCCTACACCCATCAACACAACAGCAAAGTTAGCTTGCATGTTCCCCGCTCTCCCCACTAACCTCACCCACCCTACTCTCTTTCAGGACTTGCAGAGTGCCTAGAGACCCTGGAAATGATGGCAGCGCAGCATGGTACAAACACAAATATCAAAATAGAACTATTCCCCTACTGTCTACAAAACCAAGGAACTACTTCACCTTTGTTTTTTTCCACTTCACATTAAAAAAGAGAAAGACGTCCTTCGTTGGCCCTTTTTACGCACTACCATTCGGTTTACACATTTCATCCTGTTGAGTCTCCCAGTCGGCAAAAGCTATATATTTGGGTGGGTGATCCCAATGAAGTCAATGGAAATAGAGAAGGTGTTAGAACGGTGATGATTGTGTGCTGCTAGTGTCTTCCCCTTGAAGTCCATAGAGGGCATGGCCTTGACTAGGGGGTGGTCGAAACGGCCGTTAATTTGCTCAGCAGAAACAATGCAGAATTCTGGGCAAATTCTGCCACTTCGCCTGCTCTGCCCACACAGAGAAATTGTCAACTTCAGGCTTTTTCTCCCTGAAATTCTGTTTTTTATGGGAAATTTTGTTTTTTGGTGGCCCCAAAAAGTTTCAGACTGAAAACAGATAGTTTGTGAAAAAAACACTGTTTCAGATGGTTTGCCAGAAGACATTTATTTTTTCCATTAAATTTTGTTTTAGCGGTCAAAAACATGATATTTCAGGGAAAAAACACATTTCAGGAAGCAAAATCTGCATAGAAAATTGGCACAACAGCTAAAAAAAGTCCCTGCAGGCAGAACAGAGCTGGAGGCGCATTTAGGCAATATCGTTCCACCAGCAGTGAGGATAACTTTGCCCACCCCTAGCCTTGACTAGGGGACTGAAAATGTATCTACAGGGACTGGTCACAAAGTCCATATGAGGGTGGTGTGTCGGGAGCTATGCTTTTCCTTTCTTATTGGTGTTTCTGTTTTCACACCTTAACCTACCTGTTTTCACTGCAGTTTCTGGGCCCTATTTTTCACATCTTCTGTTTTTGAGCCCAGCCACAGGCCTCAGAGAAGGCCAGTGCACCTTGAGGCCTGAAGGCTCCCTCCACCAGTAGCAGGGCCCCAGGGCTTCTGACAGCAGCAGAGGCCCTGTGAGGAGTGGCCTCGAGCGATCAGGCAGGCTCAGCTGAGCCACCTCCTCTGGCCTGGGTCCTGTTCCTGGGGCTCCCAGCTCTGTCTGCCTTGACCTCTCCATGCCCCCTGCTCCAGGGCTCACCTGCTGCTGTCGCCGTGCCAACGGAACCCTCAGGCAAGCAGAGCATTGTGAAATGACAGCCTCCCCTCCCCCGCCGGGGCCTGGGCCCAGGGCTGGGAGCTTGCAAGGCAAAGGCACACCTCAGCTCAGCTTCTCCTGAGCTGCTCCAGAGCTCGACCCCCCGGGGCCCTGGTGCCCCAGGGCTGGTGCTGAGAGCCAGTAAGGACGATTTATTGGAAGGTCCTTTCCTTCTTGGTGACTCCTACAAACCATTTTAAGCTCTGTACATATACAAAAGACAAAAGCAACATGTGTCATGCCATTTGGGACATGCTGTTCACATGTCTAGCTCCACTAAAACCCTCCTCAGCATATTTCCGAGCCATCAAGGATGAACCAAGAAAAGTGCAGGGCCCTGACAAATCTGCTTCACCGTCACAGCTTCAACAGACATCTGAGTGTCACACTACATGACAGGTCCGGCCGAGGGCGACAGCGGGGGAAGCTTCACTCAACCAGTGCTACAACAGGGGCTTCCCTCCTACTGAACGGGTGCAGCAGGACAAACTCCTGTCACAGAGAATGGGCGCAACCTCACTGCAAGCTTCATTCACACATGGTCTGGCTAAAGACAGCAAATCAAGCCTCCTACATTGGGCACACTGCACTTTAAAGGGTTAGGCATTGGAAGGCAGAGCTATCCCTCTGCCTCGCACATACTGGAGACCCTGAAGGGCCTCCTCCAGATTGCATTGTTACTGGATCGCCGACCTACCCCCCTGCCCCAAACCTCTCCCATTTACTCTGTCAACATGCTTCTCCTTACCTTCCTGCAAATACAGCACCCCTCTAGTCCCAACTGGTGGAACACCAAGCTTCATGGGGCACTTGAAGGTATCCAGTCTCCACCTTTTATCTATCCTGCTCCTCATTTCACCATGAAGAACCACTGGCAGCATTTCAGCATCATTTTGAAACTGAAGTTATGGAACAGCTACAAAACCAGGGGAATGGCGGCAGGGGGATTTCATTCCATTTCATTCTGTCCTTTGGCTGTGTGCGCAGTGTCAGAAGAGTTTGAGGACTGCAGAAGACACCGGAACAGATTTCTGGGCGAAAGCGCCAGAGATTCTGGGCCCTGCCCCGATCGCCTTACGAACGCCTTACAAACGCCTGGCGGGCTTTGCCCTGGCGGGCAAATGCCCCGGGTGGACACTGAGCGCAGAACCTGAGGAAATTAGAGTGAGGTTTGACTCAGGGACAAGCCTGCCAACCTATGCACTATGGCAGCTGAATGGGGGCATGGGGTCCTCATGTCTCAGGGATCTGCTTCTCTTATCCAAAACATGTTTCCTCCCACCATCCTTAGCACCTAGCATATGGTAATGAGTGGAGCCCCTATACTTCCCCCTTTGCACATTTGTCAATTCCCAGATCTCGTGGGCAGACAGGGCAAATGTATCTATGTGAGAGAGAGAGGGAGCCAGAGAGAGTGAGAGAGAGAGAGGGAGCAGGCTCTGACAGCCACAATGAGAGAAAAGTGAAGTTGCATCCCCTCAAGTACTCCCCTGCACCCATCAACACAACAGCAAAGTTAGCTTGCATGTTCCCCGCTCTCCCCACTAACCTCACCCACCCTACTCTCTTTCAGGACTTGCAGAGTGCCTAGAGACCCTGGAAATGATGGCAGCGCAGCATGGTACAAACACAAATATCAAAATAGAACTATTCCCCTACTGTCTACAAAACCAAGGAACTACTTCACCTTTGTTTTTTTCCACTTCACATTAAAAAAGAGAAAGACGTCCTTCGTTGGCCCTTTTTACGCACTACCATTCGGTTTACACATTTCATCCTGTTGAGTCTCCCAGTCGGCAAAAGCTATATATTTGGGTGGGTGATCCCAATGAAGTCAATGGAAATAGAGAAGGTGTTAGAACGGTGATGATTGTGTGCTGCTAGTGTCTTCCCCTTGAAGTCCATAGAGGGCATGGCCTTGACTAGGGGGTGGTCGAAACGGCCGTTAATTTGCTCAGCAGAAACAATGCAGAATTCTGGGCAAATTCTGCCACTTCGCCTGCTCTGCCCACACAGAGAAATTGCCAATTTCAGGCTTTTTCTCCCTGAAATTCTGTTTTTTATGGGAAATTTTGTTTTTTGGTGGCCCCAAAAAGTTTCAGACTGAAAACAGATAGTTTGTGAAAAAAACACTGTTTCAGATGGTTTGCCAGAAGACATTTATTTTTTCCATTAAATTTTGTTTTAGCGGTCAAAAACATGATATTTCAGGGAAAAAACACATTTCAGGAAGCAAAATCTGCATAGAAAATTGGCACAACAGCTAAAAAAAGTCCCTGCAGGCAGAACAGAGCTGGAGGCGCATTTAGGCAATATGGTTCCACCAGCAGTGAGGATAACTTTGCCCACCCCTAGCCTTGACTAGGGGACTGAAAATGAATCTACAGGGACTGGTCACAAAGTCCATATGAGGGTGGTGTGTCGGGAGCTATGCTTTTTCCTTTCTTGTTGGTGTTTCTGTTTTCACACCTTAACCTACCTGTTTTCACTGCAGTTTCTGGGCCCTATTTTTCACATCTTCTGTTTTTGAGCCCAGTCACAGGCCTCAGAGAAGGCCGGTGCCCTTTGAGGCCTGAATGCTTCCTCCGCCAGTAGCAGGGCCCCAGGGCTTCTGACAGCAGCAGAGGCCCTGTGAGGAGTGGCCTCGAGCGATCAGGTGGGCTCAGCTGAGCCACCTCCACTGGCCTGGGTCCTATTCCTGGGGCTCCCAGCTATGTCTGCCTTGACCTCTCCATGCCCCCTGCTCCAGGGCTCACCTGCTGCCGTCGCCGTGCCAACGGAACCCTCAGGCAGGCAGGCAGAGCATTGTGAAATGACAGCCTCCCCTCCCCCGCCGCTGGGGCCTGGGCCCAGGGCTGGGAGCTTGCAAGGCAAAGACACACCTCAGCTCAGCTTCTCCTGAGCTGCTCCAGAGCTCGACCCCTCAGGGCCCCGGGGCCCGAGGGCTGGTGCTGAGAGCCAGTAAGGACGATTTATTGGAAGGTCCTTTCCTTCTTGGTGACGCCTACAAACCATTTTAAGCTCTGTACATATACAAAAGCAACATGTGTCATGCCATTTGGGACATGCTGTTCACATGTCTAGCTCCACTAAAACCCTCCTCAGCATATTTCCGAGCCATCAAGGATGAACCAAGAAAAGTGCAGGGCCCTGACAAATCTGCTTCACCGTCACAGCTTCAACAGACATCTGAGTGTCACACTACATGACAGGTCCGGCCGAGGGCGACAGCGGGGGAAGCTTCACTCAACCAGTGCTACAACAGGGGCTTCCCTCCTACTGAACGGGTGCAGCAGGACAAACTCCTGTCACAGAGAATGGGCGCAACCTCACTGCAAGCTTCATTCACACATGGTCTGGCTAAAGACAGCAAATCAAGCCTCCTACATTGGGCACACTGCACTTTAAAGGGTTAGGCATTGGAAGGCAGAGCTATCCCTCTGCCTCGCACATACTGGAGACCCTGAAGGGCCTCCTCCAGATTGCATTGTTACTGGATCGCCGACCTACCCCCCTGCCCCAAACCTCTCCCATTTACTCTGTCAACATGCTTCTCCTTACCTTCCTGCAAATACAGCACCCCTCTAGTCCCAACTGGTGGAACACCAAGCTTCATGGGGCACTTGAAGGTATCCAGTCTCCACCTTTTATCTGTCCTGCTCCTCATTTCACCATGAAGAACCACTGGCAGCATTTCAGCATCATTTTGAAACTGAAGTTATGGAACAGCTACAAAACCAGGGGAATGGCGGCAGGGGGATTTCATTCCATTTCATTCTGTCCTTTGGCTGTGTGCGCAGTGTCAGAAGAGTTTGAGGACTGCAGAAGACACCGGAACAGATTTCTGGGCGAAAGCGCCAGAGATTCTGGGCCCTGCCCCGATCGCCTTACAAACGCCTTACAAACGCCTGGCGTGCTTTGCCCTGGCGGGCAAATGCCCCGGGTGGACACTGAGCGCAGTACCTGAGGAAATTAGAGTGAGGTTTGACTCAGGGACAAGCCTGCCAACCTATGCACTATGGCAGCTCAATGGGGGCATGGGGTCCTCATGTCTCAGGGATCTGCTTCTCTTATCCAAAACATGTTTCCTCCCACCATCCTTAGCACCTAGCATATGGTAATGAGTGGAGCCCCTATACTTCCCCCTTTGCACATTTGTCAATTCCCAGATCTCTGTCGCAGACAGGGCAAATGTTTCTATGTGAGAGAGAGAGGGAGCCAGAGAGAGTGAGAGAGAGAGAGGGAGCAGGCTCTGACAGCCACAATGAGAGAAAAGTGAAGTTGCATCCCCTCAAGTACTCCCCTGCACCCATCAACACAACAGCAAAGTTAGCTTGCATGTTCCCAGCTCTCCCCACTAACCTCACCCACCCACCCACCCACCCTACTCTCTTTCAGGACTTGCAGAGTGCCTAGAGACCCTGGAAATGATGGCAGCGCAGCATGGTACAAACACAAATATCAAAATAGAACTATTCCCCTACTGTCTACAAAACCAAGGAACTACTTCACCTTTGTTTTTTTCCACTTCACATTAAAAAAGAGAAAGACGTCCTTCGTTGGCCCTTTTTACGCACTACCATTCGGTTTACACATTTCATCCTGTTGAGTCTCCCAGTCGGCAAAAGCTATATATTTGGGTGGGTGATCCCAATGAAGTCAATGGAAATAGAGAAGGTGTTAGAACGGTGATGATTGTGTGCTGCTAGTGTCTTCCCCTTGAAGTCCATAGAGGGCATGGCCTTGACTAGGGGGTGGTCGAAACGGCCGTTAATTTGCTCAGCAGAAACAATGCAGAATTCTGGGCAAATTCTGCCACTTCGCCTGCTCTGCCCACACAGAGAAATTGCCAATTTCAGGCTTTTTCTCCCTGAAATTCTGTTTTTTATGGGAAATTTTGTTTTTTGGTGG